>NW_009260614.1:5454353-5517628 GCF_000687185.1 Egretta garzetta
TGATGCCTTTCCCCTCCCTGCTCTACTCCCACATCCATCCATTTCCCAGAACTTAGTGGACCTGCCCAAGCTGGCCAGTTGAACACCTAAAATAATCTTAAATGGCAAGTGAGTTCCCTGAGTATGTGGAGGGGGCAGAGCACACGCTCTGCCTGGGCTTCCCTGCACCTCAGGTTATTTCCCCCACCACCCTGAGGGCAGAGTGAGCTTGCTGGGTCGGTGAGGATACCTACACTGACAGATTGGCTTGGCTGTTCACTGGTGCCAGACAGGAGGGAGCTTCAGATCCATGTTTGATTTCTCAGGAAGCCAAAAGCCTTCTGGTGATGACAAATTTTGGGTCAGTTATTGCTGTACAGTGCAGAGCTACTCTTAATCTGCTTGAGCATTCAAAGGTAGGATTACATAGGTATGCAGAAATACCATTTTTTTGACAGAAAAGGCAACTTCTGTGGGGTTATTGAAGGTGGGATGAAACATTCTGCAGGTCTGGGGGATGCAGCCTGTACCCTTAGAGAGCAAAGGCCAATTGCTCCAAGAGCCCAGATTTTGCACCCTAAGTGCTGCTGCCTGCCCCTGGCCAGCAACAGGCGCCAAGGAATTTTGGGGAGAAGTCCTGCCTGCTGGGACTGGGCAGCTCTTGCTGCAGGGACACTAACTGCTCTGCCCTTTAACGCAGATGGAGAACCCCAGCTGGCCTCCACCGTCATAGACACCATCATGGCTGGGCTGCCAGGACCACGGGGAGCCCCAGGCCCCATTGGGCCACCAGGTAATAAACTCAGTAGAGCTGCAAACCCAGTAATGACAGGGAAGATGAGCAAAAAGAAATTTCTGATGGAGACTGGAGTGGTCTGTGGGATGCCTGCAGGGAAAGCAAGTGGTCCTCATTGGAAGGGCAGTAGAGGAGTGGGTCCAGGAGTGAGAAGGGTGGCAAGAAGTAACCAGATTTCTTATCTGTTGATAGCGGCAGATTGTTTTGCCTTTGGCAGGACACATCTTGAGAAGGGAATAATTAAGAACTGTCAAGAATGGGTTGTCCAGTGAATTCCTTCGTGAGAGCAGAGTTGTTCTCACCGCTGCTGCGATCCTGTCCTGTTGCTGTAGAGTGCTACTGAGCAGGATCTGGCCAGCAGCCCTGTGATGTGTATGCAGATGCTGCAGACTTTGGAGGTGGCTTAAACTATTCCAGATTTTCACCAGTATAACTGAAATCAGAATCTGGGATGAAAACTCAGTGGCAAGTCTTTTTCTCTGTGCTGATGAGCGGCTTAAATGATAGTATTCCTGCAAACATCAGCACTTCCCTGTATGATGCATATTTAGGAGTGAACTCCCATTAGTTGGAGAAAAGGCTTTTCCTTTCATTATAAGGGCCTTTCATTTATCCTTCAATTCCTTTATCCTTTGACTTAAGCATTTGTATGGTGCATTAATGATTGAGGCTGATTCAGCTGTACTTTATGTATAATGTCCACATTGTTTCATCTCAAGGGTTGTGACAACTAAAGCAGAGAGGAGTATTGCTAAGTTCAGACTAAGCAAATATCCTGTCTCCCATTTGCAGGTATAATTTAACAGCCACTGTTCAGGTATAATTATTTTTCCAAAAGGAATGAATCTGTTAAGTGACTGTATAAAACAAGTTGACCTGTTTAGACAGTGTTTAACTCCTCCTGGAAGCAGGCTTTTCTGTGCTACAGACTTTCAATTAATTTAATTGCCACTGGAGTGAGCAAAGAGCAAGAGAGAGCTTTGCTTTGCTACAGTCAGCCTCTCGTGCTGGCTATATCCAAACCCCGTCTCCTTCATGTTCATCATCAACTTTCTGACAACCATAGAGGGACAGACCATAGCCGGTTTGGGGACCTATGAGGCTGTTTCAGAAACGCCAGCTATATATCTTGCTCTGATGTAGCTGTTTTGTGGATCTAGTTTAAGTTTTCTCAAAAGTTGTCATTTTAAGCAATGGAAATGCAGGGTGTTACTGACATCCCTCCTGCCTGTTTTCACCTTTCTTTCCTCCTGGAGCTCTAACACCTTCCTGAGGGCATAGGGATGTATTCTATCAGGATGTGGGTATCCAATAATCCAGTGTGTGATGAAGCGCTTATGCTGTAGTCCTGTGATCAATGAATGGCTCCTACCCATTGAGAGACTAAGCAGAACAATGAAAGGAAGTGCGTGCACTTAGAATTTAGGGTCTGTCCTTCTAAGTATCCTCAGAACTGTCTCATATCATCATTCCCACAGGGCCACCAGGGGCATCAGGACCCAAAGGGCCACCAGGACCTATCGGAGTCCCTGGATCACAAGTAAGGCGCTTTGGTGCTTTGGGGCTGAGTCAAGGGTTAGGTGCAAAACATCTTCTCATTTCACAAAAAGAGAGAGAGTAGTTTATAAGTCTTGGATCTGATGTTTTGTTCTGCATGAAATTCTGTGATTTTAATACCTTTTTTTTCATTCTGAATTGTGTTGAGAGGTTGAAATGGTTGCGCTCTCCAGATTTTCCCTTAATCATAACAACACATCTTGCTGTTGCTGTGTCAAAACATTGGCCTAAGTTGATACGAAGGATTTGACATGGGCTTTACTAACACAGTGATAGAAAAATACTGTGTTTCCTGTGGAACACATAAAAAGAACAAAAATGCATCAATGGGAATTCACCAATTCACCAAAGTGAATTTGATAAGCCTAGCTTTTGAGAAATAGCACAAGAAAAATGCCACAAATTCCCATCAGTTTGATTATTTATCAAAACAAAAATTGAGGGGGGAGGTAATAATGGAGTGTGATAAACTCACTCAAAAGAATTTATGATAGGAGAAAGGCAAAGTACTCACATGGATGGAAAAAGCCGGTTAAATGGGAAGAAGTGAAGTCGTAATGAGTAGTGAATTGCCAAACTACTCAAAATTGTGGTTGGCTGATACAAAGGGACTCTGTGGAGGTAAACCAGCAACAGAAGAGCACAGAGAGAGAGAAACGTTAAGTAACTTAGCAGAGGGATGTAATTAGATCCTGATAAGAGGAGGCTTGGAATTGCTAGAAATTAGAGAAAGGAGATTTTTACTATGTATTTATTAATCAGTTTGAAGAAGCAATGGACAGCAGGTTAGTGAAAGTTTGCCAGTGTAGCAGAATCATTTCAATTAGTGAATGCTCTGGAGAACCATGAGAAACTCCAGATAGATATGAACACAGTGGGAAATTTGGCAGCAAAATGACAGATGCAATTTATTGTGATTAAATATAAGGTAATTCACAATTCATAAGTAGGTTCTGTAGTAGAGTCTGTTTTTTTCACATACAGCACACATTATAAATCTTTTTTTTTCCCCCACAGCAGATTTGTGGAATTTAGTGTTCTTGAGTGCCCCCATGTAATCACACACTGAAAGTCGCTGTTGAGAGCTGTAAAGGGCAAAGGATGCTTATGAACATTTAAGCTTTGTTCATACTACATGTTTGACATGGGGGCCAAGTCTGGTTGGTGCTTTACCTCGTTTGGCAGCCCTAGTTAACCTCCTAAATCAGGCCTGAGTTTCTGAATCTTGTGGGGCCAGGGGAGACGTAGCTGAGCTGGTGGCCAGGTCACTGTGCAGCTTGATGGTGAGCTGGTAGGGCTGACGGCAGGCAAGGAGCAACAAGTCCTCCTTTAGACCCCTGAAACACTAATGCCCAATCTTATAGACACGTGGTTTAGTGGTGGGATGGCAGTGCTAGCTTAACGGTTGGACGTGATGATCTTAAAGGTCTTTTCCAACCTAAACAATTCCATGACTCTATTGGGCTGCTTAACCAGACATTGGGGCTCCTCACAGCTATGCCTCAGAAGCCTATTTCTCTGGATGCTGAGAAGTGGGGGTTTCTGGGGGCTGTTGTTAAGCAGGTTGGCTTAAATCACCAGCGGTCTGGAGTGGAGCACTAGTCTCATTTGCTGTGGTCTCCAAGGTGATGTGCAAGTCACTTGAGGTGGAAAAAAGCGTCTTGCATATGGTCATGGGGAACTGACATGATGAATATAAACAAAGTTGTTCTTTCCCTGTCTGGTTTATAGCTGTGGCTTCGCTGGGTGGATAAGTTAAGAATTTGGATCAATTTCTGCAAAGCAGTTCAATTAGTAGAAATCTGGAGACTATGCCCTTCTTATCCATCGGTGACTGCTTTATAGATTTATTCAACCCAGGGAGCAAAATTATTAGTAGAGATTGGTCTTAATTTGAAAATTGTTTATTACGGTGAGTGAACAGCTTCAAAATAATTTCCACTGCACAATCCAATTAATTTTCAGGTATGTAGGCTTACTCATGCCACCCACTGAGGCAATTATGAAGAGGGGGAAAGTAGTGGGGATTTTTAAGCTAACCATACTATCTGTGTATTAATTTCTTCTTGGTAACTGAGAACAAGAACTATCCTGTCATACTGACCCCTTAAAAAATGTTACATTGGTAGCCTGCAGTGCAGTAAAAGACCCAAACAGAGGGATATGCAGGAACTATAGATCTCAGGATATCTGCAAACAGAGCTTCCATTGTTGTTATTTGAGGGTAAAAGAGAATCCAGCCCAATTGCTTAACGGTTGTATGAGGTTTTCAGGATCTGAGGATCATTGGGAAATGTGTTCACTACACCTACACAAAAGTTGCACAGTAGAAATTAATTCCTTCTTGTTCTCCATCTCTTCTAGGGCTTACCGGGCTCTCCAGGACAACCCGGGCCAAAAGGCTCCAAAGGAGACCGAGGAGAGAGAGTAAGGTTTTACATACACAGAGAGATTCCCAGCAACATCGGGGGCGATGCCTCAGAAATTATATACGAAATAGGTCTTTCAAATTCTGTGGGAGTACAGCCATGAACAATTTTAAATGTAGAGTTTCTAGGTCTTCTGCAAGAACCAAGATGATGGTTTACAGTACAGATAAAGGGTTGAATTGCTTGCAAGGTCTGGTGTTCCCTAAAGAGATTCAGGTAGCAAATACATGGTATATAAAGGCTTGTGGAGACCAACTTTCCTCTGCCAACCAAGGCTCTTTAGTGTGGAGTATTTTGGGTGGTCTAACTGAACTCTTCCTTCTGTTGTCAATAAGGCAGTAAAAGCTCATCAGACTTTTCCTGAACGAAAGCCATTCCCCAGGTCAACTTGTGTTCTTAATATATTTAGAATATGGTCACGATGTTCTTAATATGTTCATGTGCTATACTTCCATCCTTGATGGGTTGTCAAGTGCTAATAACTAAATATAGATAGAAGGGCTGTTTGAATGTTATTTCCAAACTGGTAAAGTTCAGGAAATACCGGAGAAAAATCTAACAAGGATATAAATGTGTCAGATTCCCATTCCAGTGTTCAAGCACCAGGAAGGGTTTCAAAGTGGCATTTCGGCCTTCAGCTCCTTCTGTTCAGCTTACTTTCCCAAAGGCCATGGTCTTTGAAATCTCTTCTGAGAGACTCTGGGCGCTCAAAATCACTTGAGAATGTAGTATGTGGTGGAGGATCCATTCAGCAATTAGATCTGCAAAATGTATAAGTGGGCACATAAGGACTGTGGGCCATCGCTAACACCCTAGCATGGAGCAGAGTCAAAGGAAGGAAGAAAAATAAGGAGAAAATTATTGGTTGTTACCTCTAAAATGATGGACATCTACAGTGTGCCACAGCTGTAGGGAACAAGTTCCCTTTTCTTCCAAGTGCCACTTCTACTGTCACATAGATGGAGGTGAATGTGGAGGTCACCACCTGTAAATGGGTGGCTCAATAGATGATGTGCTTCCCCCATACGACAGCATCTTCCAATTCAAAAGGCACAGGGATGTCTGAAAGAGCTAAGACAGACAAATGCAAGTTGGTTAACTCCAATTTGGTGGCTTCCCAAATTCATGCCCATAACCAGTAACAGACTTAAACTATGTTCCTCTGCCCAAACAGCGTGCAAGGAGAGCAAGTCCAGGTGGCTTGTTTCATTCCTTCCTGACGCACTTCACATCAAGGAGCTGCGGATATCTGAGGATGGAGCACACATGCTTTTAAAAAGCTCTATTTTATTTTAGTATCTTTGCACATTGTTTTGGGTGCTTGGTCCCTGTTCTCACTTGCAGCTCCCTGAAAGACAGAGACCATTTTAAGTGACTGTTAGTAATTTTTTAATAACAGTTCCCTTGTGCAGATCAGCCACTTTGGGCATGTATTGGCTTTACTAATAGGTTACAGACTGATTTATTTCTGGGACTAGAATTGAAGATTCTGATAGAGAGCAAAACCTTAACCAATGAGATTTCAGCACAGGTTACTGACTACAAGTCATTGCCATTAAATGTTATTTTCATTTAAAAAAAAAAAGGCATGGTATATGGCAAATGTCAAGTTTCCATCCAGGAAACTGGTAAGGGCTCTTCCTCAACGATTCATTTACCGTTTGCTTTAGTTTGTGGTTGACCATACTGCTAAGACTACACTTATTTTGAAACAAAAGCTTTGTTGCACAGTGTCCATTCAGTACAGACAAATCCTTTAGACTTTGATTTTGTTCCCTCCTTGTTAGATATACAGAATTGTAACTCTCCTTCTAGGTTTGGGACAAATGAGATTTCCAAATATCAGAATGTCTTGCTAAATAGAAAAAAATTCTATTTCTTGTCCTTCCTCTGTTAGCATGGAAAGTGAAGGCGATTGCTTTTTCTGGCAGAATTTCTGTAGGATGTTCTGTGTGCTTTTTGTCTTTGTGAGTGTGGATTTGAATGCTGGTTTTGACAACTACATGCTGCAATTTTGGGTTTGGTGGCTACAAATTAGAGCTAGCTTTGCACAGAGCAGAGGAGCTGTGCAGCTGCAAAGAAAAGCAGAGGAGGGTTTACGGTATCTATTGAGATTCGAGAAAATGTTATTAGACATTCTTCCTGCTTAATCTCAGAGAGAACAGACATAGAAGAGACCTGAAGCAGTCTGAGCGCATCCCCTGGATGGCACATCTATATGTGCGCTGCTCACGATCAGCCTCTGTTCATCTTATTCTTAAACAGTGCCAGGGAGGGATACACCACATCACCTCCGGGCGGTCTTCGGAGGTGCAGCTAGTGAGGGCCTGGGATAAAAGATATTTCTAACACCCAGCCTAAATATCCTTTGATCCCCTTTAAGCTGATAACATCCTTTCCTGTTCCCTCTGGACATAGAGAACAGTCTGTTTACGTATTTTGAGTGTGTTGTTACGTCTCCTCTCCCTGATCTGCCACTTGCCTGGGCTTTTTCAGGGGCCTTACTCCCTCCGGTGCAGAATCCAGGTATTCCCCTTTGGAGATGTTCAGAGCACCTGATAAACTGGGCCTTCCTCCCAGCGCTCTTTGCATGGATACAGGCCATTGCCTAGCGCTGGTCAGCTGCTTGCCGGCAGCTGCAGCTAGGTAGTTTTTGGGGAAAAGAAAGGATGGGTTTGTTTCTGTGTACATTTAGGGGAGAAGAGCCAGGTTAAATATATGGCTGTTTCATCAATGGATTTCTACAGGTGCTTTTAAATTTTGCTGCTTCTTCCCCAGCTCCTGCTTTCTCATGAAATAATCCATAACTGTTCTTCTGGTCAGGGATTCTGCCCTACCCCAGCATGCTCTGGGGTGGGAAACCAATGCTGCAGAGGGAAAAAACAGGGAAAAAGATGCTCACTTTGATGGCATTTCATTCCGCCCCAAACCAACACGTACCATTTCAAAATGTTTCTGTTTAAAACAACAACAAAAAAACCCACCCAACCCAAAAAACCCCACTGGGAACAATGTCAACCAAAATATTGTACATGTGTTTTGATCAGTAGCTGTTGGGGTTAAGGCAGGGATGTGTGTGTGGAGCGGGAGGCAGATTAAATCAGTGCTCTGTGGGAGTCCTGGGCTCTGTTTGCTGTCTGGGGCAGCATCAGCCCATCAGTTTTACTAGAGAGAAGAATGCGGTATCTTTGTAAGAAACAAATCTCCAGCCAAATTCCTTCCTGGTATAATGTAACTGACTGCTGTAAAGTTCAAAAAATTGCTAATCGTCTTACTGAGAGGGTGCTGAGCTGAGTAGCTCTGTATAGAACCAAACTTCTCCAATGTGAGATGGGATTTGGAGCTGATACTTGACAGAAAACCATGACCCCCCTTTGCTGTCTCTAAGTGATAATGTCAAGGAAAAGGAATTTTTTTCATATTATCCCAAGTGTAAGGTTTTTCATTAAGCCATCTTAATTCCACAAGTAAAAATTACACTATGTTCTTGTCAAATGGAAAAATATCTCCTAATGACACTTACTTTATTTCCAACAGGGGCAAGCAGGTCTGACTGGAGAGAGGGGCATTAAGGGATTTCCTGTAAGTGATGTACTTGCGGGTGTGTGCAAGACTCAGATGGGTTTGGTGCCTGCCTGGCACCATAAGTACCACCCAGCTGGACTGCAGCTGGTTCAACCAGCTCTCTCAGATGCAATGCTTAGGTCAACTGTCTCCAGCTTAGACATTTGTTCAATAGACAACCTCACCTTCACATATTCCTCTGTAAATGAAACACAGCCTTCCTGCATGTTAAGCGTAGCACTGAAATTCTGTGATCAGGAAGGCATCAGGCCAACTGGGGAGATGTGCTTGGCTTGCAGATCCCCGCTAGCCAAACCTTGGCAGACAGAAGCCCTCTCCCTGCCCCCTGAGGTTCCTGGCACTACCGGAGCCCAAAGGTGCGCACTGTTAAACAGCCCAAAGTACATCAGCTGCTCTCAACTCCCTCTTGCACCTTGGTCTGCCAAGTTGAGCTGGAAACCCTTTAATGAGATTAAGAGATGTCTCCAAATGATTTCTTGGCAATACCTGAACAGATGCACACAGGAGATGTCTGCACTGGCACATACAGCTGGGGTGCAAACAAACCAGTGGAGATGAAGGTTGGCTGAAAGTGAGCTAGTGGAGCAGGTTGAGATTTTTTTTTTTTTTTTGATTGGCAGCATCCAGAGAGGTCCTAGGTCCTCTGGGAGGTTTCTCTTCTCTCTTCCTTAATTCCAACTCATTCTGTACAATTCACACAACCTTTTCTTCAGTCCTTCCTCCTCACCCACCCCTGCTTGGCAAGTATCTCAGGGATGTTCAACAAGTTTTGAGGAGCCCAGGCATTTCCACTCTATTTTATTCACCAGTTTGTTATCCCTTTCTGTTGTTTTATGTTTAGCTTGTGGTTTAATGTCTCCATGGCATCTGGTCTTTGAGAAATGCATGAATGCCCTGGTTGGGGGGGCGGAACATCAGACCAGTGTTCACAGCATATAGGGCTCTTTGTTCAAGAAAAGCTTAATGAGCATCTTCAG
The DNA here is from genome assembly GCF_000687185.1 of Egretta garzetta. Taxonomy (NCBI): domain Eukaryota; kingdom Metazoa; phylum Chordata; class Aves; order Pelecaniformes; family Ardeidae; genus Egretta; species Egretta garzetta. Next base: position 5,463,677 of record NW_009260614.1, read on the forward strand.
AGGCAGAAAGTGATGTGACTGATTAATGAAAGTAGAATGGAGGATTTTATGTTCTAAATCAAAGATGAACATGTGCATGTTTGGGGGAAGGGATCAGTATTTTTATCTGCATTGCTCATTGAGATCTTCATGAGATGTATATAGTCTTGTAGTCGGCTCAGGCCATGGCAGCCAGCCCCTCCTGCAGCTTGGCCACTCCTGGCCAAGTTCATCAGTGTTGGAAATGGTGATGACCTCCTGGGAAGCTGGTGGGAGCCAGAACAGAGCTCACGAGAGGACTTTGGCCCTTGGCATGAAGTGCCAGTCAGTCAGTTTGTTTTCTGCTGGTGAAATGCTTGTGCCTTTAATTTGTTCCTTTGGAGGGATGAGATGCAAGTGATCCTGGACAGGGTCCTCAGTCACATGAAAACAAATTTCTGTTTCTTGTCTGTTCTAGGGTGAACCAGGCAAGAAGGGTGAGGAAGGTGACAAAGGTGCTGATGTAAGCATGTATTTCTACTGTTATTTTACTTTCTTTTTTGTCTCCTTACTGTGCTTCAAGCATATTCCCTTTGGCAGGCTGCTTTGTGGAGGTCAAGAGTCCTGTCCACAGTTAAAAGTGCAGAACGAGATGATTTGAACCTTGGGTTTGATCTTAATACATGCTAGAAATCCTGGTCTTTGAGGTTTCCTTGGCCACGTTGTCAGCTGCCCTTCTCACCACGCTCTCTGGACACCTCCTCAGTCCCCAGGGTTGTTCTGCCACACAGGGCTGCTACAAGGTGGGGAATTCTCCCCCACTGTCCCTCCCACAAGCTCCGGGGCAGACTCCCAGAGGAGATCAAACGGCACGTGCAGAGTTGGAGTTCCTGCATCTCTGCTCTCCCACCCTAAAATGCTCCCCAACCTCAATCTGTCCCTTCAAGCCTATATCTAAGGCAGTGGGGGCAACAAACTACAGCTGGAATGCACGTGAAAGTACATGGATCGGCTTCAGGCCGTGTGTGGCCCAGCTAGGAGCTCTGTGAGAGGAGCGTGAAGCCCATCAGGATGGGCTTGCATGCCACTGTTCCAGTTTATAAGGGAGCAACAAGATGGTGCTAGCCACATGTCCCAGTTTTCCAGTGCACCAACAAAGAGAAAGCCCAGGTAATTCACTGATGTTCAAAGTAAATGTCAGATGAGAGCAAAACCTGTTCTCCAGGTAGTTCAGCATAGTTGTTAACATAAGCTTCACATTATGAAGGTTTGACAGGAATATACACCCTGGGTTTGGCCCACTGCAGAGGCAGGAACCAAACTGAAAGGCTTGGCTTTGGGTCAGAGGCTCTGCAAACGTGGGGTATAACTAAGGAGTTTTTCTTTAAGTAGGGATTTCTCCTGCATTCCTACTTAACCCTTGCAGCTTACCTCTTCTTTCACATATTTTCTTTTTTAAACATTCATACTGCATAGTTTGGCATTATGGAGGCAACCTTAAGAACAAGAAGCCTATTCTGCAATTTATACCAATGATAGTTTTCTTCTCCTTCTTTCAGGGGGAAGGTGTTCAACAGCTTCGAGAAGCTCTGAAGATCTTAGCTGAGAGGGTATTAATTCTTGAGCACATGATAGGAATTCATGGTAAGCGCCGCTAAGGTTTTCTTTTCTAGACAACTGGAGGCTCTGTTCAGGCAGCTGCTTGATGGTTAAAAATCCTCCCTGTCTCCTAAACTCTCTGCCTAGTATCTATTTAAGCCGGGTTTTCAAATCTAGGTACCCAACGTGACTTAAAGGATGCTTAAAACTGTTGAGGACCTAGAGCTTCCACCAACTGCACTAGTTAGTTACTCTGGCTTTACAGTAGCAGGTGAAATGACCCCCACAATAATTTTTATTGCAATTCAGAAAGCCAAGTCATGAGCAGCAGCTCAAGCCATGTGGCGCAGATCACCTACCAGCTTCCCAGGGAGTTGCTTGTTCAAGTTTTTAGGCCAGATCATTTAATCCTGTTAATAGCGTCTTCCAAGTGACTTTAACACCGAGGCCCTCGCCTTGTGTAGCACTATATTTTACAGAGAAAGCCCAAACAGTGCTACACATTACCCTGAAAACCAGTGATCCCTGAACGTCTTGTGATTATAACTTACATAAAACCTATTTTCACAACCAGATTTAAAGAAACTCTCACATGTTCTTTGTTCAGATAGATTTTAAGTTTTCTGTTGAGGCTATTTGCCGTCATTGGTACAGTGTGTGGCATCGTCCCTTAACGAGTGTTTTCTTCCCTTAACCAGAGTATGGGCTTGTGCAGTCATCACAGGTCAGCCTTCTCCCTTTGGGGTACTTGAGGATCAATTCTCTCACAGTTGCCAGAAGTTGCTGTGCCAATTCCTCCCCTTTCAGAAACACAGTAGAGGCAAAATGTTGTTTCGATCTACTATCCCAGCCTGTGAGAAGCAAGCCTGTTCCTTGGCACTGAGATGAGCAATCTTTACCCAAGTCCTATAGCACTTTTCTTTTTTTCTCCTTGACACATGGCACCTCATCCCTGGCCATACTTGTAAAGCAAGCTGCTTGCACCTTCCTTCAGATTGACATCCACTTTTATTATGAAGTGCCCTTTGGATATTGATTTAGCCTGGGGAAATGCTAAATAGCTAAAATGTCCAGCAGTTCCTAAGCAAGTGACTCAAAGTGCATCTATTACTGTGCAGTAAGGCAGCGTGCTTTCTGCTCCTGCTGGAGCCAGCACAGCGCTAAAATGAAAATGCTGCTGAGCACTTCAAAGCTGAAACAGTGTCAGTGTGTGGTGCTCCATTATACGGCTGAACCGGGTTAGTTCTCAGCACTGCTCTTCGTTGTTCAATGGACGCATGTCTTTTAGTGGCCCAAAGGACTATTTCCAGAAGCAATGGGCAGCAGCAGCTTAAGCTTTTTGGGAAATCATGAATCACAAACCCATGATTTAACCACAGTCACCCTGACCTTGCCTCTGCGTTAATCCTGGTTTGCTTCATATTTTCACTGGATTTTATACACCGAGGGCAGGAAGAGTTGTTTTTATGCTGCTTTGCTTTGCAATGGTGGAGGTACCAGGAGGATGCCCACTAGATTACCTAGGCAGCAATCCATGCCCAGCCGGTACGTTCTCCGGGCAAGAGGAGAAGGGAAACGCAGTCCATAAGCACAGACCAGTGTATTTACAGGACCCAGGGCCTGGCCCTCCATTATCTTTTACTTGGTTCCTTCATTTATACTTGTGTAAAGCAACGTCAGCTCTTCAGGAAGCTTGTATGGACACTGGGGCTTGGTCTGGGGGATTCAAGCAGTTTTGCCCCTGCAGAGCTGCCTAGTTTATCTACTTTATACATTGTCTGTCTGGCAACACATTAGCAACAAGGCATGTGCTGCTGTTATTTTGAAGCAGTCATTTTGGCAAACCGTTTTTACCGACATAAATGTATTTTCTGTTATTGCTTGGGATGGAGGCGAGTTACTTATACCCACGTATACTTCTATACCAGTGCAAATGGATGGGTTTTAATTGTACAGTGTAGTTAAGGCCATATTTAAACACCTATATTGTCTGACTTTTATATAAATAGTTCCTTTTTTTTATCCAGTAACAGTATAAATAATTATATTTTTACTCTGTGCTTTTGAGATAGTTCCATTCTTTAACTTAGGACATATTTTAGGCCCTACAAAAATATGGTTTCAAAAGACAACTTGGAAAGCAAGGCAGTTTTTCCCTTATGCAATTATGTTCCTCCCTTTATGTGTATATGGTTAAAAAAAAAACAAACCCAAACAAAACAGAAAAAGACATAAAATAACAAAACAGAATATCCTTGAGCACAGACCTCCCTACACTAAAGGGCACCACACAGGTTTAAATCACCCAGTGCCAACTATCTGGTTATGTTCCCACTGTAGGTGTTAAGGATTTCACCACAGGTTCCTGGGCAGCCCAACTCAGCCCAGCTTTAAAGACCCACGCAGAAATGCCAATCACATGCTCTCATTTTCCCAAGAAACTTCACAATCAGTGTGGTTTCCAAAACCACAGCCGCCCAAGCAACACAGCAAAACATACCAGCAAACAAACCTGCTCCCTGCAATGGAAGGGCAGTTTGAGATTATCTGGCCTAGCAAGCTGCAGGGAGCAGCCCAGCAGGACACACGAAAGCCCAAATTGTTTGGTGGTGTTTGCTTCCAGCAAACACAGCACAAATCCTCCAGCAGCCATCCGCTCGCTGGAAACAGCGATGCTGCCTCATGGGATCAAGCCAAGGCTGGGTGTCTGGCTCGTGAGGTTGGGCTCTTGGCAGGGAAACAAGCATCTCTGAAGGCAAAAGGAAGAAGAAACTGGGGCATTAAAAATGATGAAGCAGCATCGAGTTATCAGCATCTGTTGCTGACTGCTGGGAAAATAGAAGAGTGGCCGTAGTCAAATGCATATTTAGCTTTGTAGGGCAGGGCTGCTGTAGGAAGAGGGAGGTGAGTGTTACCATGCGGCATGCTGGGAGAATGGACAGCTAATATTTATTTCCAGCTTTACTGCTAATTTGGCTGTAGCCTAGGGTGGATCAATCCTTTCATTCGATCTTTCAGTGCCTCAGAATGTCCTCCTTTACAAGGAGTGAAATGGTACTTAAACCCCCAGGAGCATCACTTCCCAGTGACCACTTGGCCTCATCCTTCAATAACAGGAGTCTGTGGGCAATGCTGAGTTGCAGCTATAGCCCAAGCAAAATTATAATCAATAAAAGAACAGCACTTTATAAATGGAATTGCAAATGAGAACAGGACCTGCTGGGCCACATGCAGTAAGAGCACTTACCCCAAAGAGTTTAGACAGCCAAAGGGAAAGACTTAATATAGGAGTAGCATGATGGCAGCAGACATGTAGCTCCACAGTGGCTTGCTGGATGGAAAGACAACAGGACACTTCTTCCAGAAGAGGTATCAGTCAGAAGGGCCCCTTTAATCTTTCCTTAGCCTCCTCCCCTTTTAAATAGCGCTCTCCCGTGACTTTCTCTCCTTACAGACTCTTTGTCTTCCATTGAGCCAGGCTCTGGACAAGATGTGATCCCGGGCTCCCCTCTGCGAACCAGCATCAAGATCAAACGTGGAGGACCTCAGCAACCACAGGCCTACCAGATCCTCTCTTCACTGCTGGATGACAGTGAAGCCAAAAGGAGAAGCAATCGGATGAAGTAGGAGCATCTGCGTGTTCCCCGTGCCTGTTCACCAGTTAAAGATACAGTATCCCAGTGCTTAATTGCAGAGTGCAAATGAAGTGGATAGGAGGCTGCAGTGTTGGCAACTGGGTTTCCTCACCTGGCCAATACTATGCCCTTATGGCAGGGAGTGTTTTACCCATAGCTCTGAGTCTTACAAACATTTTCCCTGATTTTGTTGGTTTGCCTTTGGAATAACAGATAGCAGGTATCCTCCACAGTGTCTACAGGAATGACACCTCCTGGCTGTCTCTCGAGAGTTTAATCCTCTCCTTGTTTCCTCACTGTCCTTGAAAGTTCCTCAGTTAAAGCACTGCTTAACTGGAAGAGACAATCAATCCCATCTAGACTCAAAGCCAAGCCTTAGCCTTGTCCATTGGTATAGTTGGTGGCATCTGCTTTTATTTCATGTGGTGGTGTCATGCTGACTTCCAGGTGAAGATACCACTTCCATGGGCCATTAAAGCATGACCTGCAAGGATTTCTTTTAAGCAAAGAACAAATTGGAAAATTTAAAGAACATTTAAAACATAACTCTGAAAATTCAGGTTACTCTTTAGATTTCAGCATCAAAACCTTGGCTTTTCATGGTGCTACTTGCATGTGAGTGGCGTTATTTCTATTCGTGGTTGGCTAAGCAGGGACTTTTGATGCAAATGTTCATGGCAGCATTGACTTTATTTATCTTCAGTGAGATTAGACTGTTTCTGTGAAAATACAGAGCAGTTTGTATGAGACATGATGGAATTGTGCAAGAATTTTCCCATGTTGTGTTCAGCTTGTCCATACATCCAGAGCTAATTAATTTAAGTAGTAGCAATAACTATTCACAGAAAAGGGTATTTTGCAATAGTTTCTTAATCCTACATCAATAAGGAAAAATGTTTTCACACTGTCTCATTTTTATCTTATAAGTAAACCCTTGCCATTTGAATCTGGAGACAGCAAACCACAGCCTAAGGAATTAGAGTCTTGTCAAGAGCTTATCTTACGCTGGGAGTAAATACCAAGTCATTTTACTTTTTGCAGTAACTTGTTATTTTGGGGGAAGTCCCGGCTTCCAGGGTTAAGAAGTTGGACTTGCCCTTCAGTGACAAATGAGTCACTACACCTGCTGTGCAAACCGAGTCAGACAAGTTGACGTCATTCATGTAGACAGTGATTTTTGTTAGAAAGGGTGAGACTGATCAACAGAACCCATGGTACTAATTTTTAAATTTTTTTTAATCCCCACCCCATTCTGACAGTTTTCAAATTCAGCCCAGGATGAAAGTGAGCAAATTGAGTTTGTGTTTGTAATTTTATGGCATAAGTCAGGTAAATTGGTCACATTCTAGCTGCTTCCTAGTGCAGGTTACAGCTGTCTGAAAAAGGCAAACTGTACTGCTACAATATTTCTGTCAAAAGCTGTTGCGAAGACCAGCAACTGTATGGTCCGTGTATTCAGCAACCCTTGTCACCCAAAGTGATCTTCCTAAGGCGAAACCAGAAGCATGTGGTACACTGGAAATGAGGCTTAAATTTAAGGATCTCTGCCAGCCCAACGTTGGCCACGCATTAAATTAACTTTCCATATGCATTGTAAACATGGTAGACCTACAGAGACACCAGAACATCCAAACCTTTCCTCTGAAGAGCGTTACATCTTCAGAAATGAACAGGTTACAGGCTACTTCAGAATGACGGAATTCACTGTCTTCATTTGGCCCTGTTCTTTAGAAATCCAACCATCCACCCCAAAAAAGGTGAAATGGTGTAAGTTGATGCTGAGCAAGCACCAGAAGCTTGTCCTCATACAGAAGCTTTTTACTGCTGTACAGCTAAACAATAAACAGCCGTGGTTTAAGCTGGCATGGAGGCTGCAATAAATACATTTACTTGCCCTGCTTTTGAATCCTCATGCTGCTTGGCTAACGCCAGTGGCGGAGCTCATTCAGCAGTCACCCCCCATAGTTCAGGTTGTACTTCTGCATGCTCAAGTTTGCCTTTGGACATTTCCTTTGGACACATCCAAAGCATTAGAAAAGTTTGGGGAGTTGAAGGCAAGATGTGATCAGGTGCTCTCCTTCCCTAAGACTCCAACATTTGAAGTGAATGCAGAGTTTTGCCAAGAGCTGATGCTTTGGGCTCCAACATTCCTTTGCCTGCTTGTACTCTGAATTACAGCTGGAGTGTGATACAGTCAGCAGACAAGAAAACAAGTAGAACTGCCCGAGTCAAGCAGGTAACTGACCTCAAGCAGTCATCCTCTATTTGTAAGCCTTTGGGGAGAATATTTCATTTATTTCACTTTATTTCAAAGTCTCTTGAATGCAGCTCAGCTTCAAATCCAGCACTAACTCTAAATCCAGTGCTAACCCTAATGACAATGTGTATACAGATGATGCTGAATTAAATCGGTATCTTAAAGAAGGCTGGCAACCAGCTCTCAGCCTAAAACCCACCACAAATACAAACAGCTCAGCTTTTCAGCATTTGCCGAATGACTGGAGTGCTGTACAGCAGCCCCTGGCCCTCCGTTACCTACTGTGAGGGCAATAGCTCTGCTGGTGAACAGCTAAGCATGGTGCAGCCACTGATACGTTCTTGAAATAATTGAAATAATCTTGAAATAATCATTCCATTTAAGAATTAAATTTGAAAAAAAACGTTTCCCCATTTACAGACTGATTACTGTGTAGGAACTGAGGACTTGATTACCTCTTTGCTGAATCAGGACCACCTTGATCTTGATCACATGGACATTAGAAGACATGGCTGGTGGCTTCCAGGAGATAACCTCTTATGCCTGCCAGTAGGTGTCGGAAAATCAGGACCTGAAGGCTGAGGAGAAATCTCAGTTCAGTCTAAACATGTACACTGGGCATGTTGTTGCTGGCTGTAGTCGCTTGTCACATTAAGAAGGTGCCTTCCTGGCAGTTTCAGGAACTAAACCAAACCAAAGCAATCTTTAAAAAGGGAAACGGCAAAATTTGGTTTCACTGATTCTGTAGCTACAGGGGCGAATCTGGGGGAGAGGGAGTACAATGAGACCATTTTCATTTCCCTGACATTTTGGAGCCTTCACACTGAATTGAAGGATAAATTTTTGTTCCTCCAAGTTTGTCTTCCTGAAGTCAAAGCTATTGCATTAGCTTGATGAGTGCTCTCTTCAAGTCACTCATATTGACTGGGATTTTGGATTTTAAATTATTTGAAACAAATTAGTGGCAAGATGAAAGGAAATTTAATTGAAGTTGTTTGCAATGAATCCTTCCAAGTCAACTGTCAAAAGACTGGTTAGGTTTGGGTTTCAACCATTTTAATTGTTGACTTTTCCAAGGTTTCTGTATGAGCTATGTATTATTTTTTTTTTCTCCCCACACTTCGTGCTTTATTTGGCTACATCTCTCTCTTATGCGGTACTGTATCTTTAATTTGGGTGACAGTAAGGATTATACCACATGGACTTTCTCTCTCAGCTGGGGTTTCATTCCTCTCTGCTTACAAAAGGTTTGGAGCACACTGTTGTGCAGTCCCAGTTTAGTTGTGTTTTAAAGGTGAACGCAGCCTCGCATGCTGACATTAATGATATTCATGACTAAGCAAACCACTCCAACCACATTTTCCATCTTAGGCGGTATACTAAGGTTCATTTTAGCCAGGGCATATAATGCATTTTGCCATGTCTATGTAACTTAGAGAGTGGATTTATTTTGAATGCGTGCTCATTTAGAAATATATTTTAATTGAAATGTTTAGTGCTTTATCTTACATGCATACTGTGCAATACCATAGTGTGTTCTTTCCCTTTTTTTTCCTAAGACTTCTTTTGAAATTCTTAATGTTTCTTTGAGATCCAGTGTGGTTTTGACTTGGATCAGTTCTGGTAGTAGTAACGCATTTTCTTTGCCTTGGGCTAACCAGAAGCAGCAGCAGCGCATTGCACAACCACAAATCTTTGCAATTCATGCACCCTGGCGTTCACCAGCAATCTGGTACTCCTGGGAGGCAGAGAATGCTTCTCTCCAGAGTACCTAATTTGCACTTACTGTAAAGAATTGATAGCAACCCAGGGAAATAGGAATAAACTAGAGAGAAGAGCCCTCACCTGCTCCCACCAAACTCCACAGTCATTTTGCCATCAGCTTTCAAAGGAACAGGCCATAAAGCATCAGCTCCAGCTCTTCAGCAGGCACGGACTGGTGCTGCTTTCAGCGGAGCAGAGCCTACGGCTCACAAGCGCCTTTCTGAGAGTTTGGCTCTGATCAGGGTTCTCTCCCAGTCTCTGCAATGAACTATTTTAATGTAGGAACCTGACCACTGTGACAAAGGCTTCTAAAAGACAATCAGCTTCTGGAATTACTTCTCGATACAATTTATTGGAAATCCATTTTCCTCCAGGTTTACAGCTTCTGCCTTATTCGAGATGACATTCCATTCTGGTGTTTGGTGGTATAGGGGTTTAAACTACTCAACGTTTCTGCAATCGCGTTGAAACCAAGCAATTCAAAGGTGCTATAATTGTTCACAAAGCACATTGCCACCCACAGAAGGAAATGTTAACTTTTTCACTAGTTATTTTACACAGTATTTTTTTTATTTATATCAGTGTGTTTCATATGTGTGCAAATGGTCCCAGCTTCTCTCATTGTAATAAGTTTTACAACCGTTTTGTCTTTTATAGGGCAGCCGTACGCAGTATCTTGCAATCACATGTAATTTCTTAACTTAGAGCAAGAATAAATCTCATCTGATGTGATGAAATCATTTATGGCAGGCTCTAATGTTTGTTGTAAACACAACCTGTTTGTTCCACCTCTTGCATGGTTACTTATCTGTTTTCATATTGCTATGTTATTGTTCCAATTATCTATTTCTCTTTATTTGCTATGGGGTTTGTTACTGTATATGGAATGTTTTGTATTCAGCATTTTCTTACAGAGCAGAGTGGGAACAGTATTCAAGAACCCACAAATACCAAAGACCTTTCATGTAATGCACTGAGAAATAAACATACTGTAAATGAATTTGTCAGGTGTCCTGTATTTGCAAAGTTCAAAACAAGTTCAGGCAAACTGCATTCTGAAATTAGGGAATCTGTTTTGCTTTCCTGCCATCTCAACTTTCTCTGACTATATGTTTGCAGGTCTCTTATAAAACAAGACTGTGCATAAAGACCCTGCTTCTGGTCGTCCTCCATGGCATGGAGGGGCCAAAAGGGCCTTCAGTAACTAAAGCCAAATCTGACAGTTGCCTTGCCCACGATGGGACCGACTCTTCCGCGGAGGTTGGCTGGACTGCTTCAGCAAGCACGACTGCCAGCTCGGAGGGTTGAGGTTTGTCTCTAGGATGCACTTAGTCACCGCGCTGCGTTCCCAGCCACACTAACCAATACAGGAGCATATCCTGCCTTCAGGGTGAGACACTGAGTTCCTAAAGTACCCTAGGTAAGCTGTCAAGCAATGTCAGGTTTGAGCAGCTTGCTCTGCGTTGCAGAGCGAGGCACTACCTGGATATGGCAGACTCTTCCTGCAGGAACAGCCCTTCCATTCCTGTGGGAGCTTTACAACAGTACAGATACAGGGATCACAGCTTTCCCTCTGCTGAGCCGGGGTGGCTACAGCAGCTGCGTGGCGGGGGAACAAGCCAGAGAGAGAATTCTGCAGTGCTTAAAGAGCAGAAAGTAAAATCTGTTGTTATTTGGAACTTGCCTCACATCCTCAGAAGTTTCCTTACAGCTCAAGGAAGTCGAGTTGGTTGATCTGCGACCAAAATGTCTGCCCAGGCCCCCTCCCTGTGATCCCCTGGTACCTCCTGGGCATCTGCCCCCTCCAGGAGCGGCTGTGTTTGCCTGCTTGCCCTTTCTCTGAATTTGCCTCTGGGCTTATGGAGACCTCCCAGGGCCATCACCTCGTGTGACAATTCAAACTGTTAGAAGAGGCTCTGGTTAGGGACTTTTTAGTTTTTTAACCTTCCAAAAATGGGAACAATACTCATTTAGATGCTACTACTCATCTGTTTGCAAAGGGAGGCTTTACCCTGCACAGGCCTTGGCTGTAGGAGAGGACCTGGGCTGTTTCTGTCAGCGATATGACACTTCTGGTTTCTGAACTTGTTTTTTATATCCTAACAAAACCACAAGATGTGTAAATCACAGCCAATTTTTTCCCCCTACTGATCAGATTACACTGCAGATACACAGATACCAATACTGTAGCAAAGGCTAAGTCTTGAAAAGACTGCGAAATGTCCACAGTGTCAAGGCCTCTGCTTCATACAGCTTTTTGCATCACTGATGAGGACATACTCAAGGTTACTCGATGCCAAACGTTCCCATGCAGCACTTCTCTGGGTCTCTCAGGGTGTATTTATCTTGCTTTTTGTGTCCTAACACCTCCAACTCTGATATATTTATCCTTGCAAAAAGTCCTCTGAGGGAAGGCAGTTCTGTTAATCACTACTGTACAGATTGGGAGTTGCTGGATAAAAGACTAAATTAATTTCTCGGGACGTTTGTGGCTGCGCTGGCCTGCCAAGCACCAAATTAGCATCAGGCCCATGTTGGTCTCTGGGCCATTATGGCCACTGATTGTAATCACAGCAAGGGGAAACGGCGATTTCCTAACGCTTAACACAGTACAAGAAAAAAAATCAATGGTAGAGTTGAACAGATTGAACTTCTAGCAGGAGCTGATTAAACTATATATATATATATACACACACACACACAAGCATAACACAGTTACTCTTTGAACACACTGTCTTAACTCTTCATTAACCACATGCTCAGCAGCAAGTTGCTATACATTGCTTTTTAAAGACAGCTAAATGTTACCACTATAGTAAAGACAGCGCTGACAGTATTGCTCCACATTTCAGCCTGCTGTACACAACCGGGGCAGGGCTACCCGGAGTACCCCCAGCACAGCCCCAATCAGCAGCTGTAACCTGTGCTCAGAGATCAGGACACTGAGGACAGGGAAACAGCGATCCTGATGTGGGACAAAACTATTCCTAAGCTTCCCAAGCCACGCTATGTACTCTGTACGTATTATAAAGTAAGCAGGGAAATGAGATTTCCCTGTTTACCAGTGCTTCCTCTGGTAGGCCAGCATGGCTACAGTTCACAAAAAAATGGTGACAAGTTGGTTCAAAGATGGGTTGGGAAATATCTGACTACTCCAGACTTAAGGAAGTAATTTGCTTGGCTTCAACGAGAGACTGGTAGCTGCTCAGGCCCAACTTCGTTATCTCGTTTATGAGAGAGGCAAAGCGAGAAGCAGCCAGGCCAGAGGGCAGGTCTTCCCACTACCCCACTCTTAGGACAGGATCAAGCACCCTTAGACAAAGCCAATCCTACTTTTTTTTTTTTTTTTTAGTCCACATGACTAACTGAAGAGCACGTGTCCTTTACAGCCTAGCAAGGAAAAAGTATATTAGCCACTGCCTGGCAGATAAAGTAACAAGCATGCACTCTTTTAACGATGATGATAATTAACCATTGTAATAATTTGCCAAAGGATGTGGCAGAGCTTTTACTACTAGATGTTTTTCCAATTAAGAGAGGGTTTTCTGCTCCTACATAAGCGTGCATGCATGTATGTGTATGTATGTTTGTATTCCATGGCCTTTCCTGACCTTGCCTGCTTTGTGCACAAGGCAGCTCAGCCCTAGATAGACCTGCTGCCATATACCACGTATACAAATTCGCTAGTGCATGGGAACAAGAGCTCTTTTTTTTTTTTTTGGCAGCTTCCACTAAAAGGAGGCTGCCCAAAGCACATACCTAGGACACACCGTCTTTGTGCAACACCCAGAGAGGCCTTGGCCACAACGTGCTGCCAACCCGGCCCCTGGGAGAGGGCGGTCCCGGGTGGAAAACATCTGACATCAAAATGTCGGGCTGAGACTGGCCACATAACAAGGGAAGCTGGCGGTGCCCCACTGATGATACGCTGCTGTGGTGGAAGGAAAGGCTGAGCCAGAGAGCCTGGAATTGGCCTGTACGTAGCATTGGGATGTCTGTGGCAGCACTCACGGGACTGTAAGTGAAAATGTGATTTATAGATAACTGGATGGAGTTAATGTTCAGCCAGTACCATTACATGACAGTTAAACTTTAGACTTAGTTCAGAAAACATATTGGCTGAGAGATTAACAGTGCACGGTAGGATCTTAGCAGCAACTTTCTCTCTACTCCTCAATCACAAAAGCATCTTCTGCTCAACCAGACGGACTAACAGCAAAAGGTCAAAAAAACCACGCTCCTGAACTGCTCCAACCAATTACCAATTCTGAGAACAAGAACCAAAAAACCCCGACAATAATAGAATCAAGCTCAGCATCTACTGCAGATATTGTGAAAGAAATTACTGAAATAATTGAGAGAAACCGATAGTAGCCTTACTGTGCTGTGAATAAAAGAGAGGTGAGTCTCAGTAAACATGCTCAAAGATATTAAATTGATCTATTTGATCATGTTCTGAGAGCTGCCTTCTGATGTTTCACCAGGGTGGATTACAGTGAGGGATGTTGGGGAACAGCAACCTGTTTTACTAGATTCGAGAGCACCCACCCCAAACAAGCCAATGCAGCTCACAGTGCTCAGCACGGTTAATGGTGGGCTGGGACTCCCTCTCTCCGACTGCCCAAACCTTCAGCCTGCTTCAAATGAGAGAGGAAAAAAATTATAAGGGAGATCCTGTCTGTTAGGAGATAGCAATAAAAAGGAGATATACACTTAAAGCAAGTTAAAGGACTCTCGGGGATGTTTCACCGCCAGAAATCATCCCTCTGCAGGTGAACTCACCAGACTGGATTCTCCACGCTCCAGGTAGCCAATTGCCTTAAAAGCACCCACAATTGAAGAAAAACCTGTTTAAACCTTAAGGAGCTGCCATAATCCATCTTCCAGGAGAGGCCTGTGGCCTAACACCCTAGCAAATCACAGAAAAATGAGGCAGAAGCAGCATTGAGGGGCCATCCCAACCACCACCACCCCCCGTCCCTCTGCCCCAAGGCAGAATCAGCTCGGCCACAACCTTCCTGATGTTTTTCCATTCTGTCCCCAAGCCACCCCGGGCAGCCAATTTCTGCGCCGCCAGGCCATTACTGTTGGTACAGTCTAATCTGCGGTTTAAGTCCTTGGTTTCTCATCTAACCTTACAGGTAGAATAGGTCAATTCTGTCATTTTTTTGCAACTATCTTCATCATTTGCAAACCATCCCCTTGCCCTCCATGCTGTTTTCTCCTTTAGGTTAACGTGGCTCTCCTGCACCCCCTCCTTCTCCGCAGCTCATACTTTCGGTATCTCTGGGCATTGGCGCTGCTCTTTTCTGGAAGAGGGGCACGGAGGGCAGGCCGGAGCTGCCAGCTGTGGCCTTCCCAGTGCCAATTAAAGCTGATGGATTTATTTCTTCTATTCTGCAAACTATTCCCCTATTTGTACCTGTCCGTACAATTACGTCTTTTTCACAATTGCAAGACCTTGCTGCTGACAAACGATAGCTCCTGAGCCCAACTTAATTCTTTCATGAAGACCTGCTGCCTCTTCCCCGCTAAGCCCAATGCCTTCTCTTTATCCCTATCACATTCCGCCTCTTTTTCTTTTTCAGACTCTATTAGTTACTTTCAGCTAATACTTTAATCCTCCAGCGTACTTCAAGTCCCTCCCAATCTGATGTTATGCTGATCTAATGAACAAATCTGCCAGATTCTTGATGAAAACTGTATAAAAAGACCAAAATACAGCAATAAGCCCTGGAGAGCCCCAGGGCAGCCACCCACCACAGCTGGCAATTCCCTGGGAACTGTAATTCAGCCAGTGCTGTGCTCGCCCTAATGGAGCTTACTTTGACCATGTTTTACTGACTCACTTATGAGAATGACACAGAGCTTCCAAAGCCCTTCTAAAATCAAGATAGATGACACCGACCTGTTCCACAATATCCGTACAGCCTGTTAACTTGTCATAAGAACAAAGGAGATTTATCTGACTTGATTTGTTCTTGACAAATCCATGTCAGCTGCTTCTATTCTCCTTATTATCACACAGGTGCTCACACACAGGTTGTTGAAGTGTGTGTTCCTGAATTTCCTGGGGTTGAAGTCAAGCTGTTCTGTAATTTCCTGGCTCTTCTTTACCTCCTTTCTAAGCACAGGTGTTTCATTTGCTCTACTGCAATCTTCCAGTGCCTCCTCCAAAAGTTCTCCAAAGTAGCTGATAATGCAATAAAGCTGCAGTGACATCCATCGCCTCTTTAGTAGCCCTGGGTAAAGCTCATCAGGCTTATCAATTTGAAAATTTCTCCTGGTTGCCTCATATCCTCCCTGGTTTTGGCTGAGCTCTCATCATTCTCGCGCTGGTCTTAATTGCACCAGCTGCCTTAAGACGGGTGATGCAAAAGAGACTATTTGACATTTCAGGAAGACAGGTTATGGGCTTCTCCTCACCACTAAGTAGCAGCAAAATCCCCCCACCATGGGGCTGCTAATGCCCTGCTCCACCTTTCAGCACTGGCAAAGACCTTCAGCGGGAGCATCCTCCTCTGCGCTCTGGTCCTCCAGGCAAGTGTATTACCCCTGCTATGTGGGCAATGCCTTCTTTCTTTTTCTGTTCTATTCTTGCTGAATCAACTCTGTGTTTTAATATTAATTTCATTTACTATTAAAACTCCTATGAGCTAGTCCACCAAATCTTAGTTATGCTAATTAAGAAACCAGCTTGACCCTTTTGTAAAACTGCTGCCTCTTCCTATACACCATACTTACTAGCTGACCTACTATCTTGAATTTTGTCTCTCTGTTGAGTTCATGAGGAATAACCCTGTTCTTTTATCCCCTTGTCCTGCTTGTTGCTCACTAAGGGTTTCCATATCACACCACTTCCATGGCTGCAGTCACAGGCTCTTCCCTGAGCCGCTCATGTGCATGATCCCTCAGAAATCCCTACCCTGATCCCTGGCTGCATGGGGCTCTCCAGGAAGCTGCCAGCGCAGGGCAGAGGAGATGTCTCCTTCCCAAAGCAGTCCTGCCCCAAGGAGTACAGCTTCCTAAACCCAGCTCCTTGCTGGCCTATTCCTGACTACAGAAAAGGAAAAAGGCAAAAATTCCACTTAAAGGTTACAACACTGTATCAAAGCAAGAAAATTAGCAATAGATGTTAATGGTAGCTCAGTACGGAACAGCTATTTTGATGGAGAAGACAAGGGGAAAGGAGATGTGGGGGGAAAGAAACCCCTTCTGAATGCCTTAAAGGGAAGAATTTCCTATGAAACTTTTTAACCTGTTACATTATTTTCCCTTCCCATCTACAGCATTTGAAATTTAAGTAAAGCTCTGTGCAATGTCCTTTGAACTTGTCTTGTTATTCCCACTAAGCTCTAAAAATCTTCTGCCTTAACGAAACTGTCTGGCACAGTTTCCCTCATTGGCACGTGCTAGAGCAAGTCCTGTGGCCAGCTGCAGCCCCGGGCCAGCAGTCTCCCATTCTTGCCCAACACTTCCTTGGATGCATGCTAGAGATTTACGGTGACGGACACAGTTGTCCTGACCCACAGTTGGTGCAAACTGGCAAAGTGCTGTGCTGAATTAAACCAGATGCAGTTCTGGCTTCTTGGGGTTCCAAAACAGGGATGTATTTTCCCCTGGTGTGATGTATTCAAATGGCATAGTCATTAGTTAGTGTGCTTCAGCTTGTCCTGTGGAGAAGAAAGCTTTCCAAGCAGCATCCTCCCTCTGCAAGAAGGTGGGGATGCGGATTTGTACTTTTTTTTCCCCCTGAATCATCTATGGTTGTATTATTTTTCTCCAGCTACCACTCATGTGACAGTGATGAAAGGAGACATTCAAGACTACAATCTGCTCCTTACTGCCATGCGGGGAGTTCACGTGGTTATTCACACAGCTGCTATTGTGGACTAGAGAAGCACGGTGCCCTTTTGGGAAATGAGAGCTGTCAACGTTGGGGCTAAGCTCTTTAAAGCAAGCAATTAAATACAGGCTTAAATTCACACACCTCAGTGTAGTCATACAAGATGCTATGATGAACGCATCCTCTCTGATTTAGTGCCCCCTTGTCCCCTGATTTTCACAGGCACCACTCCACCACGAGATGAGAAAGGGGCCTGGGACCTTTCCCTTCCAGCAGGGCAGTTTCTGCCTTTGCCCCTCCTTGCTCAGGGCAGGCTGTGCTGCTCCTCTCCACTGACAAAGCTTCATCTCAGAAAGTCAAATCTGGGCCCAGTTATTAGATTTACTAGATTATTCTGGTCAAGGGTATAACTAATAGTACTGAGGTGATTCAGAACATGCCCATGGTGGTAAGAAACAGTTTAGTATGTGACAAAGACAGCAATTAAAAGTTAACTCCTGTTCTAGATGGCTTATAGCTTTCCCAGGGATTTCCAGGCAGGAAAATCTGCCCTATATACCAGTGCAAGACTACACCAGTTGAAGTGCATCCACACTATTAAAGGAGTGATGTTATTTTAATTATAGTCAGAGTTCACAACTATTACGTGTCTAGAAGCCACTCATAACTGAGAGCTCCACACCACTTTCTTCCTATCACCAGGAGCTGATTTCTTGTTAGGTGCAAGATCTGCTTAAAGAAAATTTGTTCATAAATCTAGGAAATAAGCACAGGCTATAAAAATAATGAAATCCCTATTACAGCAGCAATTCCAATGGCACCTCAGGCTGTTAGCTACTAAAATAGTTGTTAACCACAAGGAAGGAATCTTATATATATTTTTATATATATCTCTCTCTCAAACTCGATTACTGCTTAGGGCTTCTACTAGTTGCTGATGCATTCAAGGACAACATTTAAATTCCATCCTTCTTTTCATTGCTGTAGTTGTTCTCAAAACCAGATGCTTTTAAGAGCTTGTATTGTGCATGTGTACTGAGAATATTCAGAGCCTGAGGGTTCCTGCTGCCTTTTAATGGCTTTCTGAGATCTTCCTCTTCATTGTCTGCTTGCGATAAGGAAGGTACTTCAGCGCAGTGAGGTTTTTACAGATAGCAGTGAACATTGGGCAACTCCCCTATTCAGCAAACCAAACCTCTTGCAGATGTCCGTGACATTCCCAGAAAACCACACATGCAAAGTTTTTTCCAACGTGACTGGTGATTGAGTGCCTCTTTGAGGAGCACCGTTTGAGAAGTCTTTACAGGAGCTTTATTTCCCAGAGACAAACTGTCCCTCATTTCTGCCTCCCCTTGGATGGCTTCACGTAGATCTCCCTAAAATGAGGCTGCTGCCCTCACAAGGACTTCTCCAAATCTTGAATTTGGAGATTAGTTTAAAGATTTCTATTAAAATCATAGCAGGTAAAAGAATAAAAATGAACTGCATTTGATACCTGCTGTAGACTTCATGGGGGGAAAAAAAATAGGGTCAAGAGAGGTCAGCTGTGTAATCTTCTAGCTGGCTGCTCTGTATAACTCAGGCCACAGAAATTCATCCAATTATTGCCTTAAGCCCAACAATTTGTGGCTAAATTAGACTATGCCTTTTCAAAAGACTTTTTGCCTAGAATTAAGACTGCAAGTTAATGGACTATCTATCGTGTCTTTCAGCAAGCCATTAACAATGCTGAAGAGCATTAATGTGGCTATGGTTAATTACCATTTCTGGCAAAAATTTACATTTATCTTCTGCTTTGATTCTCTCCTCTGTTTCAACCACTGGCTGCCAAATACTGTTATAGTCTTGTTGACTGGATTGAATAGCCCTCTTCTACAAGAATTATTTTTTCCATCTAGTCACTTAAAGACTTTTTAATCTGCTTTTTAAGATGAATGGATTTTAACTCAGCTGTTTCATGTGATATTTCTCAACAGGGGTTCTCAGTTAACTTTACATATTGTGATAGGCTCATGAAGAGGTAAATTGATTCTTTTCCACCAAGTCTTCATATTGATTCATGCCCTCTGAAATTATCCTAAACTCAGGATTTCCTTGATAATTTCAGATTATTCCCTTAACAACAAAGAGAACAGAGAAATCACAAGCCCTCCCACACAAGATCTGCATCAAAGTTCAAGAGCAGAGCCTGATTAGTCAGGTATAAATAGTATGGAGATTTCCAGAAACCAACCCTATGAGTGGCTTCCTTTAAGATGTGCCTTATCAGATCTGAAGGCCCTCACTATGCAACCATGGTTATGCTGTTGTCACTGAAGTTCTCGTAGAACCAAGCTGAATCAAAATCACGATGAATGCAAAAACCATCCCTGGAAGAGTCATAAATCATTTAAACCCATCCCCTCCTCCAAAAGCAACCAAACAAAGCCCACGCACACTGACACACAAGTTCAGCCAGAACAACCTTTCTTAAACCAAACCATGCTTCAGATTCATCTGGATTTCATGCGGACTTGTAAGCTGCCCCCACTATTTTATTTAAAATTCTGCAGCTACCAAGAGTTTGTTGCAATGATTTTCACCCTACTGTCATCCTGCAGATCTTCTATAGAGCAATATATGCAACTAAAACACCAATCCTTTTGCCAGAAGGCTGCAATTCACCATCCAACAGTTTGCCCATGAATCAAAAAAGATGGTAAATGTGGAGTTTTTCTCTGCCAAGCTGTCAGCTTCCTTTTTGTTAGCAACTATTAAGTCCAAGTTAAGTCAGTTGTCAATAGCCATAGAGATTGAGCCACATTATAGCTATAGACATAACTGCTACTGTCCTGTTATAAACCATCCATGCCTGTGCAAACGTATCTGAGGAACTGCAGCCTTGACTTGTGGCTTTACATCTTTTCAGCCATAAAAATGATGGATCCGTTCCAAGTCAGAATCCTAAGCCTGGAAATCTCTTGATTTGCACAACAGGAATCAAGGCAAGGTGGTTAATGTTTGTCCTTCCCAACCTGCCCCACAGGTACTGAAAATATGTTAAGGGGCTGCTGTATCCTGAACGTCCCGTATGTTGTCTACACAAGCTCCATTGCTATGGTGGGACCCAATACATCTCATGAGCCCATGTTCAGGTAAGGCTAAGCAAATCTCCATCACTCTGGATTTCCAGTTAAACAGCAATGGAACTGTAACCAGATGGAGATTTGTGCTGTGGCTACAAAGGAGATGTGTTCCCTTTCCTTTCAGTTCCTCTTCTCTATCTTGAAAATCCTTCTTTGCTGCTTTTCACTTTCAGGAACTACACCTCTTCCCAACCTAAACGTGACCAGTAGTAGATACCACTGATTGAGAGGGTTGGTAGAGAGATGTAAGACCCAACTGCAGCTCCAGGCTGTCCCCTGTGTACAACCCTTCTCCCCTAAGCCCTAAAATCAGTTTCAGATAAGGTCTCAGATGCTTAAGGTTTGTGATATGGTCAAGCTGTATCCTGCTGTTGGGTCAGAGTTTTTGGTCTCCCCTCACACCGAGTCAATCCAAAGGGCAGGCGATGCCCTACTGTTACCAACCCACTTTCCCTCCTATTTTCACTCCACAGTGAACTGTAGCAAGCCTGTACCCAGCTCTTATCATCAAATGTGGTCAAATGTATACAGACTATATTAGCACTGTCTCAGAAGAAAGTTAGTTGGCCACATTGTCTTAGGGGACAGATGCATTTGGTGTGAAGTTGCCCTGCAGTATTCACGTGCAGTTGAACTCTTCTGTGACCTGGATCTGACCTGTAAATTGCACCTTTCTATCCCTCAAAATCCTTATTCCTGGCAACATGATTACCAGCAATAACTCCTGGACTTTACAATTCCATGTATGCATCCTATGAGAGTGACCTACAGACCCAGAAGAAGCAGCAGAGCTTCAGAAAACCTCCTGCGGCAAAGGTGGAATTTGGAGCAATACAAAGACAGTGGCCCAAAGTATGATTTGCAGGGGGCGTTGCTTATAGATCTTTGATATCCAGAACTGCCTTTCACAATCAGCTGACACTCCTGCTCAGGACTTGGCATCTGGATACCTTTTATATTCATAGGGCAAGAGTACTTGCACCTGGAAAACTGGGCTGATATTTCTCAAGAACAGGAGCTGAAGTTTCAGGTTAAATTTGAAGTCAAGTAGAGAGCGCTGCAGTCTGATACGTACCGTTGTGTGGCTCCTTGCTGATTTCAAGCATGGTTGTAGGCCTATATACTGCTCAAACCGTGGAAACTTGTGTGCAAAGGGAACTGGCTCCAAGTCAAGTTTTGTCTCTCCAGGCAGCCAGTCTAGACACAGCTGGCTTCAGTCATTTGGCTCTAGAAATTTGAGCCCAACTAGAAAAGGCTGCTTAAGACATAACTTAAAATGTCTTACAAGCCTAAATTTCATACTCACAAGTAAGCTGAGGCATAATCCAGTTGTTCTGATAACTGTTTAAGCACCCGTATCTGTAGAATAAATGTCTGGCTTATGAAAAAAAATCCATGAGAAAACAAACCTCAATCCACTTGGGACCAGGAGCGCTAGAGGCTCTGTGTCACTGAAAAGCTATGGAATTTGGTCATTAACATATCTAAATAATTTTTAAAAATTAATGTAGATACAGGCACATCCATGTTATATTTTAGTCCCACGACTTAAGAGATAGATGTGAACAGATGTCTTGAAAAATCTACCCCAAATCTTGCCTGAGAGGATGTTCCTTTGGCTTGTAATGATGGCACCAATGGGTGCAAGCAAAAACCCATCCGGGCTGATGCTCATAGAGCTGCACATGAGCATTCTCTGCCCACCAACTCCCAATCCTTCACCACCACACATGCAAATAAAACCACCACCTAGAGCCTTTAACTTATTTTGCAGAACACACTCAGGTTCTCCCATGATGCTACAAGAAAGCCCGAGACAGTAGTCCTCATTCTTTAATGATTTTCATTTTAAACTAAGGGAATTACAGAATGCAAAAATGAAAGAAGGATCAGACACACCCACCACAGCCCATCCCCTGTAAAAAATTACACCACGTGTCTCAACAGGGAGCCCAGTGAAGACTGGAAGGCAATGTAATACGGCTCCATTTTCCAAACTGAAAGCAGAGGTGATGCAGCTTTCCCCTTCCTCCTCTCCTCATCTCCCCCGTCCCCACCCAATCTGTTCTGCTCTTCTCCCTCACAGTCCATAATCCTGCCTGCCTTTTTCTTTTTCTCTGTCCCCTTTCTCCATCATTCCTTGTATAATTTTATTTAACTCACTTTTACGTGCTTGGGAATTGACACAGACAAAGCATGATTAGTCTCTGGACAGGGTGATGGGTGCAGGGATAATGCTCACACCTCAGCATCCGACAATAATAGAAAATGCCTCTGTCAGTCTCAATCCCTCTGAGACAGCCACTGCTGAGATACCTTTTGACAATGCTGCTCCAGTCTTATTAGCGTTCAGTTATCTGTGATCGTTTTGAAAAGCAAGAGCATTATGCTGAGCTCTTTGTTATTACCAAGCTTCAAAAGGGGTGTGGGAAGGCAAACAGGAACAGAGCTCTGCAGCCCAGGAACAGCAGGCAGGTTTGCCCCTTTGTGAAGCTGCTGCTTTTTAAAAGCTTTGCAAGGCAAAAAATAAATTTGGATTAAAAAAAAAAAAAGCAATTAAAACTAGAACTTCTAGATAACCCCCCTAATTGTCTTGGGCCTCTCCTGGGCTTGCAACAAACCATGCACAATCAATCTTTTGTCTTGCTCGTTTTCTGGTTTGTCTCTTGCTCATCACCCGTAAACACAGGCAAGGGGAGGAGGGTTTTGTGATAAAAGGCCAGGGTACAGGGGGAGGCTGTATTTCTGATGCTCCTAATTTATTTCTGTTGCTGTAGCATAAAAAGGCCCTGATCTCAGCTGGGATATCTGACACACAAGATACCACACTGCCAAACAGGCAAGAGAAAGGCAACAGCATTACCCACATTTTACACATGGAGATCTGAGCATAGAAAAGAGCAAGCAAGTTGCCCAAGGTCAAACATGGAGCCTGAGTCAGAAGCTTGCTCTCCCGAGGCCCAGTGTTTGATGGAAAGACCTCTGCTGCAGATTTGCTGCATGAACTCATTGCAGGCCACTTAGCCCTTCCAAGAGGTGCATCTGAGCCCCATCTGCAAAAGGAGCATGATAATTCTTCATTGCTCTATGTGAGGTCACCCCATGCCTGGCGGAGTCTGGTGTTTGCCTAGGGTGAATTTCTCTATGAGAGCAAAGTATAGAGTAAATCAATTTAAAAATGTGAAGAAAGTCTCCTGCAGCACACAGAGGGAGAGCGAGCCTATCCTTGCTAGCTGTGGCAGCAGGGAAGCAAGCAGATACATGGTCTTCATGGATGGTCCTTCTCAATGCTTCAAACAAGATTTCTTCACTCCCCAGCTCCGCCAGAGACCACTGAATCTGCTTAACTGAATCATGCAATGGATTAATGTTGAACTAGAACCACTGGGACAAAATGCCAGCACCCAGGTGGGGAACAGAGCTGCTTTCTTGGTTCTCCTTGGAATTATTTCAGGGCTTGAGAAGGTAGTTACATGTTAGATCCCATGGGCTTTTCTCCTTGCAGGTGTAAGTTAGGAGGTTGAGGAGCAGGTTGCCTTCCACAGTGGCAACCAAATGTCCCCAGTATGGCTGCGACCCCTTGCTTGCTCTTAATCATGGGTCCGCTTCTTTGATCTTCCCCTCCAGCGTAATTTTCTAGGGAAGAGGAAGGACTCATCCCAGCACAAACCTGCTGTTTACACAACTTCACCAGCAGCAATATCATGTCACCAGCAAATGTCTCCCAACCCTAATCAACTCCGTGAGAAAATTAAGCAGCAGCTTCTACTTTTAGTTTATGGCTCATGAGAGGCTTTTCTCTACCTCTAATGAAAAAATGAAGCAGGATTGCTCTCATTTTCCTGCACTCCGTCTTCTTATGCTCTTTCCACCTTGTTCGGCCACTTGTGAGTTGCTTACAAAGGTAACTCCACTGCCCTCTAATTTGCCTGCCAGAATATTGTTTACTTCAATCACCCTATTAGACAAAACCAAATCCAGCTCTCAGAAATCTAATCACTGCCCTCATGCAAACCTGCCTACGAACACCCAGAATCACCTGGTATTCCTTGAGGCCTCATTTCTCCCAAACTGCAGCAAGGATCTCTGCTTCATATAACTCACAGCCAGTGGTAAGTCCCCGGAGAGCAAGGATTGCAGAGTAAATCATGCTGTGACAAAGATCTCCGAGCCCTGTGCTCCACTCTGTGGTCACTCATCGTCTCCCACAACCTGTTTCAGAGGAGATGAGGACATCAGATACAGTGGGGAAGTGGAGCTGCCTTATGGGAAGACAGAGGCCATGGCAGAAAAACTTGTACTTGAAGCCAATGGAAAAAAGATACAAAAGTCAATGGTAGCATCCCTGGTATTAGAGCACAGGGTGAGTGGAAGGAGAGAGCTGGATAAAAAGACCCCGCAACTCCTATCTTCATGTATATTCAGCTGCTGCCTTGCCTTGACGCACAATCCCCATTGCCCTAAGCTTACCAAAGCCTGATCTTCCCACATGATCACGAAGCTGGCAAACTCTCGCACGATCAAAGGGTGCTACCCTTGGAGCCCGTGCTTTAACTGCACCGGGAGGAGTGTGACTTCAGGAACAGCTATGTTAAATTAGGGCATAAGAAACCTGATTCATACTGCATAAAGGTGTAATTTTCAGATGTGCCTGGGAGAGTTAAGAATTAAAAAATATTAGTGTACCCAGATTAAGCCACCTACCAAAGTTAGCTGGCTAATCTTTTTAGGCTCCCAGCACAGTCAGCAGACAGATGAGCTCTCCTAGAGGATGAAGCAGAATGTAAAAATCAGACTTCTTTCCTAAATCACTGCCTGGAGCATCTCTCTCTCCGTTACAGTTTGAGGGCAGCCAGCTTAGCTGGCTTCCTCCGGTACCTGATTTTGGTTGTTGCAAACACCCATTTCCACGTCACAACTGTAGAAAGGGGTTAACACCACTAGCACCCTCCATCCAAATCTCTCAGTGAGCATCACATAGGTGCAAGGTGTGCTATGAAAAAAAAAAAAAAAAAAAAAAATCAAACTGGGCACCTCCTTGCATTTTTAGGGACCCAAACCAGGCCCTAGCTGTCCAGATCACCTCTGCAAAGGCCGACTCCTCGAGCCCAACATTCCCAGGTTTTGGTTTTATCTGGCAAACTCAACATCACTGCGGAAGATTTCATCTCTGAATCCATCACTAGCTAACATCCCTCCCTGATTTTACAGCTGAGCAGCAGTGGTAAACTCACAAACTGCATCATCCATGCAAACACAGTGTATGGGGAGAAGGCAACATTTCTTCAAGAATTGTATTTGCTTGCCAAAGCCAGGAACGGTCTGTTGAACTACCTGGAGCCTGAAAACACAGAGTGTAATTACACGTACGTGGGTGAGTGAACGATCGATCTCTTCGCATGTGTGCTACCAGGCTCTTCTAGTCACACACCAGCTTAACCATAATCTTCCAAGACAGAAAGATGAGTATGGTGAATGAGCACAAATATTTTTATAACCACAAAACTTAGACTGTCTAAAAGAATTTTTAAAGCAGTTGTTTACATTTTACTGTTTTTCCTGGGAAGGTTTTTCTTGTTTTTCTTCCCCTCAACATAGGGGAAATACTGTTCAGAAAGCTGAAAAAAAAAAGTCAGCAGAAAAAAGGAGAGAGATCTCATCCTTCTTTTTCTGTGTAAATGTTTCAAGGGGTTGGGGAGAGAGAGAAATTCAGGCAATATTTTAAAAATGTTTTTGGTTTGAAGAGACAATTTCTTCTTCATTAGAAGAAATTAAACTAACACTACTGGTAAAATTCCTTGCAAAAAAGGCTGTACTATCTAACTGATTTTAGCAAGCACAAGAAACTACTCACAAAACCCATAGAAAGAGTTTGTTGTGTTGTTGAATGCATTTCAGGAGAGTATAACTCACCATTAAATCATGCAGGGGTTTAGTTATTTCTGTGCAGCACACTTATATGTCTTTTTCCAAAAGTGCAGATAACAGTAGTTTGAAAATGCTGTTCGAGAAGAATCAGGCCTAGATAAATCAAGTGACTTCTTCAAAGGCTCACAGCAGAGCCAGGAATAAAACCCTCAAGCACTGCCTCCCATTCATCCTGCTCTCGCTACAAAACACTGCCCTTTCGCTTCCCATGAACCAGTATCACAAGGCACATTAATTGTCCAGCTCAAAGGGGAGACCAAAGGTTTAAAGGATCTTGGAGGTCTGGATTAACTACTCTGTCTCTACAGCACACGATGAGAGCTTTTCCTACCTCACAGCACTGAAGCTGGCAGATCCAATGCACTCCTTCACTCCTACAGCAAACAGGAAAATGTGGCTCCTCCTGAATACCCGTTTTCTCCCCCTCTTATTTCTCCAGGGAACGTTGCATGGATGCATGTTCTTGCAGCAAGGAAGTTGCACCTGAAACCAGACTTACTTGCCGGACAAGTGTATTATTCCTATGACACTCCAACAAGAAAAGGTTTTCTGATCAGGCATCAGCTGCTGTCCTCTATGGACCCCTCAGTAAGACCAGGCTCACACATCTCTTACTGGAAGATGTGGTCAGTGATACAATTGCACAGGATAATCAAGGTCATCTTGTACCCTTTCTGGAAGCCACAGCCTTTCCTAAGCTTGCCTTTACCTGCACACGATAATCACCACCTTCTCCTATGAGACAGACAAAGCCTCCAGGCATTTTGGGTACAAACCCCTCTTTACCTGGAAAGAGAGCAAGCACAGAACTGCACAGTGGTTGAAAGCAGCTGCAGGGAACCTGGAAACCAACCTGGAACCCCCCCCAGTTTGATGAAAAGAACTAAGCAGCATGTTTGGGGTTGGGTGAGAGCTTATCACACCAGCAAGTTTCATCCAAACATCACAACATGCACAGATCTTTGGCAGAAATTTTGCAAACACCGAGAAATCCTGGTACAGAGAAAGAGCAAAACTCTCGGGCTGCAAGTACAGACCCTTGCCATGCCACAGCTCAGCTATTTTAAGTCATTTAAGTTATTTTAAGTTAAGCTATTTCATGTGAAACACCAGGGTGCCCTTGCAGGTCCGTGCAGATAGATGCAGGGCTCGCTGGCCTCACTCGTTCCCATGGTGCCACCAGCACATGGGGATCACTCGCGGGAACAAGAGACAGGTTCAGATGAGAGATGGTGCACTGCAAACACCTTTTTGATAAAATTAGTTAACCGGTTTTGTTCCACAGCCTGACAAGCCTCCATCTCTTTCCATACTCAGCAAATGGTCTTGGGCAGCTGGTGGGATGGCCGTGCCCGTCTCATATGCTCAAGGGATCTTCAGTGATAATTTTGGTGAAGACAAGGAAAGCCCAGCGAGTTCTTGCTCTGTTTTGGGGTTTAATAAAAAGAATACTTAATTCCCTTTTCTAGAGCTACCTTTTTCAAGATGCTTCCTGTTATTCTTAATGTGGAATATTATATCTATTTGAAATATTATCCCTGTAGAAAGAAACTTCCAATCTCCTGTGCTAACCATGTACAGGCTGACTTATTTGCTAATGGGATGGATGGACAACTGATGTCTACAAGCATAGAGGTGGGATTCATATAGTTTGTAACTCAAATTCTCTTGTCTCACAGCACTCTGACAGCAAAGCAAAGCAAATTAAAGCCCTCGTTCAGCTGCCGCATTGGCAGACAGCAACTTCAGTGAAGGTCTTAGGGGCTGCGTTTATGCTAAACAACGTCTGAACTTCAGGAGGTCATTTTAACTCATTCCATGGTGCTGGAGCTACGCAGTCCGTCCACAAGCAGTATTTCACAGGTGACATTTTCCTAACACAGGTGGGGCAGGCTCTTCCAGAAGATTCACAACAAAAACTGTGGTTTGTATCACTTTATCGCTCCTCTATTTTTAAGACAGAGACTGGTAAACCTACATTCAGCACAAGAGAGATTTCAGTTTTCACTTGAGCTTGGAGTAATGGAATATTTTTACAATACTGCTTCAAATTTAAAATTAATTCTGTTGGTATTACAATTCTGTGTTCTGTGAATACGTACCCATCTCGCGAGCTTTCCTACAGTAAAAGCGTACACATGCACAAACAAAAGCTTATTTTAATTACAAGTGCCCTAATTCTCCTGGAAGAAGCAAGTTTCAGCATGACATCCTTGATAGAAATGATCAAAATTCGGTTCTTGTTAGTCACAGTAATTACACGGGAAGGAAAGCGAAGCAATACAGCGTGAGGTGCCACGTTAACTTCACCGAAATTCACACTCACAACAGAATTCTTTGCAAAATGAACTTATGAATCAAAAATCATTTTCTCTAGTAATTCATTAATAATTTCATGTAACAAATAAATTTGGGGGAAACTCTTGCAATCTGCTCACAGAAAATTTGGGAAAGTGAAGCGTGTAAGTTATCACTTCCTTACTTTTTTTTTTCTCCTACAATTTGTGCTGGGAGGTTTTTAAGAAAGGGAGTAGTAAGATTGCTGGGTTTTCTACTAAAATTCTCTTTGCATTTTTTTTTTCCATTATTCTAATGGTAGATGACAGCTTGCTAAGGATTTGACAAAAAGCTACACAGGCCATTTCTCATGCACAGTGCCAGAGCATCCCCACGTACAACAACGTTGACCTCAACAGGTTTTAATGCTTCGAAACCTTGGTTTTATCTTGCCAAAAAAGAGCCACTGGGTGGAGCTGCAAGGCTGTGAGACAGGTACCTTCCCCTGGCCAGTTCAAGTGTTGCAACTGCTTTTGCTTTAGCTATTTTTGCAGAGAATTGAAAGACTTGCCCAGACAGGGAGCCTGATGGGTGGGGGGGTCTGACCCACCGGGTTTGTCCTCAATCTGTGGCATTTGGAGTTTCGGACTTCCCTCAGCTGGCTGGATGCAGTCATCGTTTATCTTCACGTAGTCACGTAATCAAAGAGACTGAGGAAATTATTTTTCCGCTCAGAACTCATTAGAAAAGAATAAAAGTTTTCTTTCTATTTAAAAAAAATAGAATTAAATACGGTACTCTGACCTTCGAGAAAACTTGCCTAAGAGCTGATGCTTTCAGTCCCATTCAGAGCCCTGCGTATATTCCTTTGTGGAATTTGGAGCTGCTGAAGGCAGCAGGTGGGACAGTTGTCAAGGCCCGATGCTGTCCCCAAGGTTCAATGCTTTACAAGCCTGCCTGCTTTCAGAAACCTTGCTGGGAACCTCATTGTGCTTGTTCCTGTCCTGCTCATCATCACCTACAATTTCGATGCTTATCAGGATGCAGATGACATGCAGGATAAAGAACAGGGATTTTTAAAGGTAGTTAAGTGCAGGATTTTTCAAAAGGATCTGAGTTAGTTGGCTCCTTAGCTTTTTTTATACCTATCCACCTCCCCAGCTTTGACAAAAGCAAGTAGAGGATTCCCTTTCCCTGCTCATGGAAAAAGTGGGGGGAAAAGTTAGACAGCAAAGCCTCAGTGCTGTTTTCCAAAAAGATGAGTAAGCTTCCTTTGGCTGCCCTGCAGTTTGGCTCCTCCAAGCTAACGCTGCTGCAGACTTCCTGTTAGATTCTTGATTGTATCAGATTGTAACTTGTTTTCTCCTGGCAATGCTTTAATTCTTTCTACTGCACTGGGTTGTCATTGGCTTTTCTTTTCAGGGTCTCAGCCCTATTATGTAACAGCAGCAGCAGCAAAAAAAGAGGAAAAAAAAATATTTCGGGTCTGTTTCTACTTCTGGAGAGGAGCCTTTGTGCACAATTACTCATCCAAGAGATTCAGCAGGTATAACTGCTTCCCCCAGGGGCTCCATTATATAATTGGATTTCAGCCATACAAATTAAATCCTATCTTACCCCTTAGTTAAGCCAGGCAGTAAGTATTTAATGCTAATATCCCTGACAACTATTGCAGGGAGAAGCAGAGATGAAGCACAGAGGAGACAGATGCGCGGAGGAGCAGGGAGGATGAGCAAGGAGCACACTGACAGAAAGACACCTGCTACATTTTAAGCAAAGCGAAACTTCCCCACCACGAGCCGTGGCATCTGCTGGAGTTATCATCTGAGGTGGAACGTGGTTGTCCCTTTGTTTTCCATCCTCCAATGTTCCCATGTATGCGCTGAGCATTCACCCCCCCAAACACACAGACACACTTCAAAGAGCCGCATGCCTAACCCTGTTTGAGTTTCTATGGAAGTCTCTGTTCTTGTGCAATGTCTGAAGGAAGCAAGTTTAGCAATATTAAAACTCAAGCCAAACACACAAACAAACAAAGAATCCCCAAATTAAAAAGAAAATCTCAAGCGAGTTACTCATTCATCTGCATTTTCTGTTGCGTTCTGTCTTCTCCCGGCATGTTTCTTTTAGACAAGGCCCTCTGGGCAGAGACCATCTCTTTTGGTGTCTGGTACATCAGTCACATAGTTAGTACATAGTAATAAAGGAAAATAGATTCATGGTAGGAGTTAAACCAGTCTGTCTGGTACTGTAATTGGAACATAATCTCATATTGACAGTATTTAACACAGGATGCGCGGGGAACAGATGGCAGCACGCCAGGCCTCAATCGTTCTGCAAATATTGGAAAGATATTTTCCAAGTCCAGCTCCTGAACCTCATCTCCGATGTCGGAAGCTTTACTTCCCCAAATGGGCCCAGATCCGCTCACTAATCCTGGTAAAAGCCCAACACGCCCCTGTCTCCTGAGTTTGCAGACAACCTGGCTAGCAGCATTTCTATTGCTGACTGTCTTACAAATGTTTCAGGAGAGATCTGAAAAAAGCATCAAGGGCAAAAGTCTCTGACACTTGTGGGTATAAGCGCTCCCAAACCTCTCAGTACGCTCGTGAGCCTTTCCCTTACAGACAGAGATCTCGCCTGTTGACACAAGACATGAACCCATGTGCACTTTCAGGGTCGGGGATATCTACCAGCGTATTGGGCTGCTGCTTCTTTCACCCTTTAAAATCTTCAGTCATACCATTAACTCAACAGGGGCGTACTGGCAATAAAGAGTTGCTTCTTTCTCTAAGCCTAAACCACTGAGCAAGTGAAAGGAGAGGAAGCACATTTACATCCAAGATGGTCCGGAGTGCGACGGTGTAAGTGTAGACACAACATCAGCCCTCCAAGGGGATGGGAGAAGCATACCATGCTTCTTCTGTCTGCTACAGGA
Source organism: Egretta garzetta (assembly GCF_000687185.1). Lineage (NCBI taxonomy): Eukaryota > Metazoa > Chordata > Aves > Pelecaniformes > Ardeidae > Egretta > Egretta garzetta. The sequence goes on from NW_009260614.1 coordinate 5,495,004, forward strand.
AGTTTAAATTGATTTTTCTCTATTTCAGCAATTAATTCTCATTAATCAACTTACTGTACAATGCTGCACTATAATTCACAAGTTTTATGTATTATATGAATAAAATTGCACATATATTTTTATGTGATTTTCATTTAATTGAATTCCAAGGAGATTTATCTGCTGGGTTATTAATAAATCTTAACATGGCCTATAACACTCAATTGATATTTAATTAACCTGCAATAACTGCCTTGTAAAATGTAAATTAAATGCTTTATTTTTCCAGGCATATAACCTTAAATCAAATTTTTCATTCTACCAGAAAAGCAAAAAGGAGTGGGGAAAAAACAAGATTGCAGGCAACCAAACCTTAGACTTGAAGAGGTTCAAAATGGAAACTGGATCCATGTTTTGTAATCAGTTCTTCTCCTGAGGAAGTACTTTTCTACTGTGTCCCCACCTTTAAAGATCACAAGAATCTGGGTGGATTTAGACGAAACATCCAAATTTCAGGAGACTTGAAGAGAAATGAGAGGCGCCCATTATTAATAATAAGGTTGCAAATTCCCATAGGGATTGTGGTATTTGGAATTTTTCTTAAAGTCTTGGCTCCTGGAGTCATATTATCAAATGAGAATGTCAATTTTCATTTAAAAACAAAAAAAAAGGAACGATATTAAAGCCCTTTGATAGGGGAAGAAGTTTGCAAACCTGAATGTCAAAGGCATGAGAACTAAGAGACAAAAATACATAAAGTTTGATCCTTATCTTTAAAAGTATCAGAACTTTTTGAGAGACTGAGATGTTTGAAAACTGGGTGGTGGCAACAAATGATCAAAACAGCCTTTATGAGAAAAGATGAGAACAATCCAAATTATATTTTAAGATCAAACTGTTCTCCTCCCCCTCCCCTAGCAATTTACATAGATCTACATTAAATACTGCAAACTGCAACAACAACTATTTCTGATTTCAAAACTAGTATAGCTAGCTACCTTTGCAAAGTGATTTGGAAACTTCAGGAGAGTGTGCTTGTCTAAAATTGATAGGCCTATAAAGTTTTACTGCCATAGCATCTAAACTTAGTATATCATTCTGTTTTTAATACATGGAATGGCCAATCTGTCTTACAATATTTTATTAAATAGGGTATTTCCACCAAAGGACAGTAACCCTTACTGTCTGTAATCTGTCTGCATTAGATCACTTTAAAAGGCATTAAATGAAAATCAAAAGTTAAATGTACCATGGATTTTAAAGATGTCACAGCATGGAAGAATAAAAATGAAGAGAATGGATTCTGACTTGCAATGAATGAATGGAAATAAATCCAGATCTTCTGTAATGGAAAGCCTGTCCTCCCTTGCTCTTCATCCTCTCCAGTCACTTATTCGCTACCCCGCTTGCATAAACTGCAGGCAGTGAACCCCACTCAGCCTAACCAAGTGCAGTAATTCTGCCCAGGAGCTCACAAGGTCGAGGGATTTGTTAAATGGCTCCGGCATGCCACATAGCAGGAGGGTACGTGATCCTGCCATCCTGTAGTTACTCAAGGGCTCGCGTGAATTGCATTGCTTAGAAAAGCATTGCTGACTAGCCCAAATTTTGCCACTCTCACACTTTGCAAGCAGCTTCGCTGCTTCAGAAGCAGAGTACATGGAGCAGGGAGTCAGCAGATGCAAGTGGCCTCATGCTCACAGTAATTGACTGGAATTTTGCAGACCTGGGTTTAATCCCCAGCTCCAGTATGGACTCACTGGGTAATTTACAGCAGGTTTCTTCCTCCCTCTCTCTACATTTTATGATTTTGGCAATTGATCAGAATTAGCCTCCTCTCCTTCTCTTACCTTTCATCTTTTTAATGGAGGAGAACGTATCCTGCAAACGTGCTGCGTCGGATCTGCTGTCAGCCATTGCTTGGGGGAGCTGAGCCCCGCGTGAGTCTGCAGATCACAGCTCCTTCCCAAGACCGTTGCATTTTACTCTACTGGATAAACATTGACATTGTAGATTTTTTTTTTTCCCCCTCAAAGTGGGTTTCTAATTGAACTGAATCTAGCACAGCTCTCATTAAGGACTGACCATGACTGACAGTTCACGTTTCCTTGGGTAGCATGTTTTATCAGCCAAAGTCACCTGGGAGCTGCAGCAGGAAGGGACACAAGAGTCCCATCTACCCACAGACCACTCCTAATGATTCTCCTGGGGGTTAAATCACAACAGGATGAACAAATGTAGCTGATCAAAAACTGGGGGGCTGCAAGTTCTCAAAAGTGCTTAGGACTTAGGACCTGACAGGCTCCCTACGGAAATTTTACCACTGAGTTTAATAAGAGCAGAAGCAAGCCAAGTGTAGGACTGGTGGTGGCCCCTGCGTGAACAGCCTCTCTCTCTGGGATGCCAGAGCAGACCCACCACCACCTGAATTCCTTCTCTCTGCTCTGCCCACTCAACACACAACTATCCTTGTAGTCACACCCATGACTAGCCCTAGTCCTAAATCCCTTCGTGACCACACCACCTGCCTCTTAAATCCCAACTCTGAACTCCTTTCCTTTGAGAAACACAGCAGGGCTAAATAGTCCTGACATTTCCACGATGCTCAAAGTCACCTTTTGTACAGGGTCTCACAGCAACAGCCTCGGTGGGAACAGAGGGAATTCACCTGCTTGGCAGATATGGCTGATAGCAAACCTGTTTCACAGCAAGTAACCAAGAAGCAAAGCGCAACAATCCTGCTGCTGCTGATACCACTGGGAGTAATCCCACTTACTTACACGGAGATAGGTACTGACTATGGGGGATCCTTAACAGAAGACAGACACAGCACTTGTAAGCTCTGCCATTCTCAAAATTCACATCTGGAAATGAGCAATTGAGCAAGAACCAGCCCCACGAGACACATCTAAATCAGCCCATCTTAATATTGGGCACATGCTCTTAACTTGCACGTTGCTGTGCATTCAAATGATTAATGGTTCAATATAAAACTCACAAGGCATTGTACAGTGGTACTGTAGCACATCACCTAGATCAATACCCATGCCCTGCCCCAGGAGAAGAATGGGGATTTTTAAACCAAAGAGAATTAGGTGCCTGATTTCTATTACATTTCAAAGGGATTTAGAAGCTCCGCTCTCTCAGAAACCTCAGCAGGCTACCTCAGAGGCTGCACACATGCTTGACATGACACCAGATAATGTTTGTGGGCTACGGCATAAATGGGGATTACCGCCTCTGAAAAGGAGGACTTGCTGAAGTGGCTGTGGTTTAAGGAAGGATTTGAAAGGGGAGAGAAGTACAGAGGGAAGCTGTTCTAGACAGTAAGTCACATAAGAGAAGGCTTAAAAACTGAGATCAGGAGGAAATGAAGGGATCTGAAAAGGAAGGGATTTGGGATAAATGAGAGGAGGAGGAGGAGAAATGTCAGGTAGCACGATTACATGGGGCAACATGAGAGGTCCTTCAGCCCTTCTTCATGGGGTGGCTGGAGCGATGGGAAAGGAAAGATGCACCAGTGAGCTTCTGGGCTGGCTGCAGGAGAAAAATGGGCAACCAATCTGTGGTGGGAATAGAGGGAATGTGGTGAAATTAGAATCATAGAATTATTTAGGTTGGAGAAGACCTTAAGATCATCAAGTCCAGCCATTACCCTAAGCCTGCCATTCCACCACTAAACCATGTCCTCAAGCACCTCATCTGCCCGGCTTTTAAATGCCTCCAGGGATGGGGACTCAACCCCTTCCCTGGGCAGCCCATTCCTGTGCTTGACAACCCTTTTGGTGAAGAAATTTTTCCTAATGTCCAATCTAAACCTCCCCTGGTGCAACTTGCAGCCATTTCCTTTAATCCTACTGCCTGCTGCCTGGGAGAAGAGGCCAACACCCACCTGGCTACCCCCTCCCCGCCCCCCCCTTTCAGGTTACAACCGAGTTTGCTCAGATCACAGAGTAACTGATTGTGGTAACTTGTTACAGGCAACTCCAGCAAACAGACAGATCAAAATACAGCCAGTGGGCATCCAAGCAGAGAGCAAGCACTGCGGCACAGGTCAGGAGAAGAACGGTGTAGGGAGGAGCAGGAAGCTGAGAGATGGTGCAGCTACACCCAAAGCGGCACCAGTAGAGTATAATGGTGCAATGTTCAGTCACCAGACTGAATTAAACAGGACTGGCTCTGTTCATGGATTTTCCTGCACTAGTTTGCACTGGTTATCACAGATAAGCCACAGTAATGCAACTCTGTTATGATGTTGGGAAACCTCAATAATGGAAACTAACTGCTCTGTATGGACGGATGAATGGAAGTTATACAACTGCTGCCCTATTTCCGAGAAGCACGACAACGTTGAGTGGGTGCAGCCAAATTTGGTAGCTGTTATCAAAATCAGGGAAAGGACCTGCATTCAACAGGTATCCAGGAGAAAAGCAAGGACTTGGCAGTATTGCACAACTACAACAGCTCTGGACTCACACCAACAACAGGAACTCCAATGCTGGAACAATGTACCAGCTTAGTGATTTGACATGCAGCCAAGGGGCTTACAAAATACTTCCAAACAGTTAATGCAAATCCATATTACCAGGTCTATTAATGGCCTGTCATTGCCTGTCTGCAGATCACTGTTTTGTGCCAGTAAGCTCTAGATTTCCTTAATCAGTTATCCTTAACTGACATTTCTAGCACTGGTGGGATTCCATAAGGTCCTAAAATCAGGAGGACCAATCTCTTTTCTGCCCAGTGAATCACCATAATATCAGACTCACCATTCCCCCACCTTCTGGCCTCAGTTTCCCTTTTCATATAATGGGGACAAGATCTTGTACCTTCACTGTAGCCACGGGACACGTGTCCAACTGTTTTCAGACCTGGACATGAGTGGAGTAACTCAAGCAGACTCAAGATATTTTGATTTTCTTACTGCCACGATTAAAAATTTAAACTGATTCTTACAATCTTTCACACACACGACAAAATGATCAAAAGCCATTTACAGCTGGTTTTAAACGTGTGCTAGACTTCACTGAAACCTGGTATTTCTGCCCCATTTGCAGAGGACTTGGCAGGGAGGACAGGAGAAGGACTGCATTTCCCTTGTCTCGGTTCCCTTGTCTGTTAAAGTGAAACCCAAAATACTCCCCTCCATTTTGGATCAATGTCACATAACCTCATTTCCTCAGCTTAAGAAAAAGCCTTAGATTTTATATGTTGCACTAAAATACGTCAGCACTGTTAGGTTAATAAACAGTGCTAAATCAAAACCAGGCCCCAGTTCGTAGATCATGTGAGCTATGTCAAACACGGGGAGTGATACCATAGAAGAGATGTAATGGACAGCCTCCTTAGCCTGGTTTTTATGGCTGTGAAAGAGAAAAACCTGGTGTTCAGTCACTTTTCATTCACCAGAGGCTGTCACACAATCTCTCACAGCTTTTTGGGTTATGTTTATTTTTCCTAGGGTTCCCAAGAGCCCTACCTTCTGATCCCCCTGCAAAACCTCCTATGTGACTAACCTAAAGGACTAACCCCTGAGTTACAGCCAAAACTTGAAGCTTTTACTGCACATTAGACGAGATCCTTACCTGATAAATCAGAATATCCCCCATCAATTTACACCCACAGAGGAAATAATTTTCACAATTCAGAGGAACAAAGGTTTGATTTTCTTCTCCATGTTGACTTTTCCTATGCAGAGACTTTTAAAGCCAAGAACCTTCTCTCCCTCTCATTTGTCAGTAGGACATCCCAGCAGCTTTTAGGGCCGTAATTCAGCACCTATGGCCACCCTGGCCTGGCAGCAACCCCCCCACTGCACAACCAGGAGGCCACCCTGCAATTCCTGCAATTTCCTGGTGAAATCAAAGGAATGAATCCCATCAGGCAATCGCCTCCTCAGAGACTGTCCTTGTTAGCAGTACCTCCTAGCCAACATCCTCAATCAGGAAAGTGTCTTAGAAGCTATTGCACACACTCATTCATTCAGAACTCCCATGCTTCTGATGACCAGCATGAGTAGACACGCACTGAGACCCTGTTCTGGTTTTGGCTGGGACAGTTAATTTTCTTCCTAGTAGCTGGCATAGTGCTGCATTTTGGATTTCATACAAGGATAATGTTGATAACACACTGATGTTTTACTTGTTGCTAAGTAGTGCTTACACTAAGTCAAAGACTTCTCAGCTTCTCATGCTCTACCAACTGAGAAGGCTGAAGATGCACAAGAAGCTGGGAGGGGCCACAGTCAGGACAGCTGACCCCAACTGCCCAAAGCGATATTCCATACCATACGACATCACGCTCCATATATAAACTAGGAGGAGTTGGCCAGGGGGCTGCTGCTCGGGGTTGGGCTGGGCATTGGTCAGTTGGTGGTGAGCCATTATTTTTCATTTGCATCACTTGTCTGTATTGGGGTTTATTTCTCTCTCTTTTTGTTATTTTCATTACAATTTTTTATTATTACTATATTTTATTTCAATTATTAAACTGTTCTTATCTCAACCCATGAGTTTTCTCACTTTTACTCTTCCCATTCTCTCCCCCATCCCACCAGGGGAGAGTGAGCAAGCGGCTGGGTGGTATTTATTTGCCAGCTGGGGCTGAACAGACACACAAGCAGACGTTTACTGTCCCTCATACCTGAAACATGACTGATTACTGTGTCCCTTTAGAGATTAATAGTGAAAATGCTCTTCTCTCACTCACTGCTGGAAAGAAAATGGTTTTGGAAAGCAGTTCATGTCATTTGATAGTGTCCAGTTTTTTCCACTGAGAAAAGCAAAACCCAAACCCTACACAAATGGTTCAGTTTTTCCCTTGGCAAAACCCAGCAAAACGCTGCTCAGCAGATATATACACCTCTTGCTGCTGCTTCTGAAATCTGTCACGGATTAACACAGTAATGCCAGCAGGAGGCCAGAGCAAGGCACAATCCAAGGCCACCTGAGTGTCGTTTGCATGGGAATACCTGAGGCCATGGCAGAAATCACGCACATTTTGATGCAGCTATAAATATTTGCAACATTGCAGCATGTTGACATCCCACTGGAGCTCCCACCTCCGGCAGGGAGGGAGGGGGTGCCACCACATTGCAAGAAGTCACCCCTGTCACTCACAACAGAAAAACAGCCACCTAAAAGTTCGTTTAAGTTCAAACCTCTGCGGTAGTCAATGGAGAAAGAAACAGGCACCTATGGAGGGCTCTTCCTCCCATCCCAAGATAGCTATCTGAGATGAGTAGGGAGAACTGATGCTGGAGGTGCCAGTATCTTATGACAGGGACTATACAAGGAGCCTAGATGCTTATCTTGGACTAGACGCCTAAGTTTTAGGCAAAGTCAGTCAAGGTGAATCTTTGTTGAACTCAAATCAGTGGTGGTTTTGCCTTTGTCTTCAGTGGGGCCAGGTTTTCACCACGGCAATCTGAGTAGATTAGAAAAGAAAAACAGAAAAGGGAAACACATCTATAAGGGAATGAAAATTTTATTTCCCCCTATTCACAGAGAGCAATTAAGATATAAAGAGATTAAGGGAATTCTTCACAGACACGAAGTGGGCTTGTATTGAACAAGAAAGGATGCTTTGGAGTCTGCATGCACAACTTGAGCTATCAGGCACCCTGCCTTGCTCCCAGGAAAAGCATCATGCAAATTTTAGGAGGAAGGAATCGCGGTAGACATGCCATCTGGGAGGATGATGGACAACAAGCTGACTAGGAATAAATAGCAAAATATAATAAATTCCAAATCATGCCAACAGCAACTGTTGTGCTATGAATTAACAGTGCTATTAAATGTTTACGCACACACTTCTGTCAGCACCTGTCAGCATTTATGCAATACATACGTTGGCAAATCTGTATTACGTTATTTCTTGCAACTGATCTGCATTAATACTGCCCGTGCACATGTTCAAGCAAATTGCTACACTTCTTTTTGACCTATCCATGTGCAAAAGGTGCAGCAGTTCACAGTATTTTATGCCTATGCAGCAATTTTCGCGTTTATGTGCTAGGCAGCAGAGCAAGGCTGGGGGATAGGTGGCAGCAAAGGAAAAAGAAAGAAGAGCAGGGAAGAACAAGGGACCTGAAAACCCCTGGCCGGGGCAGCAGGATGCCCAAGGAGTGGGCTTAGGGCAAAGCTGGGTGCACTCCAAACCAGGCCAGAGAAGGGGAGTCACACACTAAGCCTTCCTGAGCAGGAAGAAAAGGCTGGGGGTCAGGGGAAGCCCCAAAATATAGCCCTAAGCTGCAGCCCCAAGAGAAAGGAAAAATCATTTGGCCAGGGCTTCTGTTAAAATCGTGCTGCAGAGAAGAGAATCACGCTACAGCCAGTAAGACTGACTGCAGTGCTCCCTGCGCCCAGGTACTTAAATTAAATTTCCCCCTTTGATTCCTTCTTTTTGCTCTTTCCTCCCTTCCCCCAGCCCCGAGTGCAGTAGCTGGGGTGGAGGAGATAAAAATGTATAATTAAGGGAGTTGCCACTTGCTAAAGCTGGAGACCGCTCAGGCAAAAGACAGGGTTTGTGGTGACAGAGCTAAATCTGGGACCCACCAATTGTTGCTAATGATGAGAGCCTGTGGTTACTGTGCCACCCAGGCAGAATTGGTGGAAAGACAAGCTTGTTATTGCAAAAGGAGCATTTGTGCCCCACCTCTCCTCTGTGCAAGCGGATTTCTGAGGCTTGCAAACACGGGATGTTTGCAGGGCTTTGGGACAACCTCACAGATGTAGGCAGAGCAGTGGGAACCGAAACAAGGTCCAGCAATGCAAGCTGGTGCTTGAGCTGGCCACTGCACATAGACATCCTCACTCCTTGGCCAGGTTTAATCTGTGCAGGGGTCTTAGGCCAGGGGGACCTACGCTGCAGAGGCGGAAGAGACATATAATGCCTTGCTGCAGGACTTGCAAGCCATTCCTATTCTCTATCTCCCTGTGTTTGTGCATAGAGGCTGCAAACTTTTGCCTTTTTGTCCTCAATTTTTCTGAAGAATCAAAAGAAGCAGCCAAACCACTCACTTAAAAAAAGCAGACCTTCAGAGTTGGTCCCCCAGGCCCAATCGAGAGAAATTTTTGTTGAAACTGAAGCCACCGAACAACCCAAACCCTGGTGTGAGCTGCAGCAAGACTCAGGATGTCAGCAGAAATAGCTGACGCTCCTGACAGTTGTGTACCACAGAACACCCCATCAGGCTCACCCTGAATTCTTGAGCTGCAAAGGCCATTTGTACTTAGAAAAATCAGAAGGCCCACGGAAATCCAAAAATACATAAGGATACTGTACTGCCATTTTTCTTTGTGAATTAAACAGGATTCAAAGAGAGCAGGGAGTGAAAGCACTTACCCTGGCCACATTTACCCTCAGTCAACCCCATTCATGCATCAATTATATTCCTACACCTTTAAAAACACGATTTTGATTCAAACTGAAGAAGGGGTTCCATACTTTACATTGGAATTAAGATGACAAGTGATTAGCAGGTCATCAAGAATAAGACCTCTCTTAATAATACTAATAAAAAAGGAGATATTTTTAATGCAGTTCCTAGGATTAATAATTGCCATTCTGATAGAGTCAGAATTTCCAGCATGAGCCATTCCCTCTGTAGCCACAGGTGCAGATGGATGAAGCAGCTCAGACAAGCTGAAGTTGATCATATTTTCCATGTAAAAGGACACAGTAATTACAACTGATGAGGGTGCTGGAGCCAAAACTCTGGGTCTTGGTAGGGAAAAAAACAGATTCGTAATCAACAGTGGTAGCCACAGGAGAAGTTTTAAAATCCTAATTTAAAAACACTTAGCAGTAGCATGCTATGCTCCTACAATTATTGAGTACTAGGACATTAGAGGAGAGGTAATAAGTGTCCCTGGAAAGTGCTGCTATACAGGGCGACTCTTCGGCTTTACTGGGATTTGCAGTGCTCACACAGCTGAAACTCACATTTTTTCTTCTTTTTAAAGGCAGGCACTGAGTATTTTAGTGCATCTCCAAGATTAAGTGGAAGAATGAAGAGGTTGCTCTTTAAGATTCAGTTTTGAGGACTGAAGTCAGCCTGTAGGGATAACAGCTCTATGTCCTCATCCTGGAGTTAGAACACCCTTGCAAAATAAAAACATTAGGTTTAATAATATTAGCGTGCATTTGTGTCTTTAAATAGTATTTGCTTTGCTGAAAAGGATGCAAAGATCTAGTCTTGCTGAACCATAAATCGACTGCACTTAAACCCTGAATTTTCAAACAAGTTCAGCCCCCAGTTTGCAGAGCAGCTATGTATCACACACTGATCTTTGTTCACCTAAATGTGTGCTAAGATCCTTGTAAATCTTTACTCCTGGTTGTGGGTTCTGCATACTTTAAAACATGCCCTTGGTATCTTCTAACACACTGAACCCGGAGGAGAAATACCAGTAGGGTTAGAAACCACCACCAGATATATTTTGAGCATGATTGCCTGTATTATCTTAACACCCTATTGCTCCAAAACCTCTGAAAACTACATATCTCATCTTTCTATTGTTATTACACCCAAAGGATATGTCTGCACCGCAGCCTTGAGGTGCCCATGCCAGCTTTCAACAAGCTCGCTCCGGTACTGGAAGCAGGCTAGCTGCAGCAGCACCGAGCAGATTTCCTCTGCAGGCTAATTTACCCGGCTTCTCCTGCCCCGCTGAAGGTGGCTGCAAAAGAAAGCAACGTGATCTTGGCTTGACTCTTCTGGCAACACACAAATGCAACAGGGCAACCACTCCTGATTAGCTCGCTCCCACACCATCTGTTTTCCAAGGCTACATGGACTTTCTGGCACAGAGATTCCTGTTTGAGGATGTGAGCTTGTGTACAACAGTTTACCATAACCAGCAAAGCCGAGCTGACACTCCCTCCCTCAGAAACAGCAACATTTCTGCCTTTTTTTTTTTTTTTTTTTTTTTTGGTAACCCTTTGCCTATTTTGCATCACTGGGTACCACGCCGGTATCACACTGCACGCGGGAGACTGCTGAGATTTCTGCATTCGAGGCAGGTTTGTTGGCACAGAGCAGATCATCTCATGGGTACGAGATGTCACGGCCAAGCAGACACGGGAAGGAAAAGCTGGTCCCTGAAATCAGAGCAGGTTTCAAGCCACTCTGCACAGCCCCTTTTAGCCTTTAGGTGAGAGTCAGTGCCGGAGCCTCCCCAGGCTGGAGGGCAAGGGGAGCGAGGACTGGCAGATCCTCCAGTGCTGCCCAGGAAGGCGCAGCCCAAGGCAGGAGGGGTGCATGGCCCTTCCCTCACTCCTGCTTCGCTCTGGCAGTGACGGAGCAGCCCTAACACAATGCAGAACCCAGGCCAAAACCCATAGCCACTCTGTCTGTCTAACTCTGTCTGGCAGTGGTGTAGTACATTATTACCTTCTGTAATTCCCCCAAGTTATTTAGGGCTGTCTCCTTATTATCTTGATATCTTGGCTCCCATAATAATTACAGACCCAGTTTTACAAGGGCAATTTTTTTTTTCTTGATTAGTTTCCAGGATTCTGTTGTTGCATCAAAGCTGTGCTAGTTTTTGTGTATTCCTGACAGATGTCTACTGGGGGAATTACAGAACGGGCATGCAAAGAGGAAACCATCTACGGTGAGATTAAGGAAACAAAGAACAGTTCTGTGAATTAAAAAAAAAAAAAAGCATTTCTCACGCACGTGAGCATATGCACACATGGCTGGTCAGGTGAATGGGCGCACACTTTGGTGCTTGAATTTTTGTTGTTTCTCCCTGCTTTTGCCCATCCAGAGCACGGCACATTACAGAAGTGCTGTAAGAACATCCTCTTGTCTATGCAAGTGTAAGGAAGAACTAAACAGAATTTGCCGTATCTAATTTCTTACTATTTCTGCCGAAACTCACTGTCTGTAGGCAAAGCTCCCAAAACCCTTATAGAGGAGCTGGTCATTAATTAGACTTTTCATAGAAAGGAAACTTTGGTGAAAAGTAATGAAGCAGCTAGCTAAAAGCAACCTGGGAACCCAGCAGCTGAGCTAGGAATAAAGCAGAGGTCTGCAGAGTCCTTCCAGCTTCACCACAAGCTCTTCTCTAAACTCAGCCTAGGCCACTGCTGCCCGTGCCGCAAAGTCCGCTGTGCTTCTGCTGGACCTTTGCTTGCCACGCGCCTTCAGCTTGCAAGGAGGAGTTGGCCAAGAATAAACAACAACAACAACAAAACACCCTGGTTATTTGTACTACAGTGGTGCCTAAAAAAATACTAATTATCTGTAACAGAGCAGTGCCTGCAGGCCTCAGGTGAGACTGGCACCCCATTGTGCTAGGTGTTGCACAAAACAGATTACAAAAAGATGGTCCCTGCCCTGAAGAGCTTACAGTCTAATTATGCAAGAGGAGTGGGTGGAAACAAGTCGAGAGAGATAGAGTAACTGATTCAATACCTCCCAAAGCAGAGCTAGCTAACAGTTTCCTGGCCTCTGAACTAGTGCCTAAACCACACAGATTCCCTCAAAGCATGAGGGTCTTCGTACTGTCTGCTGGCTTCTGCCTTGGGGCTCCCAAGCGGTTGAAAAAGGCAACAACTTCATGGCTCTGAAGCAGCCCCGGAAAGTGCCTCCAGTCTCTATTGCTTACACAAGAGAGGTCAGGTCCCAAGCAGGGGTGTCTGAAGCTCGACAGTGAAAACAGCCCCGCCACGACCAGAATCCATGCCTGCAATCACCATTTTCAGCAGCGAGCCACCCTTCTTGCCTGTTTGCTTCAGCAAAGGGCGCTTCCATGAAAGCATGATTTTAGTCACTACCAAAGGCAGAGGATTGGACTTGTTGGACAAAGAGCTCAGTCTGGAATGGCAAATCCTGTCTATTAAGGGCTGGCAATGAGTAGATCAAACCGCGTGTCAAATAAATCACCCACTCAGTCCAGAACCATACATGAAAATACAATTAGAGATTAGCCCATAGAGTGCATAACTGGCAATATGTCAGCTACAAATCATTTTAAAAGCATGTAGCTGATCTAGCCTCCTTAATTCCTTGAGTTGTTGATTCCAATTATCAGCAGCCAAGTAGCAAAAGGTTTTTTATCCCAGAAGATTTCTTACTTTTGGATACAATAAAAGTCAATTTATTCGATGATTACTAGGACATGGGCAGTTAATAGGTTGCGTCTGTTCTTTCTCCCCTCAGATACTTCAGAGTGGATCCATTAACACATTTACAGACTAGACTTAAACAATAATAGTGCATCTCCTTCTCTGGGGGTAACCAAACCAACCCACTTTTTGTACAGGGCTCTGGGATGTTTTTTACTATTACAGCTCCAGAGGAATTTACATAATTGGTTATGAATAATTCGTAACTTGTCTAAGAGTCTCCATGTAGCTATCTGATTTACTACAGCTTCCCACTCCAGAACCAGCAGAAGATTTTAATACAGTTTTTAATTGCAAGATCATAATTTAAGCATATCAGTGCTGCCTAATGTAGATAGGACGTGAGACGAACTCTGCTCCATGGCCTCCCCCTCTACCTGGTATCTAGCTCAGGGAGGACTTGCAAGGGCCTGGAAAGGCCACTGAGATCACCCGCAGGGCAGGCAGCAAACACTACAGTCTTCAGTGCAGACCTCTCTTCCCCTCCTTTGCATGCTTGCCTCCAAGTTATTTGGTTTTTGTGAGGAGGAAGCCCTCGTTGTTTAAGCATTAGCCTTCTGCTAGAGATGTCCGTGGGCATTGGTATCTCTGCACACCTTTCTTCACTCCTTTAGTCTGCCCATAAAAGCAATAATATATCCCTCTCCTTGGGCAAGGCTGCTGGAACATAGGCAGGCAGTACTCCAGGGATAGTTGGATACTCAAGGACCAGGTTTATACAGAAAACAAATTACCTTCATCAGGGCTGGGGTGCTGGGGGGAAGTGACACGCAATGCCAAAGGCTCAGATTTTGAAAAAGCAATATGTGCACCTAAACTGCTTGATGGCAAGCATTGCCTCTAAGCACGCTCTTTCAGAAATTTGTCCCTGTCATGCAGGTAGGGATAGATAGAATAATCTGATTTTGCATGGGTACAAATAAATCTCTTGCCTGTACAAAAATCAGAGATCAATGCCAGCGACTGAGGTGGCATACAGGAGAGCAGCTTGGATGCTGGCAAAATAAACTGGGAGACCCCCTGCATGAAGGAGACCTATGGCCTCTGGGTGCGTGCCTTGGCCTGAGTGCTAGCTCCCACCAGGGTTTTACCGTGGTTCAGGTATCCCTCAGGTCTGCGCCTCTGTGGATGCTCTGGTACCTTGCTCTTGAGGCTCCCACGGGACACCTTGATCTGGGTCTGGGCAGTTGCCTTTGCCCAGGAACCACATCTCCCAGAACTTGCAGGAACTAGCTTTCTTCCAAAACCTCCATCCAGTTTGGAAGAAATCAGCCATCAGATCTAAAGTCACTGAGCACCACAGACTGACTGCTCTGGCTCCATTTCCTAAGAAAATGGCACTAAAAAAAGATTCAAAATTTTCACTCAGTTGGAAGAAAGTAAAAAGCGCAGGACTGCAACAAACTTTCTCTCATTTTTTCCCTATATGATGTTTTTGCTTCAGCAAATGGAATTTAGGACTGGGTCACTGAATCAAATCGTTTGCTCCCACAGGAAACCTCTACATGTAATCCATTTAATTATTAATATTTCTGCCCCCCAGTTCAACAAAACCATGGGAGCACTTCTGAATTTGTTTAAAGCAACCGCTATTTTTCAACTGACTCCAATGGGCATTTTATAAGACAAAGGACATGCTGATGTGCCTTACAAAACGTTGGTTTAATAAGAGATGCTATATCTCTTTCTACAAATTTTACTATGCAAAGGGTAAATAATTGCTTAAACTCAGTCTTTAGCCAAGAGAGCATAAGCTTCACTGAGGCAAGTCCCCAGTGAGACTTAAGCATATGCTTAAATGCTTCCCCTGAATTGGGAACTGAACAACCAATTTGCCCTTGCTATGATAGGTCCTTTACTGTATTTTTTTTCTTCAGTTAACACTTTCTTTAAAAAAAATTAATCCCATCAAACTCCTAAAAGAGCCACCTCACTTCCCTCAAGTTTCTTCCCAGCATTTATAAAAAAGCTGGTTTATTGTCCTGAAACCAAACCCATTACAGCCTGTCAAAACCTTTCTGTAAGGCGGCAGCTAGCTGAATAATACATTTCACATTAAATTACACAACTGTGTCATCGGGCTAACATTAAAGGTAAGTCATTAATAAAAAGAGAAAATAAAGTGGTCCTTAATTATACAAGACATTAAAAGGCTGAGTGTTTTGCTTCTGCGGCACACTCACTTTGTGAGAATAAACGTTTTAAGACCAGTGTGAACTTTTCTCTGTGGAAATTACAGCTCAGAGATAATCCCTTACACCCGCTAACTCAGCTCATTGCCGTGAGATGTGTCCTTATGCACCTTCTGACTTCTTGGTGCGAGTCCTATGGCTGGAGCCAGTTTGCAAACCCTTGGCTCACACGCACACAGTTTTTGCTTTTGTTTTGTTATTTATGGGGGGACATTTTGAAGACTCAGGTGAAAGCACTTAATAGCTAAACCCCATTGATTTTCTGTAAAAATAGGGCATCTTGCTGCTTTTGACAAACATCTGAATACACTTTGGAAATTGGAGCCTGACAGGATAAAGCCAAAGGAGCATAGAGGGAATCCAGGCAACAGAACCTCAGAGTTCAGGGCCAGGCGTAGCTGTAACAAGGACGGTGGCAGGGGGAGAGGGGCACCTGCAAGCACACAGCCGCTTCGGCAGAGGACAAGAGAGGCACGCTGCCTGCCTGCTCCCTGGCTCCCAGGTAAATCCACACCTGGGAATCCCCACAGCCCTACTTCAGTAACTGAAATTGAGTGGGGACAGCGCATCTTCTGTAAATCTCCATACGTAATACTTTCTTTACCTTGCAACTAAAAGGCAGAAACTCCTCAGAGCCTGAACTCCTATAGGAAAACCACAGATTTAAAGCTTTTGGGGACTTTCACCATTTTTGCCTGCAAAATACCTTTTCCCAGCAGAAAAGCAATCCTCCCTTTTCTTTATACTCCTTCCTGCCTCCTCCTTTACCCTCCAGCTTCCAGAAATGCAAAGCTACCATTTTGAGAATATGAATCTTCTATCATTTCTCATCGACTGAGCCAGCCTTGCCTTGTGGAACAGGACTGAGAGGGGCACCTTTTCGGTGGCTCAATGGGAACCCCTGAGGTTCCTGCAAGCCGGAGCTAACTACAGAGCGAGCTTCCTAGCAGAAGCCATCACATACTTCTGTCCACGGCTTGATATGGAGCAAGCCGTGCTCAGCACTCAGATGTCCACGAGTCACCATCATTTGGTAGCTGCGGAGTGTTAAGTAGGAGTGGGGTAAAGGGAAGGTTTAGGAAAAGAAGGGTTAAGGTTGCACAGGAATATCTGTGACACGCTCGTACCACCAATGACCCTTCTCTGCCCACAGAACTGGGGTTAAGTGGAGTAACTTGGTATTAACCCACTTATGAGGACTTGAGTCAGGTAGGCTGCAGATCCTTCCCCTGGGGCAGGGGGGTGGAGCCCCAGTTCTCCAACAGAAACAAATTAGAAGGAAAATTTCCAAGGAAACATGAGAGGCTGTGAAAAGTGTTGGCTTGTGTGGAAAATTTTTGCCCTATTTTTCCTAAAAACCTAAATGCCTCAAAACAAAAGCATTTGGGCCAAACCCCTGAGTTTTTCAGTATTTGAATTTCTGAACCATAAAAAAAGAACTTTTCTTGGGAACTGTAGATCAAAAAAATCCCCCTGAAATTAATTTCCTTTTAGTTTCCATTTAAATTGTCAGCTTTATTATGGCACTAATTCTAGCTTTTTCTTTTTTTTTAAAAGCACTAGAGTTATACCAAGATTCAGAAGACCTCTGTGTTGTGGATACTCAGCCTTTCATCAAGTAGACTGAAGTTTTCCACAGAGCTTCAGTGCTGGGGAGCCATCAGCTAAGGCTTTGCCTCACGTAGCCAAATTGGCCAGGAATTAGTTTGTAAAGAAAACGTCAGGGATTTAACCATATGCACGTCCCAAATCACGCATCTACAATCCAGTCAATTGGTTTTCTTTCTGTAAATGCCAGTAGAATATTTGTTACATATTAAAGGATGCTAATAAAATTTACAAGATAAAATGAGATTCTTCCCATGGAGCACAGTATCTGCCCCCACTTTGCACTCTCCGTGCTTCAGCAGCACGGTAGAACAAGATGCACAGGGTATATTGAAATTAGCTTGCAAACTGGAGGGGTGTTTTAGCGATTTCCTCATGTGAAGGCACCCTCTCTCTGGTGCCTACTAAATCATCCTTGCCAAACATTATTTACCCCTGAAGCTAACAAAAATACTTTGAAGAGCAAGTCTCAGCATACGAAGTGTTAAATATTTCACGTATGCAGGGGTAGCCTTCACATTAAAAGATGTCTATTTTACCTCGAGATAATTAACACATTTGAACTGTCCTGGGGTTAAAAAAAAAAAAAAAAAAAAAAAAAGAGGCATAAAACCAAAACAAAACAGAAAAAAACCCTTAACAGTGAATAAAGACCAGACACCTGAAGTTAACCACGAAGTACATTCATCAATGTTAACCCTAGGAGAAGAAGATAAAGGGCTGGTTTTGGTGGATGTCCCTCACAGCAGAAGTCTGGGCTTCCTTTTGGTATATATGAGCTTTGCCGAACTCAGAAATAGTCACCCCTGGGTGGCTAAAGAGAAGAAAATAAAAGAATAAAAGTAAGAATCTCAAGGGGTGCGGTCCCTGTCCTCTCCCAAATACAAACCAGCAACAGATACGCACCCCAAGCGGGCCAGCCAGGATGAGCAGGACTGGCCACCGCAGGGTATGGCAGAGCAGCACCTTCATCTGTTCCTTCTCCAGGGGCACACCATGGAAGTTAGCTTTTGCCAACGCACCTCCCGTGCTCGGTTATTCGCCTGCCTGCCTTCCTCGGCAGCACACTTCCTGTTCCTCAGGAGCAATCAGCCAGGAGAAAGGAGCACGTTTTTTAGGGAGTCCCCTTCTAAAATACCAACAGTGTGTTCTGGCTGCATTTCAGATCAACTTCCTTTCCACCTCTCACCCCCAGCCTTTGAAACACGAAGGAATGATTCACTTGCAGACACTGTTGTATTTCCATTATTACTAACTAACTTATTCCTGTCTGGCCATGGAGCGGTATGGGAATTACTGCAAGTACACACACCCCCCAAGACGCCCCCACACTTCTGCAAGAGACACCTTTGCTAGGAGGCCCATGGACTGGGTGGGAGAGCAGAGGGCTGGGGACTGTGGCAATTCCTCAGAATAACAGGCTGTGAGCCTTTGGCTTTCAAGTGGATCAACTTTGCATTACAGCAGCATTTTCCATCATGGCTGAGTAGGAAATCAGATGGGAAATCAAATAAATCAAGGCCCCCGCCTGTACAGCCTGAATGCAGCTCTCGGGGCAGGACTTCCACCAGGTAGATGAGGATCTCCTGGAGTCTCCCATGCTGCTGGGTCTGCAAAGCAGCTTTGGAGCCCACAGTGGTGCCAAGTGATCAGCAGAGCATCGCTGGAGCCTCAGTGACGAGCAGCTGATCAGTGGAGCAGCAGTACCGCCTGTATGGCTGCCAGGCAATTACTGGAGCTGCACTCGGCAATATTACTGCAACCTGCTCTATGGAGCGGCGCTGGTATTTGTATTGCTGCCATTTCATCAGCGAAGTGGCACTGGAGTCTGTCTCCCTGACAGCTGATCAATGAGGAAGAATATAATAATCATAATGTGGTGTTTTACAGGATATGGGCCTTTAACCCAAGGACCTCGAATCCCTTTTCAAATGTTCATTAAGCCACAAATATCCAGAACACCAAGGTATTGCAAACTCATCTTTTTTCTTGATGTGTAGATGGGTGATCTGAGATGCCATGGACAGGTTAAGTGTCCTGGTTTAACTCCCAGTGATAGTAAGGGCAGACTGAAAATAGGTCCTCAATACAGAAAGGCTAAGACAGGCAAGATTCTCCAAAAAGCTTTCCAGAAAACCCAGCTAGAAATATCACAATAAAAGCCAAGATGTGCTGAGAATAAAAACACACCTGACACCAGGATTGTGGGTCATCCTTTTTAAACCCTGGTAAGTCAATGATACACTTCAGCACACAAAACAGAAATGTAGAACGCCTTGATGAAAGCCACTGATGCCTCAGCAGGGCCATGGTGTCACTTTCTTTCTGTTCCCTCACCACGAAAGTATCCCCCAACTTCAAAAGTGGAATGAAATTCAGGTGTCTAAACACCCCATGCTCTCATCTGACCCTGCACTCAAATCTTACATGTGGATTCAGGGTCAGCCTCAGCACACTGAGGCGGTGTTGCACCCTCCAAATCTTTCACAGTGTTTTTTCCAGCAAGTCTGTCAAAGAGCTCAGCTAAAGTATTATTTTCCTGAGCTTCCAATTCAGTATCACCCTGCCTAAGCAAGCTGCTCAGCTCAACAATTCTTGTTTCAAAGTTATAGAGGCCAAGCCTAGCTAATCTTTCTTTATAATTCATTCCCCAAATCCCTGAATAACTTTGGTTGCCCTACACTGCCCCTTCTGCATTCTCAAATGTGTGGCACGCTTCCCATAATAAGGTAACTAAAACCACACACAATAGCCTAAGTGTTTTATTTCACGTTCCCCACTGATTAATGCTGAATGCTTCCATACAGTATATCCACACGCTTTACACTTAATGCTTCAATATATATATAGTGCAATAACCTCGTTGCTTTTACTTTACAGCTGCCAATTTGTGCAGATGGCCATAGTATATTAGTCACCACCAATGCTCCCCCCTCCTCCTCCTCCCAACAGTCTTGTTCTCGGTCAGCGTTTCACATGGCATTTCCTTTCAGGGTATCTATGGCTATTTTTGGCCCAAGAGTTCCTGGTATATTAAACGCAATGAGCCACATCCTCAGCTGGTGTAAATCTGCACAGCCCTAATTCGGTCAGTGGAGCTGTGCCAATTCACATGAGTGGAAAGAGTCCCATAAATCAGTTATCAGACCAATATATTAAGGCAGCTTATTTAAACTGCTTCTGCTTTGTTTTTATTTATTTATGGATAACCCACAGCATGTAAGGATGATGGTCCTGCACCACAAAGCCCACAAAGTACAGGCTGACTGACCGGGGATAAGGACAGACACACGGACAGGTCAGATCAATTCACCATCGCACCACCACAGGCAAGCACTACTCTGGTATTAGTGAAAAAACCTTCTCTCTTTAGGCTCCTTTTGTCCAAACAGCAATTTGTTTCAAGCCCAGAATGGGTAAAGGCCATTTTTATATATAAGGGAAGCAAAAGTGTAGCTAAAATTGACCCTCGCTGCACTTCCCCATCCTGAAATGTTTCCTGGCTGGGACATCCTCTACTCTCTGTCCAAAAGCCAATTTTTAACCAGTCTCTACCCTGGCTTTTCAGAGCAGTCTGTTTCATACAAAGTCTTCCCAAACACTTGATAACCTGGCTCAGCAGCAGCTCCGCATACTGTGGCTACAGCCTGGAGACACTGGAGAGGAGCAAGGCACAGGGGAAAAAACTCAACCCATTAGACTCTTGCCTCCATTCCTTAATGTTTTGAGGTGAATGATTTAGGCTGTAAGAAAAAGCATCCTGACAACAAGATCTATTAGCGTATGGAATAATCTTCCAAGGGAAGTGATGGAAACATTGCTGCTTGGCGCACAGCTAGTGTTTGTCCAGACTAGTTTTTAAATATACAATCCTGAGTTGGCAGAAGAAAAGTCTAGTCGAGGTAGTTGCTCTTATCTATCTCCATATTCCAGGATAAATCAGGTCATCTCCTTTGTTCTAGTCTAAAAATTGAGGAATGCACTTAAAACAATTCATGCAGTTTTAATCAGCGATGATCTCCCTTTTATGATCCACATGGGCTGTATCTTATTAAATTAGATGTATCTAGCTGTTTCTTTTTAATCATCAGGTTTTTCTAATATAAGGCAGCAGCACTGTCTAGCACAGCTGGCATGAGCCAGGGCTGTGAAAACCTCCAGGTCTCTCTTTGGCTGTGCCTCAGGCTCCCAGGCAAGCAAATACACCCCATAAAATAAAATAAAGAATAAAAGAAAAAATAATGAAAAAATAAAATACAAAAATAGAATAATAAAAAAAAAAATCTCCCTAATTTTTTTTTTTTGTCATTCCGAGAGCCTGGGACTGACTTTCAGAGGTCATGAGTGTTCATAGCTCTGGTCAAAGTCACTCGTTGACAGGAGCTGGGGTAAATTTATGAAAGAGGAGGACTCGAAGGCATTTAGATATTACAGCACCTCGCATGATATAAAAACATGAAAAAAAGACCCATACTGCAGGATGAATTAAGACTGAAAAGTACCACGTCCTGAAACAGAGATCGGGAACTTCAGCCTTAGTGTTATCTTGCACGTGTAAATGATAGCTATAGCACGGAAAACTGGAAAGGAAGACCAAGTCCTGCAGCCCCCTGACTGACAGCTAGAGAATGCTGCTTTTAGAAAGACCAGTAGCTGCCCTCCCCCCCCAGAAAAGAAAAGATAAAAAGGAACATATGATATTAGCAAATTGCTTTCTGCTGGAATGTGAGGTCTTCCTTCCGGTGCTCCCAGCCCAGCATCCCTCCCTCCCTCCGCTAAGGGATCACACACATGATGTCAGCAAAGGCAATGACTAGAGACCCCTTCAACATTGGTTGTGCATCATCCTGATGGACAGAACGGGGAAGCAGCACTAGAACATTGCAGATTTCTGCCCTTTGCCCTCCCAAGGACTTCACATGTGATCCTAGGCACGACACATGACCATATGACAAAAATGTACGCTGACTGGTACATAAACATGATTTTGTTTTGTACAGCAACCAGCACTGTGAGTCCCTGATCCTGAACGAGGCCTCTTGGGAAGGATTTGTACCCATCACCCTTCAGTACAAAGAAACCTCAATATGACAGATCACCAACTCATTTGGCTGCCCTTAAAAAATTTGCCCCCAACAGAGGAAACTTCAGGTAGGAGGCTTTATGAAATTTTGTCCATTTCTTATACTCTTTAAATTATTCCTTGAATTCACTGGAAAGAACTTTTTTAGTGACACAAAATTGTTTGAGAAGCAATAAATATACATCCAGATGAATGTAAAAAGTGATAAATAAGATACAGAGCAACCACTCCAGCAACCATAAATTTAGCAGTATTTTTCTTTCTGAGGCCTCTACATCAGATCTTATCTACTGTAGGAGACCAGTTTTCTTTCCTTCAGCTCCCAAAGACTCATCTATTGTTTTGAAAATGAAAAGCCTGACAGCAGAACAGGACGTCCTTTTAAGAGCATGTCTGATACTGGAAAGTCACAGTAACTCTGCTATTGCTTAAGATTCAGACCAGCGTTTAGTTATCTCAGAGTCTGCACCGTTACTCAGTAAGTTGCACGAGGCAGAGTAAGTGTGCTAGATTTGGTCAAATCATGGCTAAAGGGGGTGTAGCAGGTCAGAATACAGGTAAGATGCAGTGGATTTAATAGAGGGCACAGTCACATTTGGGGGACACTGAATTATTTTCTCAAGCAG
>NW_009260614.1:5517698-5544441 GCF_000687185.1 Egretta garzetta
GAAGAATCAAAAATAATGCACATTTTCCTGAGTAATTATTTTGTAATTTACCCCTAATGTTGGTACAGGTTTGTGAGCTTCTTATAAATGTGATGGTAATGGGACTTCATCAAGCATCTTAAAGCAGATGGAAGTCTTTTAGTTATTATAGATGCTACGCCGTAGCTGCTGCTTGTGCAAAATAACTTAATTCCTAACTCGATATTCAAAAGGACAAATCTCAGTCTCACTGTTGAAGAGGTACTCCCTGATAGCGTTGTCTATTCGGATCTCTGTATCTCGAGCACTACAACATGTAGCAAAGCAGTTTTACCCCTAAAGGTATACATATGGATCTTAAAGTTCTCTGGAAAGCCAAAGCTATTGGGGGCTTCCTGAACTACTTGTTATCGCTTTGAAGCATCTGGCTCGTGGTCAGCTGTTTCACGTTACTAACTTCTACATTTGTTTCTGAAGAAATTAGCACAGCTTCCTTCAATGCTACATTCTGCAGCGGTTTTGGTTTTGATTGTAACATCTCGTTGTTCATCTTGAAATCAAAGTCATTTATGGAAGCTGCAGAATTTTAATGCTCCTCAGACTCAAAAGCATTTGTTTAACCACCACCAGACAAGGACATGAATAAGAGAGGCTGTCTGCTCTTGATTTAGTGGGACCAGATTTTTAGAAGAGCTCAGCAACCAGTGTATGTCTTCGACACGCTAACTTCTTTGGACAGCCTGGGTATTTATTACAGTGCTTAAATGAGAACGACTCTCATGAAAACCATGACCTTAGTGAACTGGACAGTTAATACACACTAAACATTCCTATATTTCCATCTGAAGGAGGGGATTTATTCATAACTTCAACCTGCAATTTAAAAGCCGCTTTTGATTCTCATTTTTTCTGCATCTGTTTCATTGTTCACTCAAAAGGCCTGTCTACACAATTGTTGAGCTGTGTTTAAGAATCACTGCCTAGTACAAAATGATATGCAGGACAAAAACAAAGAGACAGTATCTTCTTAGGTTACTTTTGTTTAAGCCCTACACAGAGAACAGAATAGATTAAAGCAGTGGGAAAATCAGAGATCGAGTCTTGTGATGTGGCATAGGGTGCTCCTTCCAGCCAACCGCACTTCATTTTGATCCACGGATGCTTCCAAGTGGTTTTCTAGGATACCCCTGAGCAGAACTCATTGTAATAACTGGAGGAAATAAATTAATGGAGAATTACTGCAAGGTTCATCTAAAAGAAGTTTTGATAAACAACACTTCCAGGCTGAGATATTCAGCGCAGCCTGAGGAATGCGGACTTTCCCACTCCTGTTAAACTGAATGGGTATCTGTACCTATGAGTCAAGATGGGAAGTGGCTGCCACAACCACCAAAAGCGATTCTGGATTTCAGGTGCAATCAGAGATCAAGAAGTACCCTTAAACTGAAAAAATCTGTCAAAGGAAAAGGTGAAACAAAAAGCATTTGACCTATCCAGCTGGCACCACTACCAGACTCAGTCTCAGCAAGCAAACTCTCAGGTGAGTTGCAATCTCTGTGCTCACAGTCAAGAAAATTGCACAATCTTCAGATGGAGGAGACAAAAAAACGGACGACAGTGGCATCGCAGCCCAAATGCTGCCACAGACAGAGAGATGTCCCACACACGGGCAAGCCAGAACGGAAGCTTATAAAAATCCAGGCAAATTAAATATTATCATGTTGCTTCTGTCTAGATTCTCCCCAGGCAAAGTCCTCCCCTGGCAAAGGGATAGCTCACCCCGAGCATTATTTAAGTCCTTTCCAGACCAAGATTTAGGCAAACCTTAATTGGTGCGTAGGCTTTAGGCTGGCTGGCTGTATGGACAAAATGTTTTCCACTTGAAATGGTTTTGAAACCACCGCTGACACCTATGCAGCCACAGATATATCAGGTATTTCTGTGTCTTTATAAAGCAACACAAACACACCTGGCACTATGAACCCAGGTTCTACCTCATTTGTACCCATGGGATGCTGGTGAAGTCATCATGATTGCATAGGATAAACGAAGGCTGAAGTTGGCCTGTTTAAATTAGGATTTTTTTTTTTTAAACCCGTATGTTCTTCCCATTGCTAAAGCTTTTACAGAGGCTACTAAGGCAGAGAGCTGCTGAGCTAATCCTCTTTGACTCCCTGCCATCCTGGCAGGTACAGCAAAGCCTAAGGTAAAGTGGAGCATCAAAAGGAAAATTAATGTCTTCTAACAGCAATTAGAGGAAATTATTTAGATATAAATCTTGTTTTATATCTTCTCATACTTGTTTTTCAATCTTTCCCCTTTGATTTTTTTTTCCTTTCAGGCTTTTCAGAAAGAAACATTTAAAATCCCTCCTGTAAACCAGTGGCATAATTAGCTGCATGTTACACCTGGTATTTTACTCTTCTACAGAGTAATTCCTTTGAGCTTTCTTTTTTACTAAGCCCCGAGGTCTCCCGAAACTGAATCTACTTGTTCTCTCATCTGCTGGCTGACAGGAGTTTGAGGGGAACCAAAACCCAGGCAGGGACTCTGGGGTGCCCTCCTGCTGCCCCCAGCCTCCCCAGCGGGTGACCAGAGGTGCCAGGCACGCCCGGGGCTCCCACGGCAGACGAATGCACCTCCCGGTCACCCGTGCTTGGCCTGCGCCATGAAGCAATGCATGTAACCTAATTGTACTCTGATAACATCAAACAAAGTCTCTCTGATCCAGCACCTGGCAAGCCGCCATCCTATCTGGGGTCTGATCTGACAAGCTTGCCGATTGATCAAATCATTATCTGGTAGTGTAGGTGTATCGTCTAACACAAGCCAAATTCCTTCAGTTGCTTCTTCTCTTTTCTGGAGAGGAGCTCACCCCGAGCATTATTTAAGTCCTTTCCAGACCAAGATTTAGGCAAACCTTAATTGGTGCGTAGGCTTTAGGCTGGCTGGCTGTATGGACAAAATGTTTTCCACTTGAAATGGTTTTGAAACCACCGCTGACACCTATGCAGCCACAGATATATCAGGTATTTCTGTGTCTTTATAAAGCAACACAAACACACCTGGCACTATGAACCCAGGTTCTACCTCATTTGTACCCATGGGATGCTGGTGAAGTCATCATGATTGCATAGGATAAACGAAGGCTGAAGTTGGCCTGTTTAAATTAGGATTTTTTTTTTTTAAACCCGTATGTTCTTCCCATTGCTAAAGCTTTTACAGAGGCTACTAAGGCAGAGAGCTGCTGAGCTAATCCTCTTTGACTCCCTGCCATCCTGGCAGGTACAGCAAAGCCTAAGGTAAAGTGGAGCATCAAAAGGAAAATTAATGTCTTCTAACAGCAATTAGAGGAAATTATTTAGATATAAATCTTGTTTTATATCTTCTCATACTTGTTTTTCAATCTTTCCCCTTTGATTTTTTTTTCCTTTCAGGCTTTTCAGAAAGAAACATTTAAAATCCCTCCTGTAAACCAGTGGCATAATTAGCTGCATGTTACACCTGGTATTTTACTCTTCTACAGAGTAATTCCTTTGAGCTTTCTTTTTTACTAAGCCCCGAGGTCTCCCGAAACTGAATCTACTTGTTCTCTCATCTGCTGGCTGACAGGAGTTTGAGGGGAACCAAAACCCAGGCAGGGACTCTGGGGTGCCCTCCTGCTGCCCCCAGCCTCCCCAGCGGGTGACCAGAGGTGCCAGGCACGCCCGGGGCTCCCACAGCAGACGAATGCACCTCCCGGTCACCCGTGCTTGGCCTGCGCCATGAAGCAATGCATGTAACCTAATTGTACTCTGATAACATCAAACAAAGTCTCTCTGATCCAGCACCTGGCAAGCCGCCATCCTATCTGGGGTCTGATCTGACAAGCTTGCCGATTGATCAAATCATTATCTGGTAGTGTAGGTGTATCGTCTAACACAAGCCAAATTCCTTCAGTTGCTTCTTCTCTTTTCTGGAGAGGAGACAGCAGACTCCTTCCCCCCGCAATACACGACTGGTGGCTTCAGCAGCATCTTTTACAAAATGCAGAGAGTGGCTCACGTTCACCCAAGGGAAGCTATGCTTTTTGCTTCCCGAATATAGAAGAGTTACTTTGCCCATGGTGTTATCATAGAAAACTTGCAAAAACAAGAAAGAAAAAGAGTTAGCTCTTCTCAGTGGCACAGAAATCAACATTTCCAGAGTCTGCCAGGCACAGCTAAAACTGCTGACCCTTCCAGTTCTGCCACATCCTCAAAGCTGAACTCACATTGTACAGAAAATGGCTCCGAAACTTTGGACTCCCTCTCCACCCCCTTGTTAACTACTCATGGGATGATTTGTTGGTAAAAATTTCAATTATTGCACTTCTGCAAACCTGATCTCCACGTGCACCCTGTCCCCTGACCTAGTCAAAAGGACATGCCTTCCCCTGGAAATAATCCCTGTTTGTTCACAAAGGACAAGACCTCACTTTCACACTTCCCTCGTATAGCATCAGGCTTCTTAAACTCTTTGCAGACCATTTGGGGACAAGATTTCCCTCTGAGCAGGAACACCCAATTGCTGCAGTTTTTGAGAAGGCTGAATTGGCTGTTTGTCTCGAGCTGAACAACTACGCCTGAACGGACCAAGACTAGAAGACTGAAGATACCCAAGTCAGACAAGAGCAAGGCCCACACAGACTGCAGATCCTAGCAGGCAACCCCTCATTTTGAGCAGCTTCGCTTTTGTTCCCATCCCAAGAGGGTGAGTAGAGCATGGTGGGGTGCATGGTGGGACTCAGATGGCCATTTCTCAGAGAAAAAAGGGTGGCAGTTGACCACACTGCAAAACTCTGCCAACAGCACTCGTCATTAAGCTCATGGTGAAGCCATTCAGTTTGTGAAATAATCCCCCCATCTCATCAGTCCCAAAGGAATCAAGACGACGTAGGTGGACATTTCTCCTAACAACCCTTTTCCTCCTTTTGTAATCTTCAATCTCAGAGTTAAAGAAAGGGCTTGGCATGGGCAGGAGATGGTATCCTCATTTTAGCACCACCGATTCAGGTCAGCATTTCATCTGGCCACCTCGTGGCACTTCCCGGAGTTCTATTTCAAAGTAAGCTATCCAAGGTAATTTATTTGGTTTATAGGCTTTATTTTATCCACATAAATCATGAAACAGAGTCCATAGGGAACAGGCACTCTATAGTTATCATAATATGTAACTTAGTTCCCCAGAGACTGAGTATGTACAGAACAGCTAATAAATGGTTCAAAAAAACCTGGGTCATTAAATCTTGTTTTATATCTTCTTGTTTCCATCAAAGTATGCAGGAGTGGAAATTCTCTTTCTAAGACAGGCTCCTACTTTTCAGCCAACTGGGAATAGAGCCAGCTGAAAAGAGAGAACCCCACATACAGCACTGACAGCTGTGCACAAAATTCATGAGCTCAAGAGACAGACCGCTGCAGAGACAGGTGTCCGAGATCTAAGTTTAGCTTGAAAGATTAAAACAGCATCTACAAAGAATGCATTTATTCTAATCCTCTCTGTGCTAGAAACTACACATGCATCACTGATGTACCCATCCTGGAAACATTTGAGATATGTCTTTCTTCTGTAGGATTTCATCCCATTGTGTTCAGGGATAAAATAGGTTAGTGTTAAGACCACAGAAATGCACAAACCCCATGGAGAGAGATGTTCCTGCTGCCTCAGGAAGGGTTGCAAGCGGTCAGGATCTATAGCTACAGAGGAGGTAGGACTCAGGCTTGCGCAGCAATGATGGCTGCCCACCCTGGCAGCGAGCAACCCCACCCCAGATGTTCTCAACACAATGAGGATGTCTTATGTAAATAAGAGCTGGGAGGCAGATCAGGTGTGGTTCTCGCAAGACAAATGTGCTTGGGAATTATGTATGATTCCATGTTTAGCTACCCTGGTATAAATCCAGAGCACTTCTTTTGATCTTAAAGCAGCACTGCTCTAAATATACATTAAATCAAAGAACATACCCACTATCCTCAGAAGAGCCGAAGGTACAGGAAGACTCAGCCTTCCCACCTCCCCAGTGTAGCTACAGGTTTGAGAGAGGCTCCCTTCCCCTCACTGGTGTAACTGGGTGAAGAATCAATTTCCTTGTAACAAACCATAGATATAGCACAGCAGATTTTGATGCCTTAAGCTTGTAGTCTCTAAATTAGAGACAGTCTGGGAAGGCAGGAGACCCAGTTTTTAGATTCACAAGGAACAAAGGATGAATCACTCGCTTATTTAGTATCATGTGATATACTGCAGTTGCATATATAATTGTCTATCAATAGAGGTAGAAATTATCATGTTAATACAAGAGAATTTGATAATCTGGAAGACATCAAAGCGATGAAGTCAACAACAAGGCAGGCTTAATAAACTTCACTTCCTTCACTCAATAAAACAAGAGGCAGGTGCTCACCTTTGGAAAGCTACAGAGCAAAATTCCTGGGTTGATAATAAAAGATTTACAGATTCTTTCCCCTCGGTGATACAGAACATATTGAACCATAATGCCAGAATTTTTAGAACAAGTCTCACTCCCAAAGAAACAAGAACAACAAAGGGCAGGGTATTTTAAAAGGCAGAGTCACTGTTTAACCACAGAATTCCTATATACATCTAATTTCCACAGATTCAAGAAAATTCCCCGGTTTTGTTCAGGGAATGGAATTTCACTGTCATGAAAATTTGCAAATACTTGTTTAATTCAGCACTTTCACAGGAAGACACCATATCATTTCTAAGATCTCATGGCAAAGCTGCTCCTAAGGCTATCACACAGATTACTCAGTTGGCGCCAACCGGCACAAAATTATAATACATGGCTGGAACTGCCATGCAATTCTTGCAAGCAGAAGTAATCTCTATCCTTGCATCATCAGCTCTACCAAGCAGGAGGTCACGTGATGGGTGCTCCAGACAACGTGGGGGAGAACAGAAGTAGGGAGGATGTTTTTGATTTATGTATTTAACATATCTGTAATGGGCACCTGAGAACTAAAGCCGTAGAGTAACTTTTCTGCAGCCTCTGGGAAAACCAACTTGGGGAATTG
The DNA here is from genome assembly GCF_000687185.1 of Egretta garzetta. Taxonomy (NCBI): domain Eukaryota; kingdom Metazoa; phylum Chordata; class Aves; order Pelecaniformes; family Ardeidae; genus Egretta; species Egretta garzetta. Next base: position 5,524,736 of record NW_009260614.1, read on the forward strand.
GCTGGACAGAAAGGGGACACAGAGGAGAGGAACAGGGTATGACTGCAGCCAGTAGATAAACCTACCTACAGGTGGTCATAACCACACACGCCTGCTGAGTTTATAATTTTGAACATCCCCACAGCATGCAGAAAAACCTCTTCTCACTGGGGAAGGATTCCCCCATACCCACTTTACCCATCACTTGAGATTTGGTCACGATCTCCCACCCCTCCAGCATCACGAACACCTAGGAAATAATCACAAGTGTTGCCCCCCACACAATGCCTGTGTGGTGGGGAAGCACTGGCTGTCCCTACTGCGCAGAGGGACATCGGGTGCACAGACCATAAGCATCTCGCTTCAGACTTCCCCAGTACGAGCGTGGGCAGACTTCCAGCATGTAGTGCTTTCACAGCAGGATCAGCTTTCCATGCTGAAGAATGGTTTAGAGGGGGAGCAGCGGGGAACTCCATGGGCTGTGCGTCAAAGCCTCCTCCCAGGGCTTTCCCACAAGCAGATGGCGAACTGACTCCCAGTTTGCAACTCATCACAAAATGAAAAACATCTTCCCCTTCCCTTCTCTTTTGGGGCAGGCTCATGTGTTAACTCTTTAGCTTTGTTTACAGGCTCCTTGGGGTTGGGCCTTTGCTTTTTTGCAGATTGTTGCCCTCGTACAATAGCAGACACCAAGAAAAAAAAGAATAATAATGATAAAAAAACATCAGTCCAACACTGAAATTCGTGAACATCACTTGGGTTTCTGACAACCCAAGTGTTTTGGCTTTGTTGAGATTCCTCAGTAATTCACAGCTGCTTCTTCCCTGTCCCTGGCTTGGCCCCAGGTTCCCAGGCACTCACAGCCTCACCACAGCTTCAGGACATAACAGGCCCAGGAGGGGTCCCATGCTTCACAGCAGTCAGACCCTCCAAGAAGTGGTTGCCCCAGAAGCAAGAGATTAAAACTTAAGGGGAAGGAGCACTGACATTTATCTGAAAGGGAGAAAACCAGCCTGGGGTAGCAAATCTAACAACTTTGTCCGAGAGTTAAACCCTGAGAGTCCCTCCACATCAAGACCAAATGGTTGTTTCTTCCTTCCAGGGCTGGGGACACCATTGCCATCCTGCTCTACCCATCCCATGTAAACGCAGACCCAATCCAGCCACCAGACTAATTCTTTTCTCCTCCCACTCAGTAGCATATTACAAGGCCACTAAATTAAAACGAATGCTCTTCAGCTTTCAACCTTTCCCTTCCCAAGCACCGCTTCTTTATAGATTTCAAACCAGTTCAACAATACATAGTTCTTTGGGTGTACGTGTGGGCTTTGGAGCAATATTTAACAACTAAATTAGATGTATGCATAAAATATACACAAGAGTGTCTAGATATTAGGTGGAGTGTTATTATATAAAGGCAAGAACAAAGACCATTTATATTACAGTACGCAAAACCAGCATACAGATTTGTGCACAGGTACACTAGTTAGAAGTGAACTAATAGCTCAGGCATTTTATGCAGCATTATTCATGACTTTCACATTAAGCCATCCGTATTCTTTTGAATTCCACTTTATGTTACCCATATTATTTTTAATCTGTGACATTTACGAAGCCTTAGTGGAAGAGGTCTGCAGTTATGTTGTGGTGAAGCCTCTGTAGTGTGGCCACAGATGTGTGTGGTGCAGGGCCTCTCCATTACGCTAAGCAGCCAGCCGTGAGCATATGCTCTAAGTACGAGATCATCATTGCTTCAGACAAAGCATAGTGTAGCGTTCGCTCAGTGTCCTCATTGTTTGTCTGCGTTCCTTGCAAGTAAGAAGTAGCTCACTGGCCAGAGGCCAGCGCTCTTCAAACCAATCTGCAAATGGCCTAATCAGAGCTGTTCTGTATACTCAATTTGTTGAGTCACATCAATTTGTTGAGTTTCCTCTCCCATTAGAAATACATGCAAGTGCCATTTTCTAAACATATTAACTCTCTTCAGGCTGTTTTGTTGTGTAAACAGAAAGACAAGTGACTAGGCACTGCAGTCAAGAAATCCATGTTCACCGTGGCCTAAATTCTTTACAACTTGGCAGTTTTGTTATGCTAGTTCTATGTATCTTTCCTTTCGTGATACCATTTTGAGAATTACGCTGTGCCCTTTTCCCTAAACAACTCCAGCTTAATTGCAGTTAGAAAACAAAATGATACGCTGTGCAGGGGAAGGACGCTCTGCAGTTAAACAGAAAAAGTTGCACCTTTTTCAGCCGTGCTCAAATACCCACTCAATATCCAGAACACCAATGGGTGAAACACTGGAACAGGTTGCCCAGAGAGGTAGTGGAGGCCCCATCCCTGGAAACATTCAAGGCCAGGTTGGACAGGGCTCTGAGCAACCTGATCTAGTTAGCGGTGTCCTTGCTCACTGCAGGGGAGTTGGACTAGATGACCTCTAGGGGTCCCTTCCAACCCAAAACATTCTATGATTCTATGATTAACCTTGAGGTTGCCAAAGCCACAATTTACCAGCGGTCTCACCATGATCCTGGGATCTTTACTCAATTACAGATCAGAGATCTTCCCACCACTGCCAGTCCTCCAACCCTGGGCTCTCCTGAACCACGTCTGGAGCCAGCACAGGCTCATGGCACTGAAGCCAACCCACAACAATCCCACCATTCCCACTTCTCACCACTCCTCCCCAGCGCTGTTTCTCTCTACTGCCCACAGGGAAAGGCAAGCTGGCCTCAAAACAAGTCCTAGGAGGGCCCAACTTGCAAATCAGGAGGGCAATATAACTGGCTTAGCTGCAGGCTGCCAGAAACAACACAGACTGGTTAAGGTAACTTCAAGGTCAACATATAGCAGTACTGTAGATGTACCCTTTCTCTTGAGTTTTCCACCAGTATCTTCTGTCAGCCTCTCACAATCACTTCTGTGAAGTACAGTCATATTCTTCATTGCTGTTGTCCACCCCAGAACTGGCTCATTTTGGATAGGGCTCTGTACACTGTGAAGCAAACCATAAAATAGGATTATTCATAGGCTGCTGCTTCACAGGATGCTTTCCATGCCAGCATGCACAGCTTGTGCAAAGGTAAAGGTTTTCAGCTTTGTTTCCTCTGTACAGTAAAAACTCAAGGCCAATATTTGTTCCTTTTAGTGTTACAAGATCACAACCAAGCTGCCAATCATCCAGCCAAGAGGGTTATGCAAGAGTCAGGTTTACTGTAAAGTTGTACAAATTTTATAGCACCACAAACACTTTAACTATCATGATGCTTAAAACTCAAGAGCATTTGAAGAACAAGGAGAGTTATTCAAGCTCCACACCATTTTGGCTGCATGTTTTCCAGGTGTATGATTTCACCACATGGAAAAACACAGCCAGTGCCAAAGTGAACTCATAAAAACCTTTGATGAGTAAAGTTTGGATAAGCACAAATCATTTGAACCGACAGTTGGTCCAATTCTCAAAGGGGTTTGGCAGACATAATATAATTCGTGGTTTCACACACAGGCCATTTTTTGCCTCTCTCCCCACCCCCCCCAGTCTTCACAAATTCGGAAGATGTTGTTCTAGAAGGTGCACCGGGCTGGGTTTGCTGTGTTTTTCTTTTCCCCCGAAGGGTTAGGCACCACACTATTGCAACTCAAAGCCATTTGGGGCTGTGAGTAAGCTAGCAAACAGGTTTTCCAGAACTGTGTTTAGATAGTTGCATGATCTGCCTAATAGACATAAAAAAAAAAATTAAACTCTAGGTCTCTCACCACCCATTTGCTAGCAGGCAGGTAATATAAGGCAAACGCTTAAACAATCTCTTCCTCTGACACATTTGGACATGTTATTTCAAGATGTGTGGCGTCATTTAAGGCTGTGCCACGAGATAACACAGTATTTACATCTCTGGGCTGGGAGCAATATTGCTACAGCTTTTAGACATTATTGACATAATATTTTCTTTGATAAACAATCTATCAGAAAACTGTCAAATTCATATCCGAGCTAATGCCAGGGACTAAGCAATCCTACACGGTCCAAGAGGCAGCTAGAGATAACATTAGAGAGCATAAACATGATGAAGATGACTCCTGTTCCAAACGGCTTTTGTTAAGTCCTGCTATGGAGAAAAGCATTCTTTTGCAGCTCACGCAGTCTCTTTACCGACAGAGGTAGATGGGACGGAGCACGGAGGGCCTCCTGATTAACCGCTCTGTAAGCAAGAGCAAAACCTGCTTGCTCCTCCAGAAATGGAGTAAAACTCTCATCCCTTTAAATAGAAATTTTCAAATTTACCAGTAATTAATAAGTTTTGGATCCTTGGATGTACTTGAGCTGTAAGAATTCTGCATTTTGCACGCCACAATGCAAATGAGGAATGGGTAGAGATTAGACATTTAATTTCTATAGCACGAATTACAGTTCTCAGTCGACTTCATGCACCTCATCTTTAACAAGTCGCTATGTCATCTTACACTTACGTGAATGGATTTACAGCAAATAAGTAGAGGTTTTTCCCCCCATTTTTCATGTTATGAATTTTTCCACGGTTTAGAATAATTTGTAAACTTGCCACTTGCAACTTCCTAACATGCACACCAAATCTAGAATATTCAAATGGTCTAAGAAGCAGCCCAGGAGGTACCCCTCTCCCTTGCTTAGACATAGAAAAGAGAGTCAGCTGCAGCAACACAGAACAGAGTTTTGAAATTCACTCTCCGTGCAAGCTTTGCCATATTTTCTTATAAGCTTTTCCAATGAATGCTCCTGAAAATTCATGCCTGCAAATTCACTGGATGGAATAATCAGGGTAAGCACATGCAAAGCGAGAGGCAAACTGAATCACCTTTTTGTTTGCTTTTTTTTTGAAATTTTTCGTATTTGCACGATTTGTCACAATCCTCCCCTTCTTTACCCTCATAAATAAATCACATTTCCTCCTACAGAAACTCCATGGATGTGACAGAAGTTGCCCTCATGCAAATCAGAGGCGGAAAGGAAAGAGTTAGACGTATGCATAACTTTCTCACATCTGCCCACAGCAAGGTCCAGTTTTCCAGAGCAACTACATATATAACGGTGTTACCATTGCCCTTCTCTTTCCAAACGTCCATGTTGCTTGGGCAGCTTAGGGCCTCGAGTGTGCCACTAACGTGTACGTTAACCCCCATGCCACAGCTGGCAAAGCTGCAAATGGGCTGGGCCTTCCCCTCCTTTCCGTAGGACCAAACACTGACATACTCCCCTTGACTTCAATCAAGCCCCTAAGTCATAACATGCTTCCATGTTCAGCTTCTTGGTTTGTTTTTAAGTGATCAAGCTCACACAAGCCTAACGATTCCCTTCAGTTTTACAAGCATATTCATGTTTGCTGTCAAACGCATGAGTTAGTTTTCTGCAGGCTATAGCAAGAGAGCAACCATTAATTACTGCAACTGCACAAAATGCCTTTTTATTTAGAAATGTATTTCAAAATATTTTCAGTGATTATACCACCACTCTCCCAAACTAGGTAGTCACTGGTAAACAGTCTATCTACTCTGAATTCATAGAAGGTTGGTGTATTTTTTTTTCCTACAGAATATTCCCCTTGCCCTTCTCTTTCCCAAAAAAAATCATTCTGTGCCTTTAGGGGCTTAAAGGAAGATTTCTAAACACAAGGAAGCATCTTAAAGGGTAACAGAAATGCACATTTACTCATTACTGAAGCTTTACAACACAATTTGTTTCAGGGGAGAGAAGCTCAGAAATATGGCTCCCAATGATGGCCCTTGGGAAGGGCGCTTCCCTTCACGTACTCATGATGGCACCAGAGCCGACTGCTCAGAAGTTGGGTACCTCACAACTACAGCTTTCAGAAAAGTGTCAACATTATTTCATGATGCACGCTTTTGGTAACCCAACTCTTAGTTAACTATCTTAATTGAGTTCTGAACTCCTTCCCCAAAAAAAAAAAAAAAAAAAAAAAAAAAGAGTTCTACCTCTCTCAGAAGAGACCCCAACCCTCCAGCTCTTTAACAAAAGAAAAAGTAGTTCAGGAAACAGAAATGCAAATTTCAGTTCCTTAGTTTAGAAATAAAATTAATATACATGCAATATATATCTATATACCTATTTATATAGTTACATTCACAAATTACACATTAATATACTATACGCATTATATAAATTTTTATATATATTAGAGAAAAATTCTACAGTAAGTTATCCTTTCCAATGAGTCCCATGTTTACACTCATGTCAGCTATTGCTTTGAGTCCCATGTTTACACTCATGTCAGCTATTGCTTTGGACATCAGCAAGGACTGTCAATAGGACTTTTTGCAACATAGTAAATAATTACAGGCTCAATCCTTGAGTGACACCAGATTTCACAGATTTAGAAACTATATAAAATCATATTTCTCTAATTAGCTATTAATCAAGCACCAGCGAGTAAACATTTAAACAGCTGAGACCAGATCCCTCTTCTAGAAAATTGCTTCCACTGACAATTAGTGTTGTAAACTCTTCCTATTGTCCTTTTGCAAGAAGAAAATATTGTTGGTTTTGACAAGAACTAAAGAAAACTTCACCTTTTCATCCCTGGTTACACACAGGCACTAAAAGACCCTTTACTTTAGGGGAAAAAAAAAAAAAAAAAGAAAAAAAAAAAAAAAGAAAAAAAAGAGGTTCAAAAGTCACATCCCTTGAGTTTGAAGACTGGTTACTGGGCAGCTGAGACACCATTCTCACCACTGCTTAGAAGACGAAGGATGAAGACAGCCTGGAAACAGTGGCTTTGAAATGTCAGGTCTCCTATGCACTCTGCTGCCCCACGCGTTTCTAAATACACACTGCTTTATTTACGCAAGTCTCTAGCTCAGGTAACCTAACAGAAGCTCACAGTTTTACGGCCACTTCCAAGATGTACTGCCACCACAGAAGTCACAATAACACCTTACACAGCAACAGGCTAAGCAAAACAGCTCAACAGTTCAACACACGCTATCACTAATGGTACATTTGGCTGGCCAAAGGGTTTTAAGCAACACCACTCTGTTCAGCGTCTTCCAATTACACTTTTTGTTGGTTTGTGTGAAATCCTCAACCCTTACAGTGCACGTACTGGCTGCTTGGGTTTTGTTCCCATCCAGTTATTTGTCTTTTTATTTATGAATGAAAGTATCCTTAGGCAGAAGGTGTTGTCCAGATTAGAAGCAGGCAGTTTCTCAGCTGAAACTTTTATCCCTGCCCAAAGAAAACAGGCATGTTTGGGTCAACAAAAACATTGCAAATTTATGTTGGATTTGTCACTTCAGCTGAAAAAATAAAAGTCATCAGCCTGAAAGTGCTTACACATTTTCAAACTGAAATTAATAAATTAATTTCAATTAACAAGAAAAGATTACAGGCACTTTAATGAAAGGAAGCATTATGTAGAGTCAAACAAAATATTTGATTCAACCTGAACCGATTCCCTTTTTTGGTCTGTTCACTAGTATCATCCTCTCCTGAACCTGGGGGGCTTTTTTGTTTTTCAAGAAACATTTTCCTCGCAGCTTTTTGGAGCAGACGGTTCAGCTTGTTTTGTTCCCTGCAGCATTTCCACTCCCTCCTGCCCCTTCGACGACAATTTGAGCCTACCAGTATCAAGACTACTGTTACTTGGAAACCAGAGGAATTATTGCTGGTGACAAAACTCTCCCATTTGATGGTAAGATCAGGGACAATCCAACAGGTTATAAGGCAGGGTAACACTACGCTCCTGCAGAAGGCTGTTTTTGAGTATGCCCAGCCTGCTGGGACAGGAGCCTGTGAACACACACTCTCCTTAACCAGGAACTTTTTGACTCATTCCACCCCAGCAAGTGTTTCTTAACTTTAAAAAAAAAAAAAAGTCACATCCCCCTTGGCCACTGTCACACAAGGATCAGAAAAGACTTAAAATCTATAGATGGATCTGAAGGAGTTTAATGGTCTGTAATGACAGATACAGAGACCCTCCAGCTGGATGTCACAAAAATTAGAGTAAGCACTTTACAAGGAGATGTGGGAAGAGGGATCCCTTCACCAATTCTTCAACTAGAGATCCAGCTAATTACCCGCCAGATGGGTGCTAACATGCTCAGAGAGGTTGTTGCATTGAGAGGGGTGTTGAACGCACCCTCCCCGGATACCCAGGACAGATTAGTTGCTGTCCCCTGCCAGTGCTTCACCTTTGATTTCACATGAATGCTCAAGCTAAAGATGCCCAGCTCTTAGCTATGATGTGATATGGATCCATTGGCTGTTTCAGCAATGGTCACAGAAATTTCTGCTCAATTATTTGCTCTTTTGGCAGCAAGGGACTAGCCAGGCTGCTCGGCTGGGCTCTCTGGCTTAACTGAGGCCCCCTCACAACTGCAGCCCTTGACTATTGCACCTTCCCTTAGTAGCCCCATTCTCCTGCACAACCATAAAACGCAGCCTCTCCTGGCTGGCACAGGCTCCAGACTTGGCTACACAACAGAGCAGGACATGTGTCTGAGGAGGTCTGGCCCACAATGAGTCAAGGAGGGGAAGGATAGGCTGCTCATGTCCATTCACAAACCTTTTCGGCTTGTAACCTGCAAGAAAAACACAGGGCATTATTTGCCTCCTAATGCCTCTCCATACCTCTCCAGCAGAACAGGTTGGGATTGCTTTCTTGGAAAGAGCTGGGAGAAGCATGTCCCCTTTCTGCATACCACAGCAACTGCCTTTGAAAGAAAACAAGCCCGATTTCTGGAACATTCAATACAAGGACTGTTATAGGTGTGCAGAACCACATGAACAGTTTCTGTAAGGTTTGCCACCCTAAGGGAGTATTCCCCAGAAACAGGGACTACTACAGAGACTTTGCTGCATGGCAGATGTGATCAGACATGGTGTAATCACCCTGGCAGGAGCATAACAGAGCACGGATGAACATTTGCATGTCAAGCACAGTTTGGGACAAGATTACTTGCAAATGTGATCTGCATAGCCCTACTCGTTGCCTCTCAAGAAAGTCTCTTCGTCAGGGAGAAAAAACAAGACAAGTTCTTATACAAGAAATATCTCTGGGGCTCATCCTTACCACTTCCTCCTGTCCTCCTTATAACCAACCCATCACCTCACAGCCACTGCTGCTGTACAAAGCTGCGTTACACCCTGGCTTGCGAGATTACGAGAGACCATGTGTGAACGTGAAAAAAAATTCCCGATCTTAATAAGCGCCTCACCCTCTCACCAAGACATGGTTTGGACTGGCAAATTTTGTCCTGTTAAACTGAGCAACATCACAAATTACAGTGTGCAAACATTAATTGAGACCACACCCTAGAAGAGTGAAGGGAATTGATGTGCAGCAGCGTGACAGAGCCGGACAGTGGCAACAAAACAACAATTTCTATCGTGCGAATGCTGCAAATCAGAGTTTAACTTGTCTAACCAGCCCCTCTACATCAGATCAAGGACACAAATCTACCACCACCCTGGAATTTGTGCTCTCAGGTCTGGGTTCCTGGGTTGCCAGCATTTAATGGGTATCTCGGGTGGAGCCAGCAAAAGCTCTTGTAAATTGATCTTGGCCTGCACACGTAGAGTTGAAGTGGTAATTCACCTGGATGATTTGCAAATGGGAAGTTTGAGGACTAGCATGGTTGAATGAAATTCACTTCACCAGAATCTGCAGGTGATCAAATTCAGATCCCTGTGCACAGTCTGCATGCACCCAAGGAAGTCAGCGTACTCACTGAAGAGTTAGGACAAAATTTGATTGAGGCCGATAAACATTATTATTTCTGGAAGCAACAAGTTTTCCTGGAATTCTGCATAACGTCTAACCTTACAAACAGGTATTGTGGGACACAGAAGACAGAGGAAAAGAAGTATGGAAAAATTAGCATGTGATCTCACTTGTATGGATACGATACCATACCTAGCAATACACAGGTGGATAATAACCCTACTACAGGACAAAAGAAATCATTCCAGCCACACCTCACCATTCACAGGAGAGAGACCCTCCTTTAGCAAGGTATTGCTGACTAAATAGAAAAGTTTAACACCAGCAATCCAGGTAGAGGCCAGTCTGGCTCAACAGCTCCTGACGTACTGTTGACCCAGAGCTGAACTAATTAGCCCATTTCCTTTTAAAGTGTTCTCAAAGGCCACTTGGCTGTGTCACTCCACACCGGAGAACTCTGAAGCAGACTAATTACACCGGCAAACGTTTGATTGAAAATTACACTCAAACGACATAGACTGCAAGAGGTTACCTCCCTCCCTATATAAAAGGCCTGATTCAGGACTCTAGGGCAGCTCCCCTTCAAAGTCAGTATAATTCTGCAAGTCCAGGAAGCATGGTAATAGAGAAAAAACAAACTTATTTTTGGCACGCAGACCAGATTCATTTTTCTAGCTGTGCCCCTCTGATGCAGCCCAAACGTGGCTGATGAGCCTGTTACAGCCTTGACTAGCTCAGATGTGGGCAAGAGGAGGGAAACACCAGCGTTATTCTCCATTGGCGACAACAGCCCACAGGCACAGCTCAGCGAGAATTTTAAGTAGCTGAAATGCTAAGCATTGAAGCGAGATTCTGTCCCAAAACTTCCTGTGGGTTACATTTGCACCTCAGTTTCTCTACCTGTAAAATAATAATTACCCAACACACCAGTTCTTGTAGGACTTAATTAGCACTTGTCAACCTCTTAGAGCTCCTCAAGGGAAGAGGAGCTATGCACCACAAAGTACTAATTAATGGAAGAATCCTTTGGAACAAAGTATACGATTCTGTTGTTGTCAGATCTAATAGAGTCATAAAAAAACAGGGCTGGAAGGGATATCAAGAAGTAACCTAGGCTGTTCCCCTGCCCTGAGGCACAATCAAGTATATCTAAATCACTCTTGATAGATGAATACCCCTAAATCTTGGGATGCTCAAGCTGTGGATTAAAACAGATAAAGATGGACTCTCATTACACGTGCATTGCACTCTTCGGCTCTGCTGAACTCAGATAAATACTCTCTCATGCGTGGCACATGAGGCCTCTCCTAAGTGCTCGCTGCACTGGCCTGAAAGGGGCTTTACTGCACCCGCAGCGAAGGTGTACTGCGAGAGCTACAGATTTTTCCGACTCATTATTATTATAGCTCATGCAATAAAAAGCCCCATTGTAGCATACAATCCCCAAATCAGAATTAATGAGAGACACAAAAAAATGTGAAAAAGACCTCCAAATAGGGAATGGAGAGGAGAGGCATTAAAGCATAGGCTCATGGTGATGTGGGGCTTGAGCGAGAACCAGAAATTTGGTTCAGATCACCCAAGTCTCACACATGGCTAAATTGCAAGACTTCCCTTCCATAATACCTTCAAATCACTTTTGTTATGTTTATTTTTAAAAAAACTCAAGTTAGGCAGGTCAGGCCTGGAACATTAGCTAGAAAAAGATTTTTAGAGGGTTTTTAAAAATGCTTTAATTGTAAAAATGTGTCAGTTCAAGCAGTCTTTCCAAGACATACATGCAAAGTACAGTAGGAGATACCTTTTATTTGATTAACTTCATACAGGAAAGCTTTTGAAACTTATACTTTCTTCATCAGGCTAGTGGATAAAAGCTAAGCTAGGCAACTGATACAGCACTTCAGAAGTTTATTAAATTAACCAATTAAACTGAGGCAGCACACAATATACAGAGGCCAAGGCAAACAATAGAAGGCGGAACGCACTCCTGGGGCTGAGCCGATAGTGTCATGTCAGCGTTTCCATTATGAAGCTACTTCAGAGTTATTGTGGGAGGTGTACAATAAAAAAAAAAAAAAAAAAAAAAAAACTTAAACCACTGAATTCAGTCATTCTAAGGGATTCCCAAACATGCCCAGGCGGATGGAAGAGCAAGACGCAAACCAGTTTTTCACCAATTTTGTCACTTAAATTAGAAAGCAGGTTTGGCCTGGAGAAACAGGTTGGCACATTACACAGGAAACAAAGAAAGGCTGGTTCTCTGGAGCTGCAGTGCCCAGCATAAGGGAGCCCTGTTCTTGGTTGCTTGAAAATATAACCATAATGAACATGATTAATCAAGTACAGCGTGTTTGCACGTTTGTGTGGGCTGAGACACAGAGTTTACTCAGTAACAGAAGGTCTTTGCGGTAAGGATGGCATCTTGTGTAGCATCTTACCCTCAATCACAGCATCCCTACACAGCAGTGTAATGCAAATTGTAAAACAAGAGAAATCATAAATACAGCAAAGCTGTTTGTATCAGCAGAGTTGAACCACAGAAGTGTACCCGACTTGAAGATTTGTCCTCTCTTCAGTGCTGAACAAGAACCAAAGCAAATACTTTTCACAATGGGGAGAATTGAGTGTGAGCTTAACTCCCCCAAAATTTTGGGTGCTCAGCATCAGATTTAGATCCCAGTTTTGAAGGTTGTTCCTTCCCTGTACAAACAGTGCAGAGTCATTGGGTAATAGATTCAGTGGTTTCACGTTACATTTCGCAGCACATGAAAACCTTTTCATGAGGTGCAAACCCTTTCACGCAGCCCCAGAAAAGCTTTGAAGGGAGGGGGGGAAAAAAAAAAAAAAAAAAAAAAAAAGGAGACTGATAATGGAAACACTGACACAACATTTACTGTAATAGCATGATCAGCAGCAACTATAATTCTCCTTCAGAAAGTTACACCCACGATGCTTTCTTTGGCCCGTACACCTTGTATATTGCCTTGGTCTAACTAGTTAATTTAATAAGCTTCAGAAATATTTAGTTGCCTGGCTCAAAAAGTTGGACACGATTTAAAACCGGGTAGCCTGGTTTGCAACCACAAGTTGTTCTTGGGATGGCATATCCACAGTTTAGTCCAGCATCCTGGCTCGGCCCTGCTCCGAGGGCAGTTCTAGCTGTGCTCCATTTCCTCTCTGGAAACCGAACAAATCCAGCTCAGTTCCCAGCACCACAGGGCAGCCACATGGCTCTGGATATGAAAGCAGCTCGACCAAAGAAGGTTAAATTGAATTAGCCGAACCCACTTTGCATTCCAGCTCTGCGACAGAGTTTAAGAGAGGCTAGGTAGCACTGGGAAAGTACACGGGTGTTTTAGAAGAGACAGGATACCATGGCAGGCAAGGACCAGCCTGGGACCCAGGACACCACCGCTATTCCTGCCTTTGCCAGTGACCTACCACATGACCCTGGAGGAGCCACTCCATCTGTTTTTCTTTCCCCTCTCACCCTTTTGCTGCTTTGATTGTAAAGTTTTCCAAGTGATTGCATCATCCTGTTTGTACAAAATATGCATTTGCATAACATCTCGCAAAAGGCCCTGATCACAGCTGGGGCTTCTAGACACAAGAGTTAAAGAAAATATTAGCAAATTCAATGTGTTTAAGTGCCCATTATGGGTATTTTCTAACCAACGTTTCTTTAATGAAGATGCTACTGTGTTGTTTTGCCAAACAACACAGAATAGAGGAAGGTCCTGGGTGGAAGATGTTGGCTGATGCTATTCCTTGCAGGCAGAACCTGAGGGGCATCCTGGAGATGGAAAAGGGGTGGACTATTTTGCAGGCTAATAGCGAGACTCTAGAACAGCTGCATAGCTCTGACAAAGACATGTTTCTATCCTGAGCTCCAGTTTCACTACCTCTCTTCACAGAACGTTGGTGCCTTCAATCCAAATTCATTGGTTTGGCCTCATGTGGATACACAACTCAGTCCTAATCTAATCAAACTGTGATTGGAAAAAAAAAACCCACGCCTTTTGGATCATTCCCAGAGTTCACATAATTTCTACCCAGTATGCCTCCTTTATACTCATCTCCAAAATGGTGAATAGCAAAAGAAGAGAAAGAGGAGAAAAGAAATTAAGACAAGTAGTGATCAGTCTTTCACACCCCAGGTTTGCAGCTAACAACTGCCTAACCAGAAAGTTGCAAAAGAGGTATCTGAGCCAATAGCATCAGCAGGAGCTGAGCTGGAGCCTCAAGTTCTGGCAGTAGCAGTGGCAGTGCCCCAAGAACAATACTTAGAAGGAGTAAGGCCAGTGGCAGCAGCCCCTTGGGCTGTCCAACAGCCAGGATCCCCATCTCTTTCACTGGGAAAAGCACAAGACTTCTCAGTGCACCCAGAAGTCTGGCCTTGCAACCTGGAGGATGGAGGAAAACAGCTGTAACCTTGATCCCCTTCCAAAACGCCACAGATCTCCTAGGAACAGAGGCAGGAGAATGAGACTGGCAGTACATGCTGTTTAACAGCAGGAAAGAAACAGCATCGGTGTAGACACTGCATTCCCAAAGCTTGTTTTTTTGACATTTGTCTTGTGAACTTAACATACAAACTGGGTTTGAACAAGGTGATTCCACACAGCCCAAGAAACAATAATGGATATGAAAGTTATTATCATCTACCTTCTAATTCCTGTGGGTCTTGAAGACTCCTTCTGCAAAGCACCCACCTGTACGGTGCCAAGAATCCTAACAAAGTACCAGGACTAATCCAAAGAGAAAGAGATGAGCAAGCACAAAGCAACTTCTTCAAGAGTTCATCATCAGTGACAGACTTTGGCTTTCTTGATCTTCACCTAGTGTCCTACATCCCACCCTTGATTCCTCAGTGCATCCTGCAGCACACTGCCAGACAGCACAAGTCAATTGAGAGAGTCGGTGCTGACCAGCTCCCACAGAGCTCAATAGAAATTCTGCCACAATTTCTGCGAAACTTGCGATTTAGGTTCTTGCCAGGCAAAGCTGTCACATTTCCTACACAAGTGTCATAGCACAAGTGATGCATTAATAGCACTCACTGTTTGAGAATTGGAGTTGTAACACACGATGCTGTGCAACACGCAAGGACTCCAGACGTCTGGAATAAACCCTTTCATGTTGAACATTCCTTCTCTACTTGCTCCAGCTGAAGTTGGATGTTCTCTTCCTGATCTCAGTACCCGGGTTTGTTTTGTTTCTTTTTCTGTTTTGAAATTCTTAAAATTAAAATGCAAGGGTTTGCCCTTTTAAAGGGGAAAAGAAGCTGGAATGAGTAAAATACCCTTTCCCTTTAACAATCTGCTGCACAGCCGGCTGGGGCAAAGTTGGATATGACGTCAGATTCCTGGTGCTGTAACACAACAGGGCTGTTTCCCCAAAGTATTTCTTTAAGCAGAACTCAAAGGTTTCCTTCTCCCGCAAACACCTGAGCAGAAATGACTCACCCACCATGTTGGCAACTGGCACAGATCTCTCAGCTCTAGTGCCAAGCCTACTTATATTGTTGAAATACTGAGAGAGGAATTTTTGTTTCTGTGACTTCCAAAAAGTCCATCTATATTTTGCATACAAGTAGCCTTATGCCTGTTTTTGTCAAGGGGAGCAAGAGATGAGTTGGCATAAAGCATATTTGCAAGACCAGCCATACAGCAAAGTAATTTTTTCAAGCTCGTGAAACATTATAATGCATCTATATCTAATAAATTCACTTTTTATTTTTTCTGCCTGACTTCCTTCAAAAATAATGCATATATGATCATGGTGTGCATGAGCATGCATCTCTAATTCTTGAATGGGTTGGTTGCTTTCAGCTCAATTTGATAGCGAGACGGGAGATTCAGAGCTGTCACATTACTACAAGTTTCATGAAAATGGGCAACTGGATAGAAAAGAGAGATCTAGGGGCTGGAAAGCTGCAGTATGAGTTCACCCGGTGTTGGGCACTGGAGAACAACATTGTAAAGGCACTGACACGTAGAATAGCCTCAATGGAAGGTGACAATCAGCCAAGAGATGGAAAGCTGCAGGACACCAAATACTACCTGAATATTTATTTTGAAGGACATTGTAACAAAACACAAAAATTGCCTTCAAGATACAGCACTCAAAAGAGCAGACAAGACAGCTAAATACTTCAAAGGAAGCCTACAAGCAAAAGAACTATTAATTTTAACTAAATCCTGGGCTGGACACTCCTCTTACACCCATGTAATCATTAATTTCAGAAGAGTGACTTCTGATATACCCCACGGTAAGTCCCAGATCATATGAATCCACACTTTATTGCCCGAGTAGTGCCGCTTAAAATCAATAGGATTGCTCATAGTGGTAAAGTTAAGCACCTGTGAAAGTGTTTGCAAGATTGAGGCCTAAGGCCTAGTCTAGGCACAGCTTTTGTACTTGACAAACTGGTTCACTTAAAGGTTTGTTTTGGTTTTGGTTTTATTTTTAAAGAAAACAACAGAATAATTAAAGCCATACAACCACTTTAAAGTGGACACGTTTTTATTACTATAACGGGAACTTCCAACAGCACAGCCATTCCCAGGTCAGCTGCTCTGCTCCAACTGCACTCGCGCTGTAGGGAGTTGTGTCAATGCCATTAAGAGCAGCCCCAACTTTTGCACCTTGAGCAGCTCAACAAGTTGATGCCAGCCCACTATGCCTACTTGAAGCCCTCAAGGTAATTCATCCACAGAAAACACCTGATGGAACAAGCAACATGGGCAAACCCATGTTTGAAGAACATTTGGTCTAGAGTGTGTCGAAAAGCAGGATTTTTTTTTGTCTATAATTTTCTTCTTATCCTGTGCATTTGTACCCACAGGAAACAAAAAAACAAATCAACACACACCTAAAAAAGTTTAGAGCTTAGAATTTCATGTGTGCAGAATTAGGGAAGGTGAAAAAGGTCAGGATTGCCTTGTAAGAAGACAATAAAAATGAGTGTGTGTTCTAAGGAAAACACCCCAAACTTTAGGAGATGCTAGGAGGAAGCGAACTAACATGTTTAGATTGCTAAGAGGTTAAAAAAATTGTCACGCTTTCAAAGAAGAAGAAAAAGACAAAAGACATTCAGAGTAAACAGGAAATTTGGAAAATCTATTTCACTCAAAGTAGCAAACATCTGGAATAAATTGTCAAGAACTTAAGACCATCAAAGCAAAGTATTAATGAGGTTAAGAGGCAGCTAGACTGGAGGAGGAGACTGAAAAATACAGTGACAAAGGAGAGAGGTGGAGCAGAGATAAACCTTAGAGGCAACAGGCTCATTAGCCTAAAGGGCTTTATTTCTCTCTCTGCCCAATACTTCCTTATCTTCTCATTGCTCCGGGGTTAAAATGTTTGGGTGGTTTTTTTCCTGCTGCTTTTTGCTTTATGGAAAGGAAGCGTTACTTTTTTCCTAGTAATTCCATGCTGTGACATGGTACTTCATTGCTGAGCCTCCAAATTTCTAGGTTTAATTCAGAAAAATACAAACTGAATATATGCTACTCCTTCAACCAAGTAGAGCTTTCTGAAGTCTGGAGTCCTCATTCCTCCCTTTCACACTTCAAATTAAAAATAATTCTTACTTTTGTACAGAATGTTTCTTAAAGAAAAACCTTGTCCCTTTACTCAAAATGATTTAGTGATCATCTCCATGGATTGAAGAGCTAGTTTTTAAAAAGAATCATTTGTTTTAAAGTAATTCAAACCAAGCTAAACAACACCTTTAAAGAAGATGACAAAAAACCAGTAGGCATAAATAAATAAGGAGTCTAAGAAAGAAATACTTAGCATGACTTATCCCTTAATATCCAGATCCCTCTCTAGAAGGCATAATCAGAAAGCTATGTTGGCCGTTATTCCAAAGAAGAGAATGGTCTTCCATCTCTGCCTGGACTGTTATTAACTATATTGGTTATATTCATGGTCATTAACGTCCTTTAAAAGATGATCTTGGGATTTCATTTTCCACCTCCCACTATTGAGCAATGGAATATTCATAAAACAGTAGACGGAAACAACTCAGAAGAAAAAGAAAAGAAAGCCTCCAAGTTCCCATCTCTGCCAGTTAAATTAAGCTAAACAGAGGATTCAACACAAAATTGATTCAGGAGCAGCAGTATATATGCACACACATTAAAAAGCACACTGGGGGGGATATAGAATAATAAAACATGCGCTTGCCTGTCCTCTGCTCTAATAACCACATGCAAACTTCAGCCAAGCCTGACAGAGTGGGAGAGGTTTCAAAGATACGAAGCTCCTGTGGGTTTCACAGGATAGGCAGCTGGGTGAAGGATGAAGATGCACTTAAGAGCCCCACCGAAGTAAAGTGCTTATTAGACATAAGAGAATCCACAGCAGCCTTCATTACTGCCTAACAGCACAGGGCCCACTCATGCTGTTTGTTATCAGCCAAGCACCCACATCTAAGGAGTCAAAGTTTTATTGGGAACACCTGCTCTTGCCTTTGCAAAAGGCAGCTCAAGCTCTGCTTTCAACCACTTCTCCATTAACTGTTCCCAAATCCCTATCTGCACCTTTCCAGCCCCAGAGGGGCCAACAGGGCTGTTTTGGGGGCCACCCCACGCTGGCAGGGGCATGCGGGGGCTGACTGGTGCTTGCTCAGAGAGCCCCATGCTGCCCCACAGCACTGGGGGGTTATTTTTAACCCAAAGCAAAACAAATAAGCCTTGGTACTTGCAAGGAGGAACATATTAGACCAGAAAAGTTTTGAGTGCCTGGATGCATTCAAGTTACCCAAATCTGTTGGTGAATTTAGCCACCAATTAGCAGAGCGGTCATGAGAGGAGGGGTGTCTCCTCCAGGAGCCAGTTCAGACCTAGGCCCTCACTTCAGAGGTCTGAGACATCCTCTGGGCCATTGCTCACTAGACTGACTACAAAAAAAAAAAAAAAGCACTAAAACCCCTATTCCTCACTTCAGCGCTTTAATTAGATACCACAAATACAAATACACAAAGCAGTTAAACTGGTCGAGGCCTCTTATTATTATCCCAGTTCTAACATGGAGAACCAGTGATAGAGGGGCTTCAAGGTGCCCCACTCCATTTTTCTCCACTGTTTCTACCTTGCCATTAAAACATAACTAGAGGGAACCATCTGGAAAAAAACAGGATTAAAAGTTCACTCCATCAGCCAGGTATGCGGACAGGCAACCCGGCCAGACCCCGCCAGTGAGAGCACGCTGCCCAGCGCCTCGGTCCCCAAGGCTTAACCGATACCAGCCCAATACGCGCAGGCACAAAACACAGGAGATCTTTAGTACTAAAAGCAGGCGGTTGTTTTTTCAGTGACTGAGAGGTGCTTTAATGAGCACACTGTGTTGTAGTGGCTGGAAAAAGGTGATAAGCTTTATATGTTATATGAAAAGCCAGGGGGTTACTTTATATAATCAGACACAGCTGACTAAACAGGGCACTGAAAGTCATTCACGGCCAAGGTAAGACAAAACAACAAAACCCCCACAACCTTCCCGACCTGCCTCCCCCAAAGAACCGGTTCCCCAGGCACGAACCTAGGGCTGATCTGAGGCCTCAAACACCCTAATTAATATGCTGCTTGGAAAAAAACTCCAGCTTACCTTGGCACGCCGAGGCCTCACCTCCACGTTGGTTGTACAGGAGCAGGGACAGGGGGGGCTGTGCCTGGATGCAGAGCAGCCCCCATGACTGAACCCAGCCACCTCTCCTGGTGTCCTTCAGCTGGGGGTAGTTCCTGGGGGCAGAGCTGAGTCCATTAGCATTAACCCCCCACACCTGTGGGGCTGGAGGCGGCTCTGATGATTCCTCCAGCCCCACGCAGGTGTGGGAAGGCCCTGGGTGGCAGCCATGCTTGGGGAAGGGTGCTGGAAGCAGACCTCAGCTCATGGCCGTGGCTCTACGTGGGAAGGCAAAACCCTGCCGGCCTTTGCAGAGCAGGGCTGCCGCAGCCACCGCGCCTCACTGGCACGGCCATGGCTGAGGGGAGGCTCCGCCCCCCC
>NW_009260614.1:5544741-5546022 GCF_000687185.1 Egretta garzetta
GGGGGTCGGCCCCCCCGGCCCCAGCCCCGCCCGCCGCCAGCAGCCAGGCCACATGAGGCTCAGGCCTTTGCCCCGCTCTGGCTAGCACACTTGCATGCCTGTGTTTCACCCAGGAACAAAATTAAACTTCTCCATCTTTTCCAGGAAAAACAGGGCAGCACGCTCTATTTCCGCATTACCTGCATGCTGCTGTTTGTGCAAACTTGGGTGAACTGTAACACCAGCTTAAAAAGAAATCAATGATACTTCCTTAAGGCTTTTCACAATTCCAGACAAAATATGGATACTTGTACTACTTCAGCACTTGATTCACACCAGTGTTATTTTTCCTAGCATTAAATTCTGTCACAGCCTTTACACCCTCGGCCCAGTTGGGAGGGCAGAGATCCTTGCTGAAACTAGCTAATTCCTGTTCTATAAATAACTTTCTGGCTGCAACTTAAACTGCATCCTTTTTACATACAATAGCTTAAAGGCAGTGGCTTACCAGTAAATTCATGGAGGTTTATCTCTTTATGGCCTGTTAGAGGAAGCCCCCAACCCCACTCTCTCTGGTAATGAACTTTCTGCTCATCACAGCTGTGGTGGCACTTCCAGCTTCCAAAACTTAAAGGGACAAGGTAGGAGAAGTAAAGTTACCTGCCACCTGCTCCAGCTTTCTGTAAAACAACTTTTTGAACATGTGAGCCTGCGACACACCGAGCAACACCAGTTTTCAGTACAGCGTGGGTAGGTTCATGCAGGAGGCCAAAACCCACACAAAGCAGGAATCAAAAGGCTTTCAGCAACACTGTGCAAGTCAGCTGAAGGAGAATCAGCTTTGCCCCTTCCCAAGCATGGAGTGGGAGGTGGTTTTTTTCTGTGCTACATGGATACGTACAGACTGGCTCCTGCTTGAGCTTGGTGAGGCGCTTTCACAGCTATCCAAATAACCATGCTGCTTCTCCAGAGGTGGCTCTCTTTATGCTCTCCAGTACTGAAAAAGAGAAGCTGTAACACCTGTAGCAAATACCTGATCAGATTTGTTGGGGGGCAGCTTGCAGGATCAGCATCTGGAACGGCAACATAGCCAATGGCTAGTGGTCAACAGAAGACATGGCTGGCCCTGGCTCTGCCTACTTGCTATGTGACCTCAGCCAAGATGGTTCTTGCCTTACTTGTTTCTTTCAGTCCTCTGCCTGTTTGGATCTCCCTCCACTTGTGCAAATAAGGTTTCTCACCCTAGGAAAGGACAGCTACTGACTTCTAATAATTTTAACAAAAAATTTGGACCTGGCCTAA
>NW_009260614.1:5546071-5585787 GCF_000687185.1 Egretta garzetta
TTGCAAAAAAATCATAGAATCATTTGGTTGGAAAAGACCTTTAGGATCATTGATTCCACTGCTAAACCATGTCCCTAAGCACCTTGTCTGCCCATCTTTTAAATACCTCTAGGGATGGGGACATCGCCACTACCTTGGGCAGCCCCTTCCACTGCTTGACAACCATTTAGGTGAAAAAATTTTTCCTAATGTCCAATCTAAACCTGCCCTGGCACAACTTGAGGCCATTTTCTCTTGTCCTATCACCTGTTACTTGGGAGAAGAGACCAACCCCCACCTCACTACAGCCTCCTGTCAGGGAGTTGTAGAGGGTGATAAGGTCTCCGCCCAGCACAGGGGCACGGTCACTGCCCTGCTCCTGCTGGCCACACCAGTCCTGATACAAGCCAGGATGCCCTTGGCCCTCTTGGCCATCTGGGCACACTGCTGGCTCATATTCAGCCGCCTGTTCACCAACACCCCCAGGTTCTTTTCTGCTGGGCAGCTTTCCAGCCACTCTTCCCCATGCCTGTAGTGTCACATGGGGTTGTTATGACCCAAGTGCAGGACCTGGCCCTTGGCCTTGTTGAACCTCATCCTGTTGGCCTTGGCCCATGGATCCAGCCTGTCCAGATCCCTCTGCAGAGCCTCCTTACCCTTGAGCAGATCAACACTTCCACCCAGCTTCATGTCATCTGCAAACTTGCTGAGGGTGCACTTGATCCCCTTGTCCAGGTCATTAATAAAGATGTTAAACAGAACTAGCCCCAACACTGAGCCCTGGGGAACACCGCTTGTGACTGGCCTCCAATATTGTTGTTGAGGAAATGATGTTCCTCAGGTCAAAGGACACATTAAGCAATCATTTAATCTGAAAGGGACAGTAACAAATGGCAACATTTCCCCAGATAAAGACTCAAGGACATATTGCCATGCTTGACCTTAAATACCTGAGTTAGCATTCCTAGGTCCCTGCTTTATAATGAGAGGAGTCAGACAGATGCTTGCAGAGGCTGAATCAGAGGAGAGATGAACTTCAGTGCCCTGAGATGCCTATTCAAGGACCTCTCTCCCTTCAGTCACTGAAGAGAAGTCCTGCAGAGATAAGCCTCCTTGAATATACACTAGATTTAAGTGGCCAAAGTTAAGTCGGTATGCATGAGAATCCCCCAAGTTATATAACTCCAGCAAAAATTTCCAGGTTTTCGTGTCAGAAAACTATTATTTCAAGCACCATGCCCACACCTGCTTCAAGGATCCAAAGTCTGTCTCCTTCAATGTGAAATCTCTCTTATGCTTTCCAAAGTCTTGAGTTTGGAAAAGGGCATAATAGCACGTTGAAGGTCAAGGGACTTCAGATGCTGCAGCTGTGCAGACAGTTCTGCACAGCACCAACATGCCCAGAAGTGTTCCTTAGGAAGTTGTAAACCCCAGCCATGTAATCAGAGCTGTGGGAGCTGGAGTCTTTTCCGGTGCAAGCCATGGGCTTGCCTTTAGGAATCCAAGTGGATTTGCTCTTGCATAGAAACTGGATTTGTTGAAGTGGGTTTTCCTCCATTCATAGTGGGAAATCCATTCTCATTGGGTATAGATGATGACAGACAGATGGGGAAATGAAGCAAGGCCCACAGGTGAGAAATTTTTTCTGTATAGTTGCCTACAGACAGGTTAAAGACCAGTGATCTAGAGTACAGTTAAAAAACCACGTCCAACATGAATTATCACTGCTAAAATCAGAAGACATTTCAAGGATGACAAGGGAGACAAGAGAGGAGGAGACTGTCTTAGGGTCAGCTACTGTTCAATATTAACAATTTGGAGGGCAAAACAGAGAACACACAAAATTTGAGGGTGATGGACAGTAAGCTAAGGCAACTTATGTGGAGTTTGGAGGACAGGGATAGAATTCAGAACAGCCTTAAATTGAACAGGAGATAGAAAATCAACAAGAAGGAATTAAAGACCAGTGCAGATCGTTACAAGTTAGAAGAAATACACCAGTAAAATCTGGAGAGTAATTGGTTAGGCTGTAGTTCCTCAGGAAAGGATCTGAGGTTCAAAGTGCAGCACAGATTGATCATATGTCAACCCAGTAAAAGGCCAGTGTCATTGGGGCAGTATTAACAATGCTGATGTAACATCACACCATCACAGATTTATTGAAGTTGAAAGGCGCCTCTGGAGACAGTCTAGACCAAACCTCCTGCTCAGAGCAGCATCGCTAGAGCAAGCTTCCCAGGACCATATTCAGCTGAGTTTGGGATATCTCCAGCAATGGAGACTCCACGACCTATCTGGGCAACCTATTCCAATATTTGACCACCATCACAGCGGAAAAGTTTAAATGAAATTTCCTACATTTCAATTTGTGCCCATTGCTTCTCATCCTGTCACTGGACACCACTGGGAAGAGTATGGATTCGTTATACTCAGTCCTATCATCTAGGTCATTAATGAAAATGTGAAACAGCATTGGCATTGCATTTTCACATAGAAAACTCATACTTCAGACAATCTGCACCTTTTTAACATCAGTGAAAATTTAAGGTACGTCCTTAGATAACCCATGCTGGCACATTACCAACGTAACAGAGGCAGAGGGGAATCAGATCTAAGGCAGTTTCTGGGATAGATAGAACAGGCTACAGGGGGATCAGGAGCAAGCAGTTAGGAAGAAAGATAGCTCTGGAATAAACTTTTCCCCACATTGCCCAGAAACATATATAACCTTGACTGCTGCTGAATCACAGGGGGGTTTTTTGGTTTGTTTGTTTTTTTACAGATAACCAACCCCTGAAATAATTATTCCATTCTGGCTGGTGTTGGAATTTTGTGTCCAAGTTGGCACACCGTGTTTTAAGAAAAAATATGCACAAATTTAAGGTAATGCTAAAGAGAGCAAGAAGAATTAGAAGTGTAGAAAAGATTGCTGAGAGGAAAAGTTGGAAAAAGAGTGTTGAAAAAAAGAAAACTAACCAGTCTTCAGTGTGCTAACATTCATTACAAAGAGGATACAAAGGATGAAATTGGCTTAATTTGCAGACAGAAAGATTTAGGTTAGATGGTAGGGGAAAAAATGCATAAATATAAGGCTAGCTTTGGACTTGAAGCTACCTAGAAAGTTTAGACGGGTCAGACAAACACTTCTAACAACGATCCTGCCTCCAAGCAGAACAACAAGCTGGAGGAAACTCATGAGAACCTTTCTCTGCCGTTTATGACAGCATATTTCAAAGGCTGCTCTACCCATTCACAAGGTTTCCGAAAGGTTTCCAGGATTAAACTTTTAAGAGTTAATAAAACACATTATCAGTTCTACAGCGTTTCTTTGGTTTTTTCCCCATCCAAATAGTAATTGTTTGTGAAAGGGCTGACACTAAAGAGCAACTACCAGGGTTCATGCAAGTTCAGTTCCCATCTGATCATTTTAATGATGCTTGGTGAGAATCTGTTTTTGTGGAATTAACCTCAGCTCTTTGTTCCCTTTACTTATTTGAATCTGCATCCAAACCCCATAAGCACAGCTCTATGTCCCCAAAAGAAAATGGGGACTGAAATAAAATTGGGACTGATAAAGATTCCTAGAACAAGCCTGTAATATTTTCATGATATTTCTCTGAATATCTGTCCTTCCGCCTTATGCAAGGGGAGGTTGACAGCTCCAAATTCTCTTGCATGATGGTCCAAGAGCCCAAGGTACAGAAGTCCAAATGAGCAACAAGCTTGGTGGTATATCCCAACACAAAGATATCTTTAAGCACTCTGTAATAAGCACCTGTCTGCTGCACTACCCTTGACATGCAGCAATTCTGGGACAACAGACAGGAAAAAAAGGGAAAAATGGGTTTTGAACAAAGAGAAAAGTGCACCAATAAGGAAGGAGCAGCAGAACTGCAAAAAACCTGAAGGCAAATAGGTAAGTTTACATTAAACTTGGGGCTTTATATAGCCCATGAACCACTTCAGAGAGTCATGAGAGCTCTGGGTTGTTGAGAGCACTCTGATGGTGCACAAATGTTTGGTAGCTGCTGGAGGACTTCACAGCCTGAACCCTGGTTTGGTCCCCATCAGAAACTGAAGGGGATTTGGACTAAATTTCAAACAGAGCTTCTGGTTTAGTTTTCTCCAAAAAAGCTACCTAGGTTGCTCGAGGCAAGTATGGGCAATCAAGTGGTTTGCTCCAAAACAAACCGCTCATCTAGACAAAGCCAAGCTCAACCTAGTCTGCACTGAGGTGGTCCTATATTCCATGCTCCCCACAACTCCATGTTCCTGCCCCATCTGCAGCTGTTGGGGAGCAGCAAAGGCCACCTGTTCCCTAAGGAACAGGGAGCCTGCAGCAGGGCACAGTAACACAGCCAGAAAAACTGGCCAGAAGGAATGTGGCCTCACCAATAACCAAGCAAGGCAAGTCCAAAGATGGCAGTCAGGTTCAAGAGTCCAGATCATCAGGCAAGTCTGTGATGATAAGGCAGGTCCAAGACCAAGCTGAAAAGTCAAGCTGCAGGTCAGGGTTACACCCAGTGACAGTTTACTAGAGTCACATGCAGTTCAGTGATTGCTAGGTAGGTCCAAAGTGATATAGAAGGCCCAAGGAGTAGTGTAGATCTAAGACTGTAGCTCAAAAAAGTTTTAAAGGCCCTGGGCTGAGCTTAAATGGAGCTCTTGGGCCCACAGGCAGCAAGTGTGGGTGGAGGTACCAGGTGAGGTTTGTCAAGGCCATTGAAGCCAATTAGTGCACTCAGGGCCCTAACAGTTGCAGACAGTCAAGAAAATCTAGGCACCTGATGTGACTGAAGAGCAAGGAGGTTTATTTTCAGTCAGCACCTGGTGTGTGTGTATGAGCTCTAGTGCTGACCTGAGGGAGGGAGGGGGTGTGGTCAGGGGAACGGGAGAAGGTGGAACTGCTCAGACCAGACTTCCATCAGCCTAAGATGCTATAGAGCTGCACTTGAAGAAGTCAGGTAACTAGTAACAGATGAAAAAGGACCCATCAAAAAATGTGCATGCTTTGATGGAAAAATGTGACCTCATCTTTCAAGAGCACTATCCTCAAAGTTTTTGCCTACCAGCTTGCATGAGGAAAAATAAACCTCTCTAGACTGAAGGCTAAAGGTAACCCTGTATGCCATTTCATCTAGTTTTCAGTCTGATTCTGAAATCTTTAGGCGGTGCAAAAACCATAAGCACCATCTGACATCTGATGCCTGAGTGACTTCAGCTCATATTACTGGAACAGTCAGTACTCATTTGGTTAGGTATGTGATTTTGCGGTGCTCATACAAGGTAGTGTTAGACTTTGCACATGTATTTGCAGCACACAAGAGCGCTTTCCAGATGCACTACTCAAGCAGTTTCCAAATGAAGTCTGTAAATGAAACATCCATTTTACAGCCCTCTTCCATAAGCAGCTCCTTTCTTTGCTGAGGACTGCCACTTGTTTGGGTTGGCATAAGAGACTAAAGAAGCTCATAAATCATCTTTTCTACTGTGCCACTGAAAATCCTCTACCTCCATGACCTCCCATTGCCTGTCTATAACCCCATCCCATAAGCAGTGGCCATACACCTATGAATTAAAACACATTCTGGGGAAAAAAAAGCCATCGTGTGAAACAGAGGTAAGAACTATGCTTGTACATGATTGCTCAGCTTCTGGTGAATAAGCCATAAGGTGGAAAAAAAAAGTCATGCAGACTCTTGTATTGCATGGTGTTTTAGTCCCCAAAGCCCAGTCAAGCTGCACGCCTTGTTGGGAGGGACGGGTCTGGGTGACCATGCAATTGTTTCAAATGTTACAGGAACATATGGCAAGAAGTGCTAAAGCCCTCTCCTCGTCTTCAGCAAGATTCATCCAAGAAAGGGCCAAATTTTGCTTCTACCTGTGTCCACCAATATTTTTAAGAGAGATAATTACTGGTAGATACAATTGGGAATCACCTACTTACACCAGAAAAACATGGCTGTTACAGGAATATGCGTAGTGCTTCTGCACATTGGGCAAGGGGTGAGATTTGTTATATCAACATTGTGTCTGCTGAGAGCTTTCTCATTCCAGTTGTCCTATATTACTGAAGTGTACTGAGTGACAGGTTTTGCTGGAACCACAAAAAATGCAGGTGGGGATGAATGTCACATCCCTGAGTCATGCAGATGTTAAGGCTTTTTCATGTAATTTATGCCCTCCTGATGAGGGCAGAACTTGACACCGTGCCCTCAAGTTCTCTTTCTACAAAAACTAAGATGGAAACAGAAAATAAGTGGCTTGTTACTTCCTCTCAATGTCTGTGGGACTGTGGTGCCAACAAGACTGATGCAAAAGGAAACCATTTTCATTAGTTGTTAAAACAGCAGAAGCTTGTTTTACTTTGGCTGCAACATCCTGCTGACTCCCACGCAGGAAGTATTCATGCAATATTCCACATAGGCAGAATATGTCCAGTTCCTAGAAGTCCACATACAAGAAACTGTAGCCCATTTTAGAAACTATGCTGATCTTGGATTATAATAGTCAGAGGTAGTCTGCTTTTTTTTTTTTTTTTTTGCCCTGGGCTACAGTTCCCAAGTTCTTTTCTTGTCTTTGTCCCTAGACTTTTGAATGATCTTTGGCAAAATACATCCTTCCAGTGTGTGCCTCACCTGTAAAACAAGGCTAATGACCAATGGGTGAAAGACTATTATTGTTGCTTCATGGACAACCTGCTACACATAATAAAGGTACCTCTGAAGGGGGAAATGCATTATTACTGCTTTCTAAGTGTGCCTAGGTAAATGTTACTATGAGAAAAATAGCAACTATTCCACTACTTCTGTTCTTTCGCACCAAAGCAAATGAGTGAAGTGGCTTATGAAACTGCTCACATCACTGAGATGGAGAGGGCATATTGCATATTCACAAAAGCTTAAGATTGTTTTATTAACACTTTCATTGATAGGGGCTGTGAAATGGAACAGAATTCTATTTACCAAATACTCTTGCTGGTGCAATAAGTTAGAGGATTTCTCAATTAACACATGGAGCTTATGTATAAAAGACAAGAGGTTAAGCAATACTGCAGTGTCCAATGGACCATCTGGTGAACATTAGGATTGTCAATAAATCATGAAAGCACCAGTTCATCAAGAAAATTCCATTTCAAACCACTGACAGAAAAAAAAAAAAAGGATGGGAAAAAACTAACAAAATTGGTATTTTCATCTTTTATAAAAGCAGGAGCATTAAAAAACTTTAATCTAATTTCAATTGTTTTATTGGTTCTCTTCTGATGACCACATGGCTTCACATACTAAATGTTTAGCCCTTTTTCTTGAACACAAAAGCATTATGATATAACTTGGTGAATCATCCCAGGAGAAGTTCATCTCTTTCCTCTTAGTCTTTCTCCTCACCATGGGTGATAACGTAACAGAGGTTCTTATAGTCAAGATTACCAGAGACATCTGGAGGGAAAGCAGCAAACATCTGTTTGATCTGCCAAGCAAAGAGGAGAGAAGTGTTACAAACATAGGACTGTGGGACAGCATCATTTTCAACCCAGTTAAGCTCCCTTCTGCCTTGATCCATTAATCACTATGGAAGTTTTTTCCTTAGCTTCAGTAAAATTGAAATAGGAATTAGAACACAACTAGTTAATACAGTCCTGCTATAATCCCAACAAGTTCCCTGTCAGAAGAGCTCTCCCTGAAATCCAGGTAAACCCTGGCCAAGTAATGTTTGCACTCCAGTCTGTTGTTGCCACAAACCAACTCCACTCAATCTCTTCTGAAAATAAAGTCCCTCTAAATTCCTCCCAGCCAGCAGAATCAATGTTCAGTCTCACACAAACCACAAAGTCAGTACCTCATTTCAGAACTCATTTCAGATTTCAAACAAAATAACTCTCACAGAAATGGAAAACAGATCACAGTCCCCACCCAAACCCACTTGAACTCTAGTAAATTCATTGCCCAGCTCACCATAGGAAGGAACAGCAAGAGATAGGCCATGCTTACACTTGGATGGAAGTCCAAAGAATCGTTTTGACTTTGATTTAGCCATGGAGCTATTCAGAAGAGATGCTTTGAATTGTTCCTAATTGCTAGAGCTGGCATCAACCTTCTCTCAGTCTGGATTTGGGTTGAATTCATGCATTTAAAGAGGGGCAAATACTTATTGCTGAATAGTAGCTCAAGATAGATTCCTGTTTTGAATAAAGCAGAAGGTCCTTACCTCTTCTTGACTGAACCGGTCTGCCTGTGTCATAAGCATTTCTTTGATGCTGTTCAAATAAAATGAAATAACCTGATTAAAGGGTGATAATGGCACATGACAATTCAGATGGCAAGATCCCTCCTGAAGTCGCATGAAAGAAAATCTGTGTGACCGCATAAATTAGAGTTGTTAATCCTTACATGATATTGTAAGAGATTTTCTGTGGGCACCCATCAGTGTCAATGCCTCGCTCTGCCAACTTATTTTGCTTTTGTGACATTTTATAGAGGTTTAAAATTGTTTAAGGTTATTACTCTAATTGAAATACAGCAATTTTGTATGCTTATCTTAACCTAAAATGGTAGGTTTTCTCACTTGCTGTTTAAAGTTTGGATCACTTAACAAAACCAAAAGGGAGAATATTTTCTGTAAAATCTGAGGATGAAAGGAACAGAGCATGAAATGAGAAAGAGGACTTGAAAGAGAAGTCCAACAGCTATTCCGAGTCATCATCTGAGAATCCCTTTATTTGCATGCAGTCATTCCCAGAGGAGACTGTGAGACTGCATGAGACCTGTTGTATTTCACGGTACAATGTCTTGATCTGGAGTTACAGCACTGTAACAAGGAGCTTATCCCACACACAATCTGCATCCTATGCAATTACATCAAAGAGAAAATTTTTGGGACAGACCCTCAGCTGATTTACCCTCTGCTTTCAAACCCATTGTGGGAAGTCAGTCAAGCATGTAATTTTTTTACCTAAGTTTATAGGTGATCAGAAAAGCCAGGAGGAATAATTACTGTTTCTTGTCTAACTTCTTTAGATAAAATGTCTTTATATTTCACGCAGTTACTCATGTGCTGAGGGCAGTACATGCACAATGTGCTAGAACATTCACCAGTATGAACTCAGTTATATCACATAAACATCCCTTTCACTTGCACTAATAATTTCCCCTTCCTATAGAGTTCCTATATTAATCTCAAAGAGTTTGCATTCACACTTGTTGTGGTTTAACCCAGCAGACAGCAGACCTGAAACCAGGACAACGCTGAAGAGGCAGAATTGTCTCCTTTTGTTACTACCAAAGGTACTTGTACATTATCAGGATATTTTCTAGATCAGTAAAACAGACTATAAAGCTGTGATAACAGATGAGCTGTCTGCTGTACAAAACCAAAAGCTGAAACAAGTATAAAAATCTGTTTTAGTTTGTAGATTTGAAAAAAGGCTGCTTTTTTAAGAGTTTGTTGTGGGCGAGTGACAGCAATAGCTTTTCTGGAAACAGCCCTTTCTGCTTTTTAAGGTCAATATTTATTTCTGCTTTTTGAAGTGAATATTTAAAACTAACAATATATAATAGAGATCATGCCTGCACAGGAACACTTCCATATGAGCAAAATTCACCTCCTGTGGATGCAGATGTTCAGGCAGAATAGTAAGGCTTCCCCTTCTGCTCCCATACACCATGCGTCTTGAGTGAAAGAAGTTACACAGATAAAAGTGTAGTTTTGATGGCAAAGGTACTTCTTCACATCTGAGACGCTTTTTTTTTTCCATTAAAAGGCTACAACAAAGACATAGCCCAATTTGCATAAGAGGCATATACACTTCTGAATCTCTTTCTTATTGATGTGAAGTGCTCATTTGGAAGGACAGAAAGGGAAAACTGAAAAAAAAAAGTTTCTGGATAATGAATAAAGATCTTATCCATAAGGACAAGAGTGAAAATACCCATGCAAGTTTTGGGATATACTCGGAAGTCACAGACAGAGCTTAAGCTGTTGTATATATTTTTCCTGCATTAATTTACCATTCTCTTTACTTAGCAAAGTCTTTCTTCATCTCTTTCTCTCATATTGCTGTTTCTGTTTTGTCATCCTGGCAATTTGTTATGTGACTGCATTTTTTGAAGTGGAATTCTCAAATGATCAGTGAGTGCAAGAGTAGAGAGATCATTCTCATCAGCATAAATTGATTATTGGATATTTGTGCACTGGGACAAACAGCATTAGCAAATGTAAATAGGAAGTGTGATACAGGAAGGAGCTTGGTGAATAGAAGGAAGCACTTACAGCAATTCTGTCAGAAGTCACAAATAAACTTCATCACAAACAAAATTAAAAAGAGATCTGGGCACTATGTGCCTTCTATTCACATGCTTAAAGTACTTAGGGGAAAAGAAAAGATCAAATATCTAATTATAATCTTCTGATGCACAGCCCAGTAGTCTCTGGCACACTCATAAGGAAGAAGGACTGAGTTAAGGATCTATGCACATTTTCCATTATTTATTTTATAGGGAAATGAACACTCACCATTTCCAAAGCTAGAGATTATGCACTTTTTTCTTTGTGTTTTAATTCTGAAAAAATATTTGCTTCTCAAAAAAAAAAAAAAAAATCAAAATCTGAGCAAAAAAGAATATCCATTTGCCTTGATGCAGGAGTCTAAATGTTATCTCTTGTCCTGGCTGACATCAGTTCCTTCTACAGTTACAAATACTCCGTTGCATTCTTTTATTTTCAAAACTTTTTTTTTAAATTATCTGTGAAATCTCTGGGACATTTTGGTTTTCCACTGGGTTTGCCCTCTCTGCAGTGCTGTCTTTGAGAAAAACAGGTGAGTTGAAATGAGCAGTGCTCTACAACTGCGATAAGAAACATTGCTAGCTCAGCCAAACTAATATCCAAAGGTCCAGAATGCATGTAAACTCCCTGGGTCCACTTTCATCTGGTACAAATCTGAAAAGGTTTAGCATTAGACACAGTTAATGTTGGCCTGACTCACTTTGTCCAATGAATGGCATTTAGGACTGAATCATCTAACCTTTCCAAACGCTATGCCAGTTTACACCAGCTGAGAATCTGACCTAAAGCATTTTCTGTTTTTGACATCATGCTATAGGAAGGATTTTATGTGTGGTATAATGATGCAGACAAACAAAGTCTGTCATTGAATTTGGAATTAAGTTATAAACTTTTGGAACTTCTGGAAAGGTTAGAAGAATCCATCCCAGCTACCATCAGATGGACTAAGTGAGTCATTTCCAGACTAGAGGTGAAAACACGCAGAGGGAAGAGACATAAAAATCCCCAGAAGGATGTTAACTCCATGAACATAAAAAGAAGTTGTGATTAAAAGGTCAACATGGCTGGTTTTGGAGAGAAACATTCCAAGATTTTTTAATATGGAGAAATACCATTTATTAACATTAACTGTCATATTGAACTGCCTGTATGAGCCAACATAAAAATTATTTCAAAACCTTCAAATGTCTAAATTTTGGAAGCATATGAATAGAAGTTAAACCTCAAAGACATTCACGGAATTGATTTAATGGTTTGTTCTGTAATGATCAACATTACCCTCGGGTCTAATAAGTAAACATTATGCTCTGTTGTGGTGATGAACTAAAACAATTGTCTAATGTTAGCAGTGCAGTGGGGGTGGGGAATGGGTTGACCTTTTCCATCAAGGAAAAATAAAAGTATTTCTCTCTCATCTTCATTTTGGAGTGTGATACTACATTCCTAATTTGCCCCAAACTCCAACTGGCTTCCAGCATCCAAGGAATGTAGCACTGGACACAGGGTGGCAAGCTGCAGATTTTGTATGCAGTATATTGTTACAGATAGTGGTGGGAAACATAACATTTCATGGGTTTTGTATTATCAGAAGCTTGTATTTCATGGTTGTGATTTCATACCATGTGATCTGGCCTATTTGGCAACAGGCTACACTTCGATTGTTCGAGTCACTTCTGATGTGTTTCTCTGACTGTTCTTCCCAAGCTGGATAACATTAACCCCAAAACAATCAGGACAACTGTTAACCCTCTGTTCCTTCTGATTGTTTGCTATATCCACTTGCTGTGTTTTAATTAATTTGGAAGTTCTTTAGTGGAAAGCCTGTCTCTCTGATTTTATTTTGCATATTGCATACCATAATAGGACTCTCATACCCACTGGAGTACTGTCATAGGAAAGCATATTGGTAATGGAAAGAAATATTGTACGTGAATTTTGTATTTTCAACTAACTTTCATGAGACATCGATAACTGCAGATAATGTAATGGATAATTCCACCTTAGAGGTTCTGGTAAGAGGTTTAGTTTTCATTAACCTTATCACAACATTAGCAGAATTAATTGGTGCAAATACAATTTTGTAACTCACGGTTCCCTAATAAATTTCCTATACATATTATGCTTTATAAAATCTGCCTGAAATGGCTGCTACAGTAAGGGTATAGACCCCAAATTCACCAAGGAATTTAAGCATATGTATAAATCTAGGCACATAAAGCATTCCACTGGAACCATAGGTCAGACCTCCTCATCCACTGCCTTGATTTGATATCATTTATTTCCTTTACCTGAAGGCCTGCTTACACCGTTCTGGCAGTGCAATGAGGATTTACATTTGTGCAATTAGCACTTAAAGTCCTTTTACCTTGTTTTGTTGGTGTAACAGGTTATGAATACAAATTAGGTCCTGCCTCCTTACCTAAAAAATAGCATATTGACAATAATTGCCATATTATTAATAGTGTTATTTGGTTTGGCTCCCACCACATCTAGTGGAATTTTACAGCAAATCATTGTCTAGAAGCAGAAGGCTCAAATGGTAAAAACATAACAAGGAAAATGTCCTCACTAAAACCATGTCCCGGAGTTAATTAAATTGATCACTTTTTTTAAAAAGGGGACTAGCTTTCCCATTTTAGTCAAACACTCTGAGAGTTAGGCACCAGACATTCATTTTAATTTTACATATGGAGTTAATCTACAAAGAGTCATGTGTTGATTTATATCCAGACCTTCAAAAAAGGCTATCTAATGGCCTACATGTGATTATATTTCCGTTGCCTCTTGCAATGTCTGAAGACAGTAACATCTCTTTTTGGTATACAAATACAGTAGTCCAGTCTTCTAACTCTGGTTTAAAAAGCTAAATGTTTCTCTGCCTGGCAGTTCTTCCATCTCTTAAAATACTGTGAAAAATATAGCTTTTAAGCAGTTCTTTAAACTTGTAATTATTATTATTATTATTATTCTTTTAAAAGGATTTGAAATAAACTTACTAGTCTGCCTTTATGTGGCCTTTTCCTTCTGGGTCGAAAATCTTAAAAGCATTCAGAATGGTTTCTTCTGGGTCCGTGCCTAAAATTAATGAAATATAATTTAGAAGCCTGGATGTATTTCTATAGCTGCCAAATACTTGCTAAGTAATTGCATTCACTTGAAAACAGTGCAAAATGGAGAATACTGTAGTTGTAGGTTTGAAGACAAAGGTTCCTTAAGTTGGCAGCATTTGTCATGTCAGATAAACAATAGAGGTGAATAGTTCAATGCTCAGAAGCTTAAAAATAATAACTCATATCTATTCTATGTCTGCTGGAGAGAAAACTTCCAGGAACCGGTCTCCAATATCAGTGCCCAGAGGATTAGTGGCTTTGAGAAATGAAAATATAACAAACTGTTTCCCTCACTGGCTTCCTTTAATCTTGTACTGTATGTTCCTTGTAAAAACACTTTTTGATGTTACTTGTTCTTCACTATATAAAGAGGTTATTTCCCTCACTAAAGGAAATGGAGCTCATCATAAAATTAGAATGTCAATGGAATGCGATGGAAACAGGATGATCAATGTAAAATGGTGATCTGCACTTATGTTCTGTAGTGCACTTCCACTTAAGTATCTCTTCATTAAGTGTTAGTTACAGAAACAGGATGGTTTAAAGCACTAGACTATGGCTCCAAGATTTTGCTTCTGCTCTTAGCTGGGCCACAGACTTTTGGTATGACTTTAATTTCCCTGCTCCTCTGTTCCCAGCAGTAAAATGATAGTAGTAGTCTTCCCTTTCTTCCATCCTTTATCTGTCCCATCTATTTAGACTGGAAAAAATTTGGGTCAGGGACTAGCTTTCACAGTGCCTTAATCTTGGCTGGGGTTTCTGACTGTTCTGTAATACTGCAGATTCTGAGTATACTCACTTACAGTCAGTTTCAGCCCACACCAAAGGATATGTGATATACTCTGTTTCTGACTATTCTGCAGTATTTAAAAATATTGTGGTAGTATATAAAAACAAATCATTATTTATAACTATAGGAAACCAAATTTACAAGCAGGTAGACTGACCCATGGATAAATGAAGCTACTTGGGGTGCTGAAATGTTGAATGCATGGTTAAAAAAAGGTAATAGCATGAAGAATTGCAGTTTCAAAGTTTGTTTCAAAGTTTGGCAGAGGTAGAACCAGAATAGAACCCAGTCAAGGTTCCCTGCTCTAATTACTACATACACTCCTGATGCCTTCTTAGTTTTCTTTGTTTAAAAGGTTTCATAGGATTAGTAGTAGTATCTTAGTGGATAAACCTAAGGCTATATGGTCTCCTTGTCACACACTGGACGCGTGTATTTTTTTGCCAAGCTGTAGGCATTGTATTAAAGCTGCAATGAATATATATGATCAATACAAAAAGCATTGGTACTTAATAAGTGTTTTGATTGTCCCAAGAACAGAAACGTCTTCCCGCTCTGAGGAAAGGTCTGCATTTTAAGTAGTCGCCACTGTGTGGGGGATTTTTTTTCCTTACTGTGTTTTACATTTTCTACTCTGTCATATCCTTGGACTTTGGCTTTGAAGAGAAGCAATGCAGCAGGCATTCTTTATTGATTAGCTAGTAAATAAAGCGGTTTCTTTGATGTGCGGCATCTCTGTTTTCTGTACAAATTGTATTATTCTGACTCCCTGTAGAAACAGCTCCATGTGGTTGGCATTAACATAAACCGAGTTTTGTTAGCTGTTCATCTGGCATCATAATCTCAATATACAAAGCTAAAGCTCGTCCTGAAAATCCCAGCTTCCCTTTTATGACAGAAATCAATTATAGCACAACAAATTTTACTTAGAAAGCACCTTTCACCAAATTCTCTGAGTGGTACTTAGCTAATAAAGAGTGTTGCAAAATTGCCATATCCACTTCCTCTAGCCCTTTCTCCCTTTCTAATTGCACTACAAAGGCTCTTCATCCCAATTAGTTTTGATTGGGAATGTGCAGTCTTTTGGCTCTGCTTCCTTTGCATGACAAACTCAACCAGAAGGGCATGACAAGCACAGCTGTGATTTTCCCTTCACCAAATGGAAATCAAAAAAACCCTCCTCCTCTGCTAGTAGCCAACAGGAAACCTGCAGACAAGAGGGGTACGCTTTACCATTCACCTTCCTGTGCTGGCTCTGGTTTTAGGCCACACAATTGGCAGGGCCAGACTCTTTGCCAGCTCCAGCAATCGTAAGAGACAAGAGGGAAGCGGGGAAAGGAAGAAGAGCTCATTTCCATGGTCTGTGTGATCATAAGCATCACAAATAGACAGGAACGGGTAGCAGGGCACCCCACAAGAAATAGTCATATATCTCAGAAGGAACATTATGGAGAAGGGTTCTACCTACTCTGCAAGATGACATCTGGAATGTAAAGGTGGGAGGTACCACTGTGATCAAGACAGATCGATGTTTGGGTAATAAAATCCCCTCTTCATTGTCAGTCTACAACCTTCTCCACCACCTCTTCTGCTTCCCAGACATGCTGTGTTTCTTAGCAATATGTATTTCTTTGAGGACTAGCTACATTAATTTTTTCTTTCAGACCTCTCTGTTATCTATTCCAAGTGTAAAAAGCCCTTCACTGAAATTGTGCTCAGCAATATAAAGCCAGAGTCCAGCACCAATACAAAAAATGTTTTTAAGAAGATGGGATCAGTTTTTTTCCATTTTTCTGTTCATTAGTTATTTTAACAAACTTCTGGAATGTGCTCGGCTAAGGCCAACGTTGCTCTAAAGGTCAAGGCTTTCACCTATCTCTAATGCATATAGGAAGATGACTAGAGTTTTCTTTTGGCCTCACACTCCCTCTCCTTGCAGTTTCTAGCCATTAACAGTACACGAGATATGACTAAATTACTAGCTCCCACAACAAATTTAGTACCCACATTTTCTGAACTCCCTACAGTGATCCCCGTATATTCTGTGGTAATAGGTAAAATTCCCCTCGTTTATCATTGTAAATCCACTGAGGTGAAGTTATTTCAATTTATCCACTCCATTAAGAGTTATTCAGCAAAATCTTCATCCAGTGGCAAAATCATTATTGACCTCAAGTGAAACCAAGGCTGGGCCACTGGGTTACAACTAATACAGAAAATGAGGAAAGGCCATGTTACTCCTTCATGCCCTATAACTACAAGGATGATGCAGAGCTCATGTTTGCATAATGAGCCAAAGGAGTGGAGAAAGGGTTTTTGTAAAAATGCTGAAAATACTTTTAAACCAGCTAAAACTGGGAGTGATACCACTATAGCATGAGCAACAGGAACCTACTGACAGTGAGTAACTCATCTGCACGGTGCTCCAGGCTGCCATGATTTCATTACTTTCTGGACCTCAACGTACCACTTTCATGTTAGCTTATGTAAGCTGAAATCACACCTTTGAATTGTCCTCTGGACCGTCCCTTAGCCTGTTCATACTTCAGCTCTGTCTGCAAAAATGGAGATCACTCCTTGCCTTTAAGCATTGTTCTGTGGATACATTATTATAATTTGCAAGGTGCTGAGATATTTCAGTGCTGAGGATCTTTGACAGATACCTCTCCAACCCCCCAAAGGTACTTACCTTTCAGCTTTTCCCCAAACATAGTAAGGAAGACAGTGAAGTTAATAGGACCTGGCGCCTCCTTCACCATGTCTTCAAGCTCTTCATTCTTGACATTCAGACGACCTGCAGCAGAGATCATTTTTCATAATAAATCACAAATTGTGTTTCAAAAAATGATTCCCATTCATCTCCTCCCACTGGGGAGCTCAGGGCTCTGTGCAACTTTGCTAATAACATGGTAGAACACAACTCCAGAATACTCCAGTGTAAAAAAAATTGGCAGAGCTGGGTCTAAGATCAAAGGGTGACTGAAGGATTAAGAAGGATAAGTAGTAGGGATGTGTCCAGCAATGGACAAAAGAAGGGGCACTTCCAAATAAATTGTTTTTCTTCTTTGGGTTTTTTACCCCAGGTAAAATACCGGCCACACAGTATATATTAATATAGCAGAGTTCAAAGTGACGGAAGTGAATCCAAGGTCTCAGTCTTTGCCCTCCTGTATATCGAGATGCCTTTCCGAGTAGAGGGCAGATGGATAACGTGAGTAGTCGTATCCCTTCCCCATCCTTGTGCAGTCCTATTGATGAGAATTTAGACCCTGGCAACCCTACCAAATTGAGCAGTAATTTGCTGGGACTGTACTTTATAGACATTGAAGGGCTTCACTGAAAAGGAAAGATACCAAAACTTGGCCTTAAGAAATAAATATTTCAGGGTAACAGTAGCTACAGGCCAAAGTTTGCAAACCTCATTGTCACAATAAAGAGTTTAGGAGCTTCTGCTCTTTGCACTAACTCTGCTGGCATCTGATTCCACCCCAGGGAGCACTAAAGATTCTTATCAAACTCTTTTTAATAAGATCCAGATGGCAAAAGCCCAAATGCCTACATCACTGTTCAAGCCTCAAATGTTGCAACAAGGATACAACTCCAGGTTTGGAATCACAAACAATTTGATTTTTCCTTTCCTTGGAAAGATTTTCTTTAATTTGCTTGATATTATCAGGGTTGTGATGCACATAGAATGGACAGTACCTAATCTCATGACATGCACATTCCACCCCGCATAAATGCACAACAGAACGTAACCTCACATGAAGTCTTCCTACTTTTGTGTGGGCAGAGGGGCAGCTAGTCCATGACAACAACGTTAATTGGTAGATATTGCATGGCTTCTAGATGAAAAAGGTGCAGCCTGTGAAGCCTGGATTCAGAAGCAAATCAGAAATGCCTGGCATGGACCCCTGCTTGGGTGGGCTTTTTATGAAAGAGTTGCAGGGGAGGGATCAGTGCCTTTGGAGAGTTGCCAGCTGCACAGCTCTGTTGCACCCACCAGTGAGTCCCAGAGAGACCTTCATTTTGCTTCTGAAAGAGGCTGCTCAGGAGACTTTCCAGCTGGAGCTATGTAGTAAGATAGCAAGTACCATAAAGGCGGAAGATTAAACTGAAGAGGTTTCCTTTTGCTTCCTGTGTATCTCCCTACTTCCCCCACTGTAATTCTAATACAAACTTTTCTTATGCTTGAAAGTTAAACTGCATTTCTTTTAAGTATTTAATTGTTACTACCAGTTTACCTAGCGCAGCAAACGTGTCTCTCAAGTCTGCTTTGTCAATAAAGCCATCCCTGTTCTGATCCATGATGGTAAAAGCCTGTTGGAAGAAAAAAGAAAATTGCCATGTTGCACTGGACAGTGCTACAGTCACACATAGCAGTCCAGGGGGGTATTCATGCTGTAAAGAAGAATATTCAACTTCCTTTGATTCATCCCCATCATGCCACATCATTGCACTTTCCTCACTTTCAACACATTACTGTATCTTGGCAAGGGGCTTAATTAAACCCACCCAAACTTCTTCTTGCTAAATTAATGCTCAGTGCAGCGTGTAGCTGGGCTGAAGCCAATGCTGGCAGCTCCAGCCATTCAGGCCTTAACCCATAAAAGTTTGAATTAGGGAGGCTTTAGTTAGGGAGGATTTAGTCAGTGGTTACTCTGTGTGCTTTGTACCTTTCCCATACCTCATTCCTTTGTGCAGCTGTCATATTCTGTAAAACATTTAATTACTGTAGATCAAGCTAAAGTAAATTTCTTCTGGGCCTCAAAATGATCGTTTGTACAGAGATAGCTGGATTTCAAAAGTACACAGAAATGTAGCTTTCATAGTATTATTTATTAAAAGTTTGTTTCCCTTTCCAATAAACGCTATCCGTCAGACTGTACTCTGTGCTCTGACTGACCTTGATGTGTTGACCTTAAATACTTCTTGTCAGGCAAAATTTAACTTTTGATAGAAAAAAAGCCAGTTATTTTTCTATTTTCAGCCAACACAATTTATGTACTCTAACTATTATTTACCAAGCCAGCTAACTGCCTATCTGTCTATTTACCTATTTGCATGTCTGTCTATTCACTGCCATCACACTTCTAATGTTTCATTGATTCTGAAAGATTTTAATGACCTGAAATTCCCCTGGTCATACTATGGGGAATATTAGTAGAACCAGGCATGTCTCTCAAGCTGGTTATCTGTCTGACATGCACATCAATCTGTGAGTGTATCTTTACAATGACCAGGAATTATTCTTACTTCAGTATTATTATGAAAGACAACGTCCTCCTGAGAATACAGCTAGTCCATTGCAGCTATAGCAACTTGCAGAGTTTTAAAGTCTACTGCTCTACAGGGTGCACTTCTTCCCATGCTCATATTATATCAACATATCTTCATGTAGTTTTACCTTCAGTTTCTCACAAAGCCCCACTGCTCACATTCCAGTCTGCCCATGTGATTACTTGCAGCATGCATGCTCATAACCCTTCATTTACCTGCCAAACCATCACCTAATAAAAAATTAATCCCAACTCTTTAGAGTTGCTTTCCCTCCTTTGGGGGGGCTTGCTTTAAATGGTCATCCCCACAATTTGGAAGCAAAAGAAAATATGAAGAGCAAAGCAGAGCCCAGCAAGCTCACAGAACACAGGAACAGTGTTAGGTATGTATTGTAATGGGTGAACTTAAAATAATGTAATAACAGTAATGCTGAAACATTTTCTGGTGAGCTGGTTGAAATCTCTAGATAAAAATGTTCTGATCAAAACCAGCTTTTCAGAAATACTTGTACCAAGTACACAGTTGTTAGACACAACACGGTCTTGGTTTTCACTGGACCACTCCACTGCCTCATGCTTTTGCCATTGTTGTGCTGCCACCATCCTCCCAGAAATGCTCCTGCTATTATCTTATTTAGAGTAGATCAAATATAGCATTCAACCAGTTCTTTCTTCTGTTGGTACATCTTCAAACAGTAGTCCTTGGAGAAAAGAAAACTGGAGGTTCATAGGATACGGAGAAGAGGGGGGGAGAAAGGTGTTAAACGTTCCCATTAAGTATGGGGAAAATGTTAGTGGTTTCAATTCATTCACCTGGGCCATATTCACAGTCCTTTGCATGCGTTTTTAGTGTCATTCACCACTGAGCTTTACTGGTGGGAATCCTCATGAAAAGTAAAGTTGAAAGCCACATGCATAAAATGAAACCGTAGCTATTTATCACATTGGAAATTGCATTGGAGATGTGAGTCAGCAAAAAATGGGGGTAAATGAATAATTAAAAATTACAAACTGGTACAAAATATGATGGCCTCACAGACGTTCTAGAATGTCCACTCAGAAAAAGAGCATAAACTCATGAAAAAACTTATTTGTCTCTAATATACTTCAGCTTTTATGCCAGCCCATTAGATTTACCTCCTCACAGGTAACTGGTCAAAGAATCTACAAATACATGGTAATACCAAATTCTTTGGGAGCTAAAAGATGCTTACTTAGTTAATCTCAACATATTGTTTTGTTTTATTGGCATTTATGGAGAAAGTTGGCTGAGGGCTTCTTGGTATTTTTGTTTCTAGTTTGTGGGCAAGTATTAGAAGGGTACAGAAGAATATTTTCAATTGCTATTGTGGAACAGTCCACTAATTAAAGCCCTCGTTCAATAACACATCTCTATTCAAGATAATACTTGAGCATGTAAGACTATTCTTATTTAAAATACCACTTATACTTAACTTCAAACATGTGCTCAAGTGTTTTCCTGAATCAGGGCTGAAGTGGATGAGATGATAATTTTTCTTTATTTTGGGGTGGAGGCTTGGGGGCTTTTCAAAGAACTCTAGAGCTTGAAACAGGAGAGTGAGGGAGGCACAGAAAGAATGAAAGAAAGAATGAAGGAAAGAACAAACAAACACACAAGGAAAATGATATACCAGCCAAAACCACAGAGATGATTCAGAAAACAACTGTGTGTTCTATTAAAGCAGATGGAGAATTGAATAAGGATTGCAAACAAAACCTATGTTATTCATTAGCAATGACAGGAGACTACAGAGAACAGCAGAACAGTGACCAACCTCTTTGAACTCCTGGATCTGGGTTTGTTCAAACATAGAGAATACATTGGAACCACCTTCTATCTTCTTCTTTGCCTTTTTTGGAGCCTGTAAAATAAAAAAGAAGATCAAATATATATTCCTGTCTGTTAAGCATCCATGAAAACAAATTCCGTCTTTATCAGAAGGTAAAATATATACAGTCAAGCAATACAAGAGGATTGTGGTTTTTTATTACAAGGTTTTGAATTCAATCCTATATATATAAAAATGGGATAAAAAATGCTGCTTTGGTAACAGATTAATCCCTCACTGAGGCTTTGTGCCATTCCCTTGCTCTGGCCTGGAACCTGACAGCTCGGATAAACAAGGACAGCTTCTCCCTGTGCTGCATTAAAAAGGTGAGGGACCCATCGCGGGACTCTGAATACCACAGCTGGTCCACTGGTTGTTTCCCCAGGGAGCTGCCTGTTCCTTCGGTAGAGTCATCTATGCCAGACCATTTGATGCAGGAGACTACTTCTGCTTCTGCACTGGCTTTTCAGAGCTCTCTGCCAGAGGAGCAGTGATGTAAGCTTATAGTCTTACTTGGAGATGTAAACTAAAATTCCCAACCTACTGTTCTCAAGAAATACAAGCAATTCAGGTAAGTGGCTACAGGTACTCCTTCCCATTCCCATGCAGGGACAGGGAGCCACACTCAAAATGAGGCCCTGTATGAAGACTCCATTCAGGAACTATAAAGGGAAATTATATCATTTCCTACTCACGTAGAAATGTTTAGAAGTCTGCTCTGTCTGGACCAACACTGACTGAACAAGACTCTTCCTATGTAGGAACACCTTCTACACTTGGAGGACAGTCTATATTCTTGCACCAACCTATGACACTACACTACATTGCCTCACTAGCCCATATAATTTTAATATTCAAGATAGTCATCTTAAATAAAAGGGTGGGCCTGCTTTTATGACTATTCTGTAGTCTGAAGACTGAGATAGAGAAAGACTGGGGAAAGAGCTACAATGATATCTAAGGATCTAATGCTCACAAAAAATGAAAACAGTCAGAACTAAAATTTATTATATACCTTTGAATAAGGGCCCAACCAGCTTGCCTAAGACAATACAGTTCTTGTTCTGCAGTAAAGAATCAAATCTGTGATTCCTATGGATTACAGAAATGTTTTAACCACAGCATTATCCTTACTTGGGGCAGGATAATGAGCTACATTGCCTTTTGAGTTCCCTTCCAGACAGATTATTTTTTTATTTACCATTTTTACTTTTAAACTTCATCATCATAGTCCCACCTGGTTCTCATGTCATGGAAAATTAGTCTTACTTAGTTTGGGCTGTTCTGCATGAAACAGAAGGCAACTTCTACTGTCTCCTTTCATCAAAATAAAAAAGCCTGTGAACGTTCAAATTCAATACTGATTTCAAATATCCTGAGGAGCAGAGCAACTCAAGGAAATATTCCCACTTGACTCTGTTTGAAGTATACATTGTCTGATCAATTTAATTTGCCAGGCAGATTTCCACACTCAGCCACCCTGTTTTAGATCCCAGATTGAAAATAAGGGCTATGGTAGACACTCACCCACATACCCACACTCCAGACCTGTCAAGCTCCAATCTGCTAATGCAAAACACTAAGATCTGGAAATAGGAATGGAAATTAAAAGAAAAATGTATTTGTAGTGAGGATAAAAATAAGGATAAAATGCCACCACAAGCATGGAAAAAAAAGTGAATAAGTGGAATGTTTAATGAATGTAGAAATATTGATTTTGGAATAAACAGATTCCCTCCTCCTCCTACACATGAAATAAGTGTTATTTTGAGCAGTAATGGGCAATCTTCCATGTAACGTGAGGTGCCTGGTGGAGGCTTTCAACACTTCCAGATAGAATGGAAATATTAAGAACAATCCTACGTGTTTATGTGTATTTGTTCCCCGAGGTAAAAAGAAAGCAGATGTTACCCAGCGGAATGTATTGCAAGCTGTCTGGGGGAACTGACCACAGGGCACAAGGCTGGCCTCAGCTTTTTCGGATGGGGTAGTAGAACTGGTTCTCCTGTGCTCATGTAGCTGGTCTTTATGAAGACAAAATGTGTTTTACCATTCTCATGGTCTTCTCTGCTGTGACCAAATGCAGCATCCAAATTCAGCATGATAAATACCCCCCGTGCTAGCAAACAATCTGCATCTTTTTAAGCTAGCACCACAATGAAGGACAGTGGGCTCCAGGTTTTATTAAATTTAAATGCCTAACCTGACAATACCTCGATTATTCCTCAGTTTAATGGGTTCTCCATGGTATAAGGCTTTAAGCAAGGATTGTAGCTATAAGAAAAGATCAGATAAACCCAAAAGCTGTGGCTCAGTATCTGTTAGAAATGGACAGGCAACACAAAAAACCACCAAAAAGTTTCTTTACATTAGTGAAGTCCTATTAAGGCAAAAACGATTGAAGACTAGTTATTCAGAAAACAATCACTGTACTAGGAGAAATTCATCCCAGCACGATATTTGTTCAATGTTGTTACTCTCTGGTTACTCATCTCCAGGGATGATAAAGGAGATCCTTACCCATGTGGCTCAATCTATCTTTAGTTTTTCTGCTGAAGCTCTGGGTGTGGATCCTATTTATGATCTGGTCACTTGTGGAATGGGGCTGAGACCACCAATACATTTCACAGGGGGCAGTGAACAGCTGTTGGACGAGAATGGCTTTCCAT
Source organism: Egretta garzetta (assembly GCF_000687185.1). Classification (NCBI taxonomy): domain Eukaryota; kingdom Metazoa; phylum Chordata; class Aves; order Pelecaniformes; family Ardeidae; genus Egretta; species Egretta garzetta. Next base: position 5,570,033 of record NW_009260614.1, read on the forward strand.
CACCAGTTTAAGCTAAGTCTTTTGGCATCAAACATCTTGGGTTATCAGTCTCTTGGGTTTTGTGTATGCAGTATTGGGGCCATAATTTGTCTGCTCTGAAAGGCTGGGAAATTCATAATCACAGAAAGAAACTGCACCTTGATTTTGCATGACTGGTGGATAGGCAGGCACTGTGAAGAGGGAGGATGAGAGAGTACCTTGTCACTGTCTTTCTGGTGGGTAAGTCAAATTAAAAGGCAGCTCTAGGAGAATAGAAATAGGTCTGTACTGCTGTCTGACAACTCCAAACACTCCAGAATTTTGTAATGAATGGAATCAGGATTCTGACTCTGGAGTATCCCTTTGAAAGAATGGCACAGTAAAAAGAGCAACAGAGAACTGAGCAAACATACAGTTTCTAAACTGTCATGGATTTAGTAGGTGACCTACAGAGGAGCAAGTGGGTGACTGACACATCACTTCTGTCTGCCTTGATTTCCCCATTTGTAAAACACAAAGTGTGCCGAGCTGCACTTTGCAAAGATAGCTGCTGTATCATCGCAACATGTGCTTTGAGACTGACATACAAAATGTGCCAGATGAGAAACTGAAGAGCTGAGGGTCCCCTGGGCTCAGATTCCGAGGCCTCAATAGCACAGCAGTGGGAAGAATGTTGCAACAACTGAACAAGCCTATTAATATTCCTGCCTGAGTGTATTAATCATCCCATTGTGAAGAAAACAACGCTTCACTTTAGAAGAGAAACCACAGGCTTGTTGCATATCACTCATTTGTCTTACTAGTGTTAGCACTCTCTCAATTAGCCTCGATTTTAAAGGGTCTTTTTTTTCTTTGTTAGTTTGGTTTTGGTTTGGTTTAGAAACTTTAAATGAAAAAATGGAGCGATACCAAAATCTGGTCCCAAGAAAACACTGTTGAACCAGGAGTTTGCTTTGAGCTGAGTTTCCCTCACAGAGGGTCTTTATATTTCTCCTGTCTGGAGGTGTCAGGGAGCCAGAGAGAACAAGGACAGTGCAGTGACACAGGCAGGCAGAAACAGTGAGTGTGCACTGCCTTTGCCTCTCTGGATATAGGAATAGGGATTCATTTTTTATATGTTGCGGAGGGGGGTGTACGTTCAAGTGAATCACAGTGAAGAGATCTCTGATTTCAGAATGACCTAAAAGAAAAGGGGGCAGGGAATCAGATTATAGCTCTAATGCAAAGGAGGAAGGAGTTGAAAATTCTTCGTTCATACTTTGGAACATGAGGCATTGTTTACCCTGATAAACTCATAAAAGGCTGGTGCTAGAGTAGGTTCATGACACCAGGGATACAAAGGAAGTGACACTGGATTATTGCAGAACTTCAACATCTCAGCCCCTCAATGAATTTTGCAGACAACACAGAAAAATACGGTAAAGCAGACAAGTTGCTGCAAGACAAATAAAGGTACGGCTTCATAACTGGCGCTACTCTGCGCTGACTGCTCAGGTGCACGCTTCTGTTCTTCAGTGACTATGAAGTAACCAACCTCTTAGCGCTTTCTGCAGAGCAAGAATGTCTCCATGGGCAGTCAGGAAAAATGGGCAGCACTGCCAGAAGCCACATTTTCAGTTCGGTTTGGGGTTCCCTGTTGGGTCCACCATACCTTAAATCACTCAGAAAATACTCTATATAACTAAAGATTACAGTTTGATTTTCCTGACAGCCAAAGTTAGAACATAAACAGAAACACTTTCCCACTCAGCAACTTATTGTGTCTTCTTTTAATTTTTTTACCAAAGAAGACACTAGTGGATAAGCAGGTCTCCTGGAGGGAGTCCTTCAGAGACAAACAGTACACTGTTAAGAACCTGATTCTGTTATCTTGTACCCTTATGTGTTCATTCAGCCCAGGGCAAACTAGGCATAAGGTACTACCAGCTTTAAATTGCACTGTTCACATTTTATACTTCCTTCCTCTGCAACTATGTCCCTGACTACAGAAAAGACAGAATCCATCCATCATCTCGCTCAGATTCTGTCCCCTACTGTGATCCACAGTATGATGTTAACTCTGAGCTACTGTTACTTTTTCATCCATCACACTCTCTCATTGTTTTTCATGCACTCGGGGATCTCGGTGCTGACATTTCCTGTCTTTAAATTTTGGTTATCATTGAATCCAGCTTCTGAATCAAAAGTTACATCTCAGGTCCATCCAAGAGATTTTTGCAGCACTGGACAGGATTTCTGTTGATTATTTTCTCACAAGTTTGCTCTGCTGAGGTAATTTACACTGCATCTGCACCAAAGAGCCCAGCTACGGACAGGCCACCTTTTTTAGCATGGTGTAGGCCCTTTTCATGGCAGGTGAGAAGAATAAGGCCAACCCAAGTGCATGCCTTTGAGGGAACAGTCTAGAGGAGTAAGCAACATAAACTGCTCTAAGGGCACAATTTGCATTTCAAACAAGCAGCAGCCTCAGATCATTCAAATAAAAACCCACGTTATCAGAACTGAGAAACAGAAGATCTTTTTATTACCTACTCTGCACTCACAAACAGATCCCTCCCTTCTCATCCTCACTCCATTTTATATGTAGTCCCAGCCTCCCACACACCCACACAGACACACACACCTTTGATCCCTGCTAGATACAAAAATCTGTTGGACCGCATCCTCCTTGCTCCACACTCCCATACACTAAAGCATTCTCCCTTGCCCCACACAAAATCCCTTCCCGACCACAGTCTCCCTTTTTCTCTTGCACTGATATACAGAGAGAATGTATTATCTCCCAAAACTTATCTCAGAATGGCAGATAACCTCTCCAACCGCAGACTGCTCAACCTCTATGACCCAAAATTCACCAGCTGCTTTCCCCACCCAACAAAATTTCTTCTCTGGCATATACATGTCCTCCTCCTTCGTGTAAACAGATGAACAGTCCCTTTCTACCTGCACAGTCCTCTACGCTCACAGACGCACACACACGTACACACATATGCATGGGCAGTTGCATACAGAAACACTGCAACGGTTAAACAACTGGCCGCATTTTCAGCTGGTGAAATCAGCCTTGCCCCACTGAGGTCAGTACTTGTTTCAGTACAGGTGGTACATTCCAGGCAGTTAAGCAGGCTGCAAAACACATTTGATCAGAATGCAATCTATTTTTGGGTACGCAGTTCCCTTCAGCATACAGAATTTGCTACAAGGTGTCACTTGAACTGAATAAACACAGGAATCTCTTGGGGATCTGAAAAAGGCTTCCCTCTCCTCTCTTCCTCCCTTCTTTCTCTCCATCAGCACAGAGCATAAGGGGAGACATCACAGACCCAACTTCACTGAAATTCCCTGGAATTAACGGAGAGCAGTAGACAGTTCTCAGAACTCCATTCCACAGCGCTTGTGTGGTCTGCTCTTGTTAGAAAAATTAGCTCCCTGAACCCTGCCTCTCTCACTCTCATCAGCCCTGTATGTCAGAGCCTAGTAGCACTGGCTGACTTGTAATTATTTTTTACTATGCTGCTTTGTCTGCACTAATCCTTTGAAAGTAGCTTTACTGCACATCTGAAATATTATGATGCTATAAAACCTCTGTAATATTTATAAATCCCTTAAGACATCATAAAGAGAGAAAAAAACCTCCCCACAGAGTTCATCTAGCATAATTACATATACATTTCCCTCTGATTAATAAAAAATGATCACTTCCTTATGTAAAGATATTCTTCAGCTTTCTTTCATTAAGGCTATTTTTTTCTTTCCATTTTAAATCTGTTTCATGTGTCCCTGTATAGTAAGGTACCTCAGAAGATATTTTCCCAAAACAAAAGGCACAATGAAAAGAACCACCGCAGAGAACCGTCAGTTGAACTGGGAGTGAGGAGACAGAAAAGTCTCTCACTATATTTTCACATCTCCTAACTTAAGCAATTTTACCACAGAACGTCCTGAAATATCTTCAAACATCAAGCAGCATGGTGTGTCATTGAAATAAATAGGAGGGAATAAAATGGGTAAATAAAATTTTTAAAAAGAGGGGAAAAAGAAAACCTAAGACCCCACACTTGCCCCCCCACCCCAGAAAAGGACTGGCTTAGACTTTAGTGAAGCTGATTAAAGGGAAACCTGTAAATCCACAGCTGAAGAGGCATAATCGGCACAAAGCACTGCTCACTTCTGAAACAGTGGTGAAGAACGTGATTAGTGGCTTGCATGCTCAGTGTGAAACCACTGACACCGGGCTTGCACTGACTGAAACTGGAACCCAGGTTTGTACGTGGATTTTAGAAATGACTTTGAATGTGGTTTTATCCTGCTCAGAACAGCACTTGGATCCCATTCATCACCTGCTTAAATGGAATCAAGTTTGAACCAAGCTTTGAGAGAGCTTTTCATATACAACTCCCTCTCCGGTGTTCTCCAGAATCAAATATTCCATAGCCCCAGGGAGCCACTGGGCAGCATTACTTTAAGACAGCCTGAAAACGACCTGGAAAACGGACAAAAATAAATAAAGAGAAAATCACCAGCTTTTTTTTTTTTAATATTGTTGTAGTCATTCCTCTAAATTTGCAGAAGACAAAGATACAGCCCAATCTGCCCACTGCTCCTTAGGCAGACGTTCTTCTTTGCTCCTTGAAATCACATCAAATGCACCTTTGGTGCAGAGGTGGCTATTGGAGTCCCAGAGCTAAAAGGCAACAGTGAGCAGGGCAAAGACAAGCCACAGAAATTTCTGCAGTACTTCCTACTTCTCCCCGTGGTTTCAAGAGCAACACAGCTACAGTTATAGAAATACCCCTTTCCTTCACTCCTCATCACGCCATAGCATACCTTAGCACTAATTAACACCAGCCGTGCCAGAAACTGCTGCCCTAGTGTACTTGTCTTGGAAAGAGATGCCCGAGATCTTCCCTTCAGCAAGTGCATCTATGCTCCCTACCTTACTCATTCGTTAAACATGTGCAGAAAAGTCCTTGGAAGTCCACAGCTCACTCTATGGGATATACCATCATTCTGGGTACGATACTAAGTACAAGATTTCATGGGGTCCAGTGTGATCATTACTGCTCTGTTTGAATTGTTAGGGTTAGAAAGAAATACAGACAGAGATAAACAAACAGACATGGGAAAGAATAAAACCTACCATACTGCTGCTGCTCTTTCCACCCCTTCTCTGCCAACTAGTCAGCCAGCAAACACAATGCCAATTGTCTCTTTATATAGTGTTACCAAGGAATAAAAATATGCCTGCTCCAAGTTTAGACAATAGATGTAAGGTTGGAAAAGTGCAGTAATTGGATCCCAATACCATTCCAAGCATCTGTTCCATGCACGGCTTTTGCTTCCACAGAAATAATGCAGTAGATAAGAAGAGTAGGCAGTTGGGATACAACTGTGCGGCACTCACAGTAAGCTACAGCTGAAGGGGCTTTCCCATGTGCTTCTACATAATGAACACAGGGCACGCACTAAGAAGATTTTAAGTGGACATGGCATCCTGGAAAAGCAGAAAGAGAAACACTGCTTGAGAAAATGCAGAGGAAACTAGCAATAAATCCCGGCCACTGAGATGTCTGGTAGCTTGAGAGCCTGGTGCATGCATTCAGAGCTCCAGAAAAATGACTGAGGTTCTGCATAGGTGCATCTATAACTGGGAGGTATGCTGGAAAAGCACTGCTCTGCAGATGGCAATAAAGTAACTCCGATCAGGTCTGTTTCCCCTGAATCCACCACACGTGCCTGAAGTCCAGGGGGCAGATCTCAAGCTACTGCAAATTAATGGAGAGTCATGGACTTCAAAGCATGAAAAAAGATATGTTAGTAATGAATAAGGTGTTAAGAGCAGGAGAAAACAGAAGGCAGCATACGAACCACAGGGCTGTGTCTCCCGGGGAATGTTCATGGACATTTATGCATACACATTCCATCCGATTCATAAATCATGTTTGGCATGGGCCAAAACATTAACCAGTACAAAATGGCATAACTCCACAGACATGAAATCATAGTTCCTACAGGTCTATTCTGTGTCTGTGAGAGTGTCTCTACAGGACAACCAGTGCATTAAAAACAGCAGCAACAATAGGTTTTTCAGGAACATACAGTAGCATCTGAAATACTTGACTGCATCAGTCACACTAACCTTAAGTCACAGAAATGCTTAACCAATCAACTGAGCTTTGAGACAGACCTACGTTTAAGTAGCTAGTTGAATAAGGATCTTGTTCTTTCTCCAGGTCCAGCCCCTTGCAGTGCTGTCATCTCTAATCTTAGATTTGACTGCATGCTCTTCAGGGCAAGGCCTGTTTTAGCTGTTGTGAAGTACCTCGAACACCTACAGGGATAATTAAGTAATAAATAAATGTAATACAATTAATCTGGCTTTAGCAAAATTCTCGTGGATGCAAGCTGGAAGTTAGCCCAGTGTTCATCATTCCGACTTCAGTGACATTATACCAATAACTAGTGTAACACAGCTTAAAAATAAATCCCTCAGTCCATTCACCTGCAACCACCAACAGACCCATGTTTGTATACTAGACTGAGTTTGGTAATCTGAAAAACTCCGAGCAAGGTTTTTGAGGAAAATCTTACATGATTTCAAAGGTTCATTGTGAAAAGGACTTTGCTTGTTCACTGGGTTAGGCCCTGATTCAGCAAAGCTGTTAAGCATCTGCTTAACTTAAGGAAGGAATAGTCCCACGGAAATCAATTTAATAGCTCACATACTTACATTGAAGAATATGTCTACTTGTTTTGCAGGAGCAGTACTCTAATCCTAACAAGACAGCCAAAGGAGCGGCAGCTTTGTCATTGAGTTCACTAGGCCCAGGATTCCATCCTGTGAATTTTATGTCCTTTTTTGGAAGAATACTTATCTTTTCATCCAGCCATTTCATGAGTTTGCCCTAACAGCTCTGTTAACAGATGCAAATTTGGGAGTTTTATTTTCTTCTATCTCGTATAACATCAATCATCATTATTATCATCAATTTGCTCCTTAGTTTTCTAGCTTCATCTACAGGCATTTTCCAATAGTGTATGTGTCTTCTACATTGATCTTTGTCTTTTCACGGAATTTCTATATTAAATGAATTTTTCCAAGCTGTTTTTAAATGACATGACTTGTTAGGATAAAACCCTCACAATACTGTGTGTTTGTAATGCACATGTCCTGAGAGACCAGAACCCTCTCTGCTTAGTCTATAAAGCAAATCCACAGAGGAATTAAGGGAGACATATATCTTGGCTTTAAAGGTCTGCTTGCTTCTGCAACTGCCTCCAAATGATAGAAAGGCTCCAGACTGGAGAGGGGAGGGAGAGAAGGGGGGAATAACATAAGGACTGAAAAAGAAAGGTTTGAATTTAATTGCCCTAAAAATTTCAATCATTCAATCTGGTAATTAGAGAGCTGGCTGATTCAGAAGGCAATTTCATTTGGAAAAAAAAAAAAAAAAGAACCCAACAAGATAATTGATGCTAAGCGAATATTTTACCTGAAATATTAAATACCAAACTTAAGTCTGCCTCCAGGGCCCTTTCTGCTACCCCTTTTTGATCTGTCTTTCTACTTCTTTGTATTTTCCTCTCACATGACTCAACAGAACAGGACACTCCTTCAGAGAATCAGATTGTCACAGGGACAGGTTTATTTGAACTCTGTGTTGTGAAGGAGGCAACATAATGATTTATTAGTAAAGAAAATAATAATAGGGAGTCTCCTGAGATCCAGGCTGGCTGCAAAGCTCAGTGAGATTTTCCAGCGTTGAGCCTCCTGTGTCTCTCTGGCCATAAGCAAGGTTTGATGTCCTACCGGTGGTAACAGCTTTCTTTATGAGCTTAACAGTACTTACCAGAATGTTTCATGTTTAATTCTGGATTCTCTGATGTTGCAAAATGATACTTAAAGGTAGGTGGCTGCACTCATGCAGAGCACTGTGGATGTCAGTGTCACAGGGGTCTGATTGCACAGATCGCTTTGCAGGACCGAGAGCAGAGCTGGTTTATTGCACACTTTTCAGAAGAAGTAACTGTTAATTCTCTAACATTTAATAGCCTAATGAACAAGGACAGCATCTCATACACATCTTAAAGGAACATTGCATGCCTGGCAATAAAGCAGATATTAATTTATACTATATTTACAGATGGAGAAATTATAAAGAAAAAGCATGTGACACACATTGGATTCTGATATCATGTGCTGTTCTAACTGCTCATCTGTGCGCCTTTTCCACACAAAATGCTACACTCTATTGCTGTTAGCAATATTAAATGTTAATCTTTAAGTGAGATTCCACATCTATTTCTGCTCAGGAAGACCACATCAAATGTATTCAAGTGCCGTTGCAACTTCCGTCTTTGAGACCGATTATGAAAATGTTTCTGATCTATACAACATTCACTATCTAAAAAGATGCAGATGACAGGACTTAGTGACAATTCTTGTAGTGAGATGGGATGCCAAATGGAACACGGCCTCTTCTCCTGGTTCAGTGGGGACAGAAAAAAGCCACTAGTGCTGAATATGTTACATAGGAAATGTTTAAGTACAACTTTGTAAGTATTCTGGCTATTGCAGACTGAGTTATGAGACCAACTTCATACCACAACATTACACTTCTGCACACAGATAATTTTCCTTCGTGTCACTCAGTGGCATGCTTTCAAAAGAAGTCATGTGACAGTTAATCATATTTGGGAACTGAAACCTTCCATATCCTGCCAGTAGGTCAGGACAATCCCCAGACTTTTAGAAGAGATGTATCCCAGCCTTCATACCAAAGGACTCCACTTTCTATGCACTGACCAAGCTTGATCTTTATGTCTGATATCTACCTTAGTGCTGAGGGTAAAGACAAGGCCAGTCCTTATCTAAAAATAAGACCCATGTGAGCCTCACCCTGGCACTCTGCACTCTGGCAAGATGTACCTGGTGGAATTGCCAGCTACTACTGTTCTCTGGCCATGTCATCTGTTTTCTCATTACTATGTGCTCCTAACATCCTCACAGATGTTCGTTCATTCTACAGGTGGGGAACAGATATACTCAGTGATTTATCCAAATGTAAATAGGAATTAAAAGCAAAGCAGCAAACTGAAGCATTGTCTTGCAAGTCCTAGCAGGTGTGCAAAGCTTGGATCAGGAGGATAGACCAAGAGCCTCTCAAGTAGGCACTAAAGTGAGAACACCAGCTGATACCAGCAAAGCCACCAGCAAGAACTACCAAGCTAAGGTGTATTTCAAGCCCTCCAGAGAAAACTAGCAACTTCCCTTGAACCACCCACTTTTCCTTAATTACCTTAAATAATGAGGAGCTCCCCTTCTTTTCAGAGCCATGATTCCTTTTTCCTTTCTCCTTACACTAGTTTCCTTAGCAGCTGATTAAAGTCTTGATACAGAGGGCAGTGCTGCTCAGAAAGCCAATTAGCTAAGCTGGGTCTGACTACTTGTGCTGGTTTTGGCTGGGACAGAGTTAATTTACTTCATAGTAGCTTGTAGGGGGTTATGTTTTGGGTTTGTGCTCGAAAAAGTGTTGATAATACAGGCATGTTTTCATTACTGCAGAGCAGTCATGACACAGAGCCAAGGCCGTTTCTGCCTCTCACCCCACCCCACCAGCAAGAGGCTGGGGCAGGGGGGGCAGAAGAAGCTGGGGGGGACACAGCAGGGACAGCTGACCCCAACTGACCCCAGGGTTATCCCACACCGTGTGGCATCACACTCAGTGTATAGACTTGGGGGAAGAAGAAGGAAGTGGGGGGCATTGGGAGAGAGGGCGTTTGTCTGCCCAAGTCACCATTACGTGTGATGGAGCCCTGCTGTCCTGGGGATTGCTGAACCCCGCCTGCCCATGGGAAGCTGGGAATGAATTCCTTGGTTTGCTTTGCTTGTGTGCGCAGTTTTTGCTTTCCCTATTAAACTGTCTTTATCTCACCCCATGAGTTTTCTCACTTTTACTCTTCTGATTCTCACCCCCATCCCGCCATGGGGGGAGTGAGCAAGTGGCTGCGTGGGGCTTAGTTGCTGGCTGGGTTAAACGATGACATTACTGCATTTTGGAGCCTGGCAACAAGGTGAGTCTCAGGAAAGTTAGTCTTATGTTCACTGTTTATGGAGCTCCTACAGTTCAGGTACAGAAAAGAAAAGCTATTACAGATACCTCTGCAGAATTTTAAACAAATGAAACAGTGCAAATCCCACTGAGAATCTTCTCTCTCTGTTGAACAGAGACACACCTATTTGGAAACTGCCAGGGCTGCTGTAACTGTTAATTAAGTTCTGTGCATTTGTTGTTCAGGACACTGAATCCAAACCTGCTTCTCTCCTTCTCTGACCTCCCCCTCCCTCTCTGAGAATTCATAGCCACTATCTAATCGGACAAAAACTGTGTTCTCTTTTATACTTGGAGGTCACTTTATGTTACTTACAGTGTGTTGCATTATGTCAAAAGGCATAACACAACATAATGAAAAGCAGACTAATATAACTCAACTTGACATCAATGACATAATATGATGTGGCTACTGAAAAATGCACTGTTGTCATTGTTTTGTGTTTTCATCTGATACTTACTTGCTATTCAAGCACAGGACATTTGCTGCAGACTTTGGAGAAGGTGGTTATGGACTGAGCATGACTGATTCTGCTGTGGCTCCCATAATTTTTGCACTGAGATTTCTTCATTGGTTTTGCTGGGATTCCTCCTGATTTACTCTAGCAAGAATCAGGCTCTAAAAATTCATCACATAAAATGCAATTACATTAGGAAAGCCATCAAGTTGGAAAATACAGCTCTTGGGAGTAAGGAAATGACAACACTCTTAAAGTCCCTGTAACCTTCACTCTGCCCTCTTGGGTAGTAAATGAGCCCGTGCTATTTTTCCTGCAGGATGTCATTTTATTTTGTAGAAGGGTGTAGCAAAGCAGCTGTTCAATATTTCTCTTAACTCCATCACGTAGTCTGTGGTCCCATATCTCATTTGCTGCACATCAACCAAGTCCTTTTGTGGGTTAGGTATTTTTCTTCTTCCCGTTTTTATTTGCTTTTGTGTTGTTCTAATTACCGCAGTATATGTGTATTTCAAAACCAAGGCTGAATCTGTCTTCCCAACACACCCGCAAGGTTGAAACACATGGTTATTCCTTCCGTGTTCCATAGACAGACAGCAGAAGCACAAAACTCTATCTTACTGTAGGCCCAATGGGAAGTCCGTCATAAGCAAGGCTGGAATGCAAGGAAGCAGAATCCCAGCCTTTTGCATTAATTCTTTATTTTTTATTCCCTGGCTACTTTATACTGCCCAGTTCCCAGTGGAAAAAGCAGACATGAGCCTTATTTGAGAAAACTTCAAACAATAATAATAAATGAAGTTGGAATGTTCTGGTGATGTTATGAATCCCTATGCAACAGCTCTGCCTTGTTCTCCATCCAACAGAACTGAAACAGAAGACCCAACAGTAACCAAAATAACTGCGCTGATGGATTAGAATGAAATCTACCATATTTTCCACTAGATTTTTACAGATTAAACAATAAAAAAATATCTTTAGCCACTTCTGTCTAACACAGGCCATAGCATTTTCTGTATCAGTTGCTGTATCAAGCCCATGTCTTCTGGTTGAGCTAGAACATATATTTATACATTGTCGTTGTTGTTGTTGTAATTATTATTATTATTGTTATCTTCTGCTGATAGTAGTTGGCTGAGCCAACTCAAGCCATGGCATCACCAGTGACAGAATTCAGCCCCCATTGACTTTGAGCCAGTCTAGTTAGTGAAATTTTCCTCACTGTTCCGTACTTTGTCATGTCTGCAGTTTAGCATATCCTCCACACCCACCTTAGACTGCTGGTCACACAGGAGGTGTCATCTGTACATGAATGATTTGGGAGGCACTGGACACAGTGGGACAGATCACAACATTTTTGCTGCAATATAGGATTCGATGAGAGAGTAATTAGTGTCTGCTGACAATGCTTGTTCTTTCTGGCAGCAATATACCCTGCTGAGAAGTTAGGGTTTAACAAAGCAGAAGTCAGGAATTGAGAGAGGCTGGAGGAAAGCTAAAGAGCACTAGGAAAGCAGGTGAGGTTCTGCTAATATTTGGCCAAGTATCTTCACAGAAAGACAGGCTATATTCACTGAAGACTTTCAAAGAACGGAGGAACAGCCCACCCCTTGACAAATGGTTCTCCATTTTCTGACAAAATTTTGCCTGCATATTTCTGTCTTTTATTTAACTTTTGATGACATCTACTATGCCTTTTTCTGTTAGGCTAAAATCTACTTTTCTAAATTAATCTGATAAATTTGTGATTTCTGTTTGCACACACATCCATGCATAATTTCTGAAAATGTTTGGAATATGTATGGCACGGTGCCTCCTAAAATTTCAGGATAAACAACTGGAACTCTTCACCTAAAATCTAACTATATCAGGATGTGCTAAAATACAAGGTTCTACCTCCTCTGTCAAAAATCCAGCATAGCAAAAGCCAATTTTGTTTAAAGAAAATGATATCTGATTATTGACCCAGTGGCTAAATTCATGCCAAGTATTTGTGGTTTAATTGCAGATGAATCCCAGAGTATGTTGGATCACATCATACTGAGGTTTAGAACCACTTATGTTCCATTGCACGTTACAACACATACACACAAGGGAATAGAGGATAGGCAGCAATACTACCTCAGAGATTATAGGCTATACCATGCATAAGAGCAATAGAAAAAAGACTGCCAAGTGAGGGACAATTCAAGAATTTAAGTGCAGTGAAAAATGCCAGCTGAAATAGTCACTTTGGAAATTTTGAGCAGAGGAGTTTGGCATTGGTAGGACATGGTAGTAGGGCCATATTCCACAAACTCTCCTGCTTGTACTAAAGAAACAACCCATACTTATAAACTTGGCTTAAAATTATGAAAAGGAGCACAGCACATAGGAAAGGTCCCCTCTTACAATGAGTGGGATTATCTGGGACTGACCATCATGTGGCTGAGGGCAGAATCTGGCCCAATATGATTTTTCTGTGTAGCATTCATAGAATCATAGAGTGGTTTGGGTCAGAAGAGAATTTTGAAGATGATCTAGTCCAACCGTACTCTGGGCTGCATTGGGAGAAGCGTGGCCAGCAGGTCGAGGGAGGTGATTCTGCCCCTCTACTCTGCTCTGGTGAGGCCTCACCTGGAGTACTGCGTCCAGCTCTGGAGCCCTCAGCACAAGAAGGACATGGAAGTCCAGAGGAGGGCCACAAAAATGATCCAAGGGCTGGAGCACCTCTCCTATGAGGACAGGCTGAGAGAGTTGGGCTTGTTCAGCCTGGAGAAGGCTGCGGGGAGACCTGATTGCAGCCTTTCAGTACCTAAAGGGGGCCTATAGGAAAGACGGGGAAAATCTTTTTAGTAGGGCCAGCTGTGACAGGACAAGGGGTAATGGTTTTAAACTAAACCAGGGTAGGTTTAGACTAGATATAAGGAAGAAGTTCTTTACAATGCGGGTGGTGAAACACTGGAACAGGTTGCCCAGAGAGGTGGTGGAGGCCCCATCCCTGGAAGCATTCAAGGCCAGGCTGGACAGGGCTCTGAGCAACCTGATCTAGTTAGCGGTGGTCCCTGCTCACTGCAGGGGGGTTGAACTAGATGACCTCTAGGGGTCCCTTCCAACCCAAAACATTCTATGATTCTATGATAATGCTGGAAACTGTGTTCCACTGCAGTCTAGGAGCTGTATGTGAAATGTGGAGGAGGGTGAGTGGTACTGACAGTGGAGGCTCAGTTCTCATAGTGGGTTACAGCGCATCCTGCCAGAGTGGGAAGTCAGGGTGGGACCCAGCCTGGCCAGGCAGTGCACACTTGTGAGACAAGCTGAGCACCCCAAGTACCGATCTCCTGAAAACAAGCAGACACATTCACAATGATGGTTAAGCAACTTGAAGCCTCAGACTGTCTCCCTTGATTCCTAAATATTTTGGTGATTGTGGACAGAACTTTACAGAACTGGGACCCTAAACCATGTCTGAATGTCTTTGCTTCTGTCTTTGCCAGTCTGTGGTAATCTTTACTCTGAGCTGAGACTAATCAAGTCCTTTTAACTTAGGACCCCCCAAGCTATCCTGATTCTGTTGGATGAATTATACTGTTGTGACATGACTCGACCTGCTGTTCAACTCAGTTAGCTAGCTAACCCATTTTACATTCCTGGCACTTCAAAACACAGACATTAGTTATGTATGCATGCAAGCCAACCCCAGTGTACTCAGAAATGCAACACAAAATCCCATGGTAGTTTGAAAATACACAGTACAGTCACTCAAACCGGAGGAAATGCAAATGCCACGTTCAGACATATTGTTAAATTCCAATATACTCCATACAAGTACCCCAAAATCATGAGTCAACACCCCAAAAGTCATGTTTTAGAGGACACAAGGTTTGAAAAATAATAATAGATTATAAGAATTGCATCTCACTTGGGCTGAATCACTCCTTAGGGTACCAGTCTTCCTCCCTTTTCTGTGAAGGAAATATCATTAACTTGAGCTTTTTGGTTTAAAAATATGTGAAAGAAATCTGGGCCATGAACCCAACACCTTGGCCATACAGAGAGACTCCCTAAAGCACAAAGAGAGATATCAAACCATGAGAACAGACAAAACTGATATGCTCTGGATGCCCAGAGTTGAACTTTTGTAAGAAACAGATTTGACCCACATTGTACCTTTCAGTTGAAGCCAAGACAAAGGCTTCTAGAAGCCAAAATCCCTCCTGGAAGGAAGAACAGCAAACTGCTCATGGTACCTCTTTTGCTAGTTAGTTGCAGATCAGAGTATGCACGTGGTGATACTGCTCTACAGACTGTCTGTTGTACCCTCTGTAGGCATGAAAGCTGCTCCCTGCTGAAGAAAACAAATGCAGGAGAGAACTGCTGTTGACTCATCTCGTCCACTGAATCTCAGGCAGCTGTAATGTCAGCTCAAGCCAGGTTCCTACAAAGGGAAGCATATGATCTATCCACAAAATGAACTCGGGTCAGGCACTTCCGTGATACTGCTCAGCATAATCGTGTGTGGACATCATGCACTACCTCATTGAAGAAGTAGAGAGCAATGCAGTGAGGAGAAAGTCCATTGGGAAGAGAAAAACATTGGGAATCTAAACTGGAAGACACTTATCATTAATAACTGCTGCTCCCAGTTAACCATCAGCCTAACTTCTGCAAACAAATGGCATATAGGTAATAGTAGTGACTGCAGAGGTAGGGCTACCACAACCTTCTACAGCAAGCCAAAAATTTAACAAGCTCCTTAGAAGATGGAATTAAGGAATAGCCACTTTTTTCTATTTTTAATTTTCTATGGGGAGTGAGTAATGCTCCCTCACCAATGACAGACATTGAACCCATGCTGGATTAGAAGGAAAAATGCATAACAACCCAGGAAATTCTCAGTGTTCAATTTCAGATGTAAGGATGCCATTCAGAACTCATAGATCACATGTATGTATCAGTCATAGAGAGCACAGAAGTAAACAAAGTGCCTCAGGAAAGATTCTGCTGTGAACTCCTAGCCTAAGGATTTTCTCAAATGTGCCAGGCAGAAGGAAATCCAATTTTCATTAACCTCATTAAGCCAGACACTCTTTTGCCCACTGAGTGCATACTTCGGTGAGGCAGGTAAATGTACAGTCTGTTTAGACCCTATCTTTGCCTGCTGTTTAATGTATTTATATATGATCAAGTCCTCTTCACTCATTTAGCCATTGTAGTTGTGCACTGT
>NW_009260614.1:5585812-5617460 GCF_000687185.1 Egretta garzetta
AACAGTTAACGTGCAAGGAGGCATCAGCTGCACATCATTCTGTATTTTGTTTTTAGAATTTTTTTGTATAAGGAAACACACAAATATATCAAGGCTAACAGAGGCGCAGAGAGAAGTAACTTTAGCAAATCCCGGTCATCACTCCACACTTGCGGCTTAATCCTGGCCAGTTTGCCTGCTTCTTACCAGTAAACTAACAGACCTTGGAAGATAAGGACTCCCTGAAGATAAACTATGGGTGGATTACTCCTATGTTACCCTACTCCAGCCTTTAGGTCAAGGAACGCATTATGTATCCTGAGATTTCAGTAGGAGCTCTTGGATATTCAGGGGTTTTTTTATCAACCCATTTATCTACTTGACAGAATGTACAATTTAAGTTTCTCATGTATAAGATAGGATGTCTAGGTGTCCTGCATCGTTAAGAGGTTAAAAAAACCCACCCCAGAGCTCTTCAAGTAGCTCTTTCTCATTGTAAACCATGCTTGACTTCCTGATTTGTTTGAGGAAAAAAGCCACTGAGTGTGTAGATGTCTTTTATCCCTCTTAGCCACAATTCCTTTGAGAAATCCAACAGTGAAGGTGGATACAATTATTGTAAATAATGTTGGATAGAACCCAGAGCAGACGAAGGTAGGAGGATACAGCTCAACAAGAACAGAAGTGGTTTCTAATGAGAGAGGGAATATTTCGCTCTCAGCATGGCTATTATTATGTCCTACGCATTAATTCAGCTGAGAAGTCTTGAAGTAGCAGAATGAGTTTCTATTCAGTAAAGTGGCAGGCACTGGCATGGTTCCCTTCATTTCAAGTCTTACAGTTGATACTTTCCTGAATCCTCCATGAAAAAGTATGTGATGAGTTAAACCCTGTGAGGCACTGGGCACCTAGCAAGGTCTCAAAACTTGCACCGAAGGCAAATATTCCAGTTTAGTCCATTCAAAGCAGTACTTATTTCACTTCCAGTTTTATTTTGATTATTTTCTCTATTTTTACTAGAATTGTGGGTCAGGATTTATCTTCTTGAAAAATAAGCTCTAATACTTCTAACAGAGCTGGGAACTCTTGAGCTTGGGGAGACCCACTGTTGGATTGCCCTGAACTGTTCATTTTGCTGGTGAGCGACCAGCACATGAGCTGGTGTGAAGGTTTACCTTAAAATCTGGAGGTCTTTCTCTATCTTTCTTTAAATCCCTGCCTTTTGATTGTTCTTTAATTTTCTAGACATTCATGACTTCTGCACAGGTGGAGGTCACTAGTCCTTCCAGCCAAAATGTGAATAACTTCCTTCTCTTCTTTCCTTACTGATGTCCTGCAAGGCCTGCAGGGCAAGATCATTGTGCTGTTTATGAGGATCTCTTCTCACGCTGTTTCCCAGATCTCGAGCTGACAGGAAAGGAAGAGAAGGAAGATGGGAAGGGTGAAGGGGGTTATTTTCATGCTGACAGATGTATCCATGAGTAACCTCTTTGGTGGTGGCATCTCCATACGGGAACTTTGCATTCCCAGACCAGCTAAAATTCTGAAAGTTTAAAGTTGAATCCTGTTACAGTTACATTCAGGAGTTACCCTGTAAGTCAAATGCTGCCTGGGTATTTGGTTCTCTGAAGGATATAACTATAAATCACATAACCTTATGTCATAAGAAGTAAAAATGTCCCACACTCCTTTTTCTGTATATTTTTCTTGTCACTTGTCTTATATGCAGCTCACTCTGGCAGGAAAGAATTTGTTCCTTAGTTGTACAGCACCTAATACAATGGAAACTGAGCCCACGACCGCACTTTCTAATTGTTATTGCAAGGCTGATAAACAACTAACTGCAATCAGCAGTACAAACTGCTTTTAGGCAGCATATACCGAAAATGAGAGCAAAATTCAGGCACGGGCTGAGTGCCTGCAGTTCTCATTGACGCCAGCCCAGGCTGTGGTAGCTCTGCAGCTCTCAGCATCTCTGAGGATTTATTCTGCAGCATGTTTGCTTTTGCCTCCAGTGTGCAATGTGAGGAAGCCAGTAGTGTGACTGAAAACCACACTCCCAGCCACTTCTCCCCTCAGTGTTGAGTGAGAGAGTGAAAGCTTGCAGACTAGCCGTTACCTTTCTCATGCGGGTGTCGCAGCGGGAATAAAAACAAAACATGGAGCTGAATTTATTTCTAGCCAACGGAAATTTCATATTGAGGGTTACAGGCGTCCTGTGCCTCTTAAAAGCAAGTAATAAAATGCTGCTCTCAATTACAAATTGTATTTACATTTTAAACCCCCATATGGTTTGGTGAGGTAGAGAGAGGTTTCAAATGCATTAGCAGCAACACTGTGCTATGATTAGTTACAATTTTTTTGCTCTTTGTAATGAACAATTAATGCCTCCACTTTTTTTTTTCCTGTCTTGCAAACTAACCCCGTAGCTGTGCCAGGTCAATAGTCAGTAGGCAAGACACAACTCCTGTCTAATGCTATGAACCAAAACAACCAAAGGTATTGAAATAACCATCTCTAAAAAGCCTCCTGTAACAGGATTCACATGCTAAGTATAAATTCAATAACAATTGATTTTTTTATGTAACTTCCTGGGCTAAACTTTTCAAAATGCAGGGACATTTAACAGGGAAATGCAAAAACATATGCAAATGTGCACAGCTTCATCTTCCTGTGCTACAAAAGTCGAATTCTCTTCTCTCTGTCCTCAAGCAGTAATGAAGGCAAAGCACTCACTGTCTTAAATGATGCAGAGGTCTTGTGGCTGGCCCTTGGCTTTTGCAGAGCCCCTGTGTGTCACTCAGTGTCAGCTGTTTTGGTGAAAGCACATCTTCAGGTGCAGTTCTGAACAGAAAAGTTCAATGTTGCCTAGAAGGCCTCAAATATTTACACAGACTCTCTACTCAGTGTTTTAGAAAGCCTGCTCCAGCTCACTGCTCTGACAATGTTTTTCCTCTTTAACCAGGCTAAGCTTATATAGGAGATCATCTCTAAAGATCCTGGAGACTCCCTACTATTTGATGTTACAAGCTGCCTTCTTGGAAGTCTGTATTAGCAACAGTGTCAAAAGGTGTTTTCATATAAGGAGGTATTTATAGAAATAATCAGTAAGTCCTGTTCAGCTTTATTCAAAATCTGACATGGATTTAATAGAACAACCCTACTCTGAGCTTTGTGGGAGCTCCTGATGTGAATAGGAACGTTTCCTCTCTATGCTCATAAATGTACATCCAACTCACTGGTCCTGGCCAATAATACTTATTTGCACCTAATGATAGCCCAGCAGTGTAAGACTATTTCAGAGGGTATAAATGGGAGCAGTGTCTTTATCAGCTATGAAGTCAATCTGCAGTTCTACTGGGAAGGGGTAAGGTCCCTGAAGGGAGCAAGGTCTAGAAGCATAACCTGCAAGAAAAAAATCAAAAGTAATCAGGAGAAAACTCAGTAACAATGCTGTGACACAGAGAGCAGATGCTCATCTCTTATTCCATGGGGATTATTGATGACAGGTGAGAAGTAATAGGCTCAAATTGCAACATGGGAGATTTTAATTTAGGTGCCAGGAACAATTTCTGTCTGTAAGGACAGACATGCAGGAGAAGATTGTCCAGAGAAGGTGAGGAATTTGAAGGGTTTTGATAAACATCAGCGAGTGGCTTAGCAGTCTGATTCTGCTTTGGTTGTAATGATGCTCACACTCAGGTATTGCTGACCAAGGCTGAGGCCTCACAGGTGAGAGGATGTTCCAGGCTGAAGGCGAGAGAACCAGTGCAACACCTTACAGGCCTGTCTTTTCCTTAGATTTATCTCCCATGCAGCAGTGACAGCTGTACTGGAAAAGGCTGTTAGTGTAAATCACTGTTAGTGTAAATCACTGTTACAGTCAGTAGTGCCGTGTCAGTTTAACCATGGCTAACCTGCTTTGCTTTTGTTTATAAAAAATACATTTATGACACAATGCCTATAAATAGTATTTCATTAATTTTATTGCTTATTTAGATATTTTTCTACAGGACTAATGCAGAGTTACTGTTGTGTTACTATTTCAGCTTCTGTTTTTCCAAAAGTTTAGTTTGCAGCTAAACCTTATAGTCTACTTGGAGCTGAGGCTAAGCTCAGCAGCTCAGCTTTGGATGAAGAGCACATTTGGTGTAATTAGATTTGTGGGTTTAGGTGTTTGGGGTTTATTCTTTTAGTGTATAACAGTGTAATAAAAAGAAATGGCTGTAATTTATAGCCCAACATTTGGCAAGTGGCTTGTCTGGTCTAGGTTTATTTTTTTTTAATGGCAGAAATTTTAAATTTAGGTTAGAATCTCAAAGAAGCTTAGTACCCACAACTGAGGAAGATGTTCAGTACTGCCAAGCTCAAGCATTCAAAAATCATGAAACAGGCTTGAAAATACCAATATTAACTTAAAATAAGAAGACGTAAACACAAACTCACACCCATATACCCACATGGATATACAGGTACTTCTGAACAAGGCTAATGTTTAATTTTGTATCAAATCCACTCCTGACGTAAATTTGCTCTATTATGTTTTCATATAGAATGTGATGTTTGTGACATCAAAATGAACCTTATAAACAAAAACATTTTAATGTTTGATAAGTATCCTTAAGGCAATCAAATTAAAAATATTTTAATTTTGCTTAATAAGAAGCAATTTTCAGTGAAAACCTGTGACTAAATTATTCTTTATGCCACAATATTGCACCAATTTAGCTTATGACTTTGGATTCCTTTTTTTAGCATTCTGGTATTTGCTTTCCATGTGCATTTATTTCCAAGCTTTTCTCTACAATAATGAAAGCTCAAAAATTCCTATTTTGAGTTTCAAGCAAATTAAGATTCTCTAATCATCTAGCTTCGGGGACTCTAGACTTAAGAAGAACACTAAGCACGATAGGAATCACAAAACATTCTGGAGAACTATGAATAAAGTGTGTTGTTTTCCTTTATCAACAAAGCTCAAACTTTGCTTTCTTTGCAAGAGTTCAATCCTCAGCATAAGATATACCTACTCATAAAGAGAACTTCTAAGACAAGAGCTTTCTGAGAAATATAGTTGCGCTTTTAAGTGCTGAGTGCCTTTGTAGAGCAAATGCTCATTAGATGGTACAGACAAATGCCAGCGTAACAAACAGAAAACTTTAGCCAAAACATATGACATGAGTTACCATGTACACTGTACTCTGGTACTGTAAATGCTTACGTTTAGACACTGTGAAAGAGGGGCCCCTTTGAAATGGAGTAATGACCCAGCTTGATGCAAGACTATCCAGAAGCAATGAAACAGTGTGCCACTGACTTCCACTGAACCTTGGATCAAGTCCATGGTGTGTAAAGGTAGGCATATGAAAAAGGCTTTGCAGGAGTCAGAAGCCTTTTGAGAGCAAGTCTTGCATTCAGGCACAACGTGAAAAGTGCTGATTATATCCCACTGTCCCACAGCATAACACTACTGCATAGACTGACTTACTCTGTTTTCTTAAAGCAGAAGCCCACTTGCCTGTGTTATTGTAATCCAAAGAAGTGATGCCTTGGTGCTGAAATACAGAGAAGCAATGGCACATTAACGCTGTGTTACTGGAATACATCAGAGCAATTGTGCTCTAGTGCTGTATTACTTACCACAGGGCATCTCAGTAACAACACTCACAGTAATGCTGAGTACTCCTGCTGAGGTGAAAGAAATGTCTTAATGGGAGACCCTGACATTTCTGCAGACCCATCTACATTCCTTCAAATCAACACAGTGATTGCCCTAGCATGAGGTCACAAAGAGCTGTGTAAAAACATTCAATCACAAAAAAGTCCAAACCCCATGTCAAAACATAACTCACAGGAATATGTGAAATCATACTGGGCTTTGAGCTAACTGCATTAACTTTGGAAACAATCAGGGGTAATGAAAGAAGGGCATTTCAGAGCTCTTCAAGAAGTGCCTGAACAGTATTCTACCACCATGATTCAAAAACTCAGAAGTCTACACTGGTCACGGAGCAATTCATTTGGAAGAATTAATGCAAAATGTCATTTGTTCTGGCTACCGGATCTGAAGCTACCAAGGCATATGACTGTTTATTCAGGTTTTAAAGCAACACTGATCCTCTAGCCAGGCCTGGGAAAATTTCAGCAGACCGTCCAACAGAAAGAATTACCTGTACAAAAGAACTGCACAAGATAAACTGAAATACTGAAAAACTGCATAAGCCTGTCATAGATACTCTCTTTTCAGTTCCAGTGACAACCTGCTGTTCATATTGATTTTGTATAAGTATAGTGTCAGCTAGAGATTAAACCTTGCACCACCATAGCTCTAACACTACAAGTCTTCCTTTTGTCTCAGCCAAAGCTCAGTCAGTGTAAGTAAGGGGTCTACAATGGAAAGTTTGTGCAAAGTAAACCAGAACATAAATACACAGTGGTCATCATGTAAAAACTCAAAATGAGAACTAAGAATACAATAGCCTACTCCACTTCCAAAGCTTGCACTTTGGGAAACAATGCATACTAACCAGAGCAGTTTAAATTCCCATTCGAACAGCCTCTGCACTGCAAGCACCCAAGAAGATTTTCAGTCATCTGGCCTTTAAAGTGCAAAAGCACTTAGATGGCCAAGGTCTGTCTTTCATCTGCAACAGAAGAAAATACAGAATTTATTCAGAACTTCACATGGTGGATTTGGATTCATTTTGCTTTCAAATTCATTTCAGCCTAAAATCTTTGGGCTTGATTCTTACAGCTTGTGAAGTCATTTACATCTGTGCAGCGTGGAAGTAAGAAGCTTCCTACTGAGAGTGGTAGGTAATCCGCATTCACCTTTATGTGTGCACAGTGATTCTACAAGGTGTATATCCTGCACGTTACTGCCCAGTGTCTCGGTGTAAATCCACCTTCATCGGTAATACAGGCTAATATGCCATGCTGCCAACATGAATGGCTAACGTGCTGGCACGTATCCTGTTCTGTCCATATAACCTCTTGCAGACAGGTAGGGCAGACCATGGAGAATGTTAATGTCTCAAACCACTTCAGTTTGAGTGGTCGGAGTTCATTTGTAGAAGCAACATGACCTGCCCAAGGTCTCAGCAAGCCAGTAGCAAACACTGACAGTGAAAATTCCATCTGTAAGTCTCAGAGACCAAGCTCTTGCTGCTTGTTAATATTTTACGTTATTTTATTCATTAGTATTTTTGCTTAAATGCTCTGCCAGAGGTAGTCATCTACCTCTAGCAAACTCAAGGCAATATCTTTCTGGTAAACCTATGATGTTCACAACAATCTTTCTGTATTTAACTGGGATTTAATGGAAAAGTTGTGATTTCACTAAAAACCTGCAGAATATTTGCAATGCGTGTTGTGGATTTGGGTTGCTGATGGTGGTTTTGGTGAAAAATCTTGTTTGAGTGAAATCTGATTAATCAAAACAATCCTGTTTCTGAAGGAAGACTTTGAATGTTTTCAGATTTCCAGACTAATTCAGAAAGAGATCAAATTTTGTGTCAAAATATGTAAAATTATGAGTTTTCATATTTAAATGTCAAAAATAAACATTGTGTCAGTTTCTGAAGAGCTGAGCACAAAGTATGCAGTAGCAAAATGTGAAAATCTTATCGTGAAACACATAAATACTACTTTTTACCCAGTTACACAGTTCAGTCATCAGAGACTACAACACAGCAACAGATTCAATGAATGTGGATGGGAGAATCCCATCAGCAAGACGCTTAATCTTTAAATATTAGAAATACTTAAAATGCCAGAGTGAAAGCTTAAAGGGCAAACAGATTTAGCAGATCATGCTGATTCCAGTTCTTCCTGAAAAGGTTGTAACATCATCTGCAAAGTATCCGAGAGAGTAGTTATTTCTTTTTTTTAGGTGAACGCACAAAACTTTGAGTGGTATGTTGCTGGTTTTTTCTGTTGGAAACTGTTTTGTTCTGTGTCTGAAGGGTGATTCCCATCCAGTGCCCAACACACAGCAATGAAGTTAAATTGGTTTGGATGATATCAGCTATATGTAATTAAACCAGCAGCCCATGTCCGATCCTTTCTGTGACCATGTTAGGTGTTAAATTAAGGTCTGATTAAGAGTGTGCTGCTGCAGTGAAGGTCAAGGACTAAAGATCACAAGCTTTGTTTCATCTAATAACAATAAAGACTGTCTGGCTGCCAAATACCACAACAGTGCTTGTTCTCCTATCAGACTGCTGTCCAGCTAGAGGGATCTGATTTCACTGGTATCCCTTTTTAAACCCTACTTCTAAGAGGGTTTGTAGCTATTTCATCTGTATTAAGCAGCACTGTGTTACCCGAGGCTATACAGTACGTTCTATATGATCAAAGCAGAAATGCAGCAGCTTCTGACGAAGAGTTATCGTGGCTGAGGGGAAAAAAAATCAAGGAAGGAGAAAAAAGGTACAGCGCTACAAAATACCAGGTCATGCCACCAAAGTAAACACCCACAGGTAAGTTCATAACATGAGACCACACAATGGTGGAAACTGTGCACATGTGTTTGCTTGGAACAAATCACAGGCTTGCCCCACCAGCAGTCAGCAGGAGAGCTGGGTCAAATAGGATAGATGGGAGATAAAAGCAGAGTGATGAAGAGAAAAACCAGCAACTTATTTGTAGGATGAAGAAAAGAATTGGTGCTTCAGAGCTTCTCCCTGATAAGTGTTTTCCACAAAGACATTACCAGAGCAGTTGTCTGTTATGAGAGAACAAAATTCCTAAAAGCCCAACAAAGTGTTCTCACAAAACATGCCCGTATTAATCTCAAATGAATACAGGGTTCTGGGATGTGTTTGCTTCCTGAAAAGGAGGGTGGAGCAGAGTAAGAAACCATATGGCCCCAAAATAATCTCTTACAGCCACATCCTATTTTATGTTTCCGTACTTGGAGTCCAGTTTCAGAGCAGATACTGATTCATTTTTCAAGAGTCATCTGAAGTGTCTTTCATTCGCTCCTAGTACTTAATAGACTATTAATAGAGCACTGTTCATACCTGGAAGGACAATTTTGCTATTCGGTGAGGCTGCACGCAGAAAACTTGTCATAGGGACACACTAAACACCAAAGCCACTACACATTTAGACAGTTCCTTGTGAATTGCATTGTATGTGTGATCAAAAAATTTCCTTGAGGTGTTTTGAAGCTTTGCATTGCAGGATTTGATACATAACCTCTCTGTTTCCTAACAAGCTATGAGTGAATCCCAATAGATTCAATGATACAGTTCAACATGGATTAGCTTCCAACTCCTTACTGTTGCTGCTGAGCTAGAGATCTCTGCAGAGCAGGCTTTGCTGTGGGAGTTCCCAGGCTTCTTGGAATCTGCATTGCATCAGAAATACAGTGAACACCACAAAATAGCCAGGTGTGAAAAATTACTTCTCCATGACAACAGAAATTTGTTCACCATTGGGAGTCAGTGCCTGAACTGGAAAGCAGCCTTTTACTGAATTAAGAAATTCCTGTACACCTTATTTCCCATCTGTCTGTGAAAACACCATGACATTGCCAGTAGAATCATGTGCTAGTTGTGGTAGAGTCAGTCTTTCTAACGATGACGAGAAACTTTTTCTGTCACCACTTAAATTTCAGAACACCAAATATAAAAAAAAACCCTGATTAAAGTAAAAGGGTAGGTTTGGTCTGATTTGATTCACCTCCTGATCATTCTTCTTGCTAAATTATACAAGCAAATATTGTACACAGAGAACCACAGTTTTATTTCAGTGTTAGAGAGTGTGGTTAAAGCGTTTAAACTCAATGGTTTAAGACTGAATATATATATCTCCATATTATCTAGGTGACTGTGCTGAGCAGTCCTGATTAACTGCTGCTAGTCAGGGGAAGTTGCTTTTGAAAATGATCATTAGTTTTGAAAATCGAGCCACTGTTGATAAGGCACGTTGTTACCATTTTAGATACCTAAATTTAGGCACTTCAGTCTGCATCCAAATAAAATCAAAGGCAAAGTTCAGTACAGGTGGCAGGTCAGAACAGCGCAGCCCAGCCACTTGCTCTAGGACAGAGCAACGTGATACCATCGTGTCCTGACACCTTCGACTTCGCAGGCTGAATGACCAGGGACCCAGTCACAAGCGAGTGGCCTGGCAATGGCTCTTACCATAAATCTGGAGTGAACTCAGGCTCCTGCTTTTGACTCTGAAGCTGTTGATAGAAGGATTGCTTTTGAAAACTTTCTAGCCTTGTCTCGGATAGCTGCATTACGTTATCTCAGTATCTGCACTATTCCCTAAACTACACTTAAGCTAGTATAAGAGGGATTGCTGTACATATTATGGTAATGTCATTTATTTATTTTACGCAACTGGAAAATTTAAGGGCAACCACTTCACTTCTGTGCTGTGTAGATTAGAGTGTTCACAGTAACACCTGCTTACTGGACAGACAGAAAAAAAGCCCTTATATTCCTTCTTTATTGCAATTTATTATTATAGCTTGAATGGTTCCTAGTGACTTCCTAAGATTAATGTTAATATTCTGATCGGAGTCTTCCCTCTGGGGTTTTATTATGGGTTTTGAACATTCATTTCATTTAACATACACATGGGAGCAAGTCTGGTGGTTCCAAAAATATTTGTAGTTGGAAATCACAGTGATTTTTTGTTAGGCTCAGTGCCAAAGAAATCACAAATCAGAAGTCTGTTATAGAGTAGTTCCAATTTCTTGGCATCAAAATTCCTCTTTATGTATACGCATAGTGTGATGTTTTCCGTAGCTGTATGGCACTGAAGATTTACGGAGAAATGCATTGTGTGTCTGTTTTTCAAGGTTTATGATGGAACTAGAGAGTTTGTCTAGCCGACTGGGGATTCATAGGGATTTTATGGACGTCCTGTGTGAGCCAGAGACTGCCCATTGGGTATGCATCTTTCTCTATCACAGCTGGTGGTTTTGAACCAAAGTGTGGAGTAGAAATTTCATCCCGGATTTTTTTGGCTGGATCGATTGTTTAGTCTAGGAACTCTCAAGTAGACTTTCTAGGTGCTGGAATTCCTCTTTTTCTTCAGTCAGCAGCTGATGTTGTATGGTGTACATCAGTCTAGATTCACATCTTATTGAGCAAAGATTTATGTTCGTCCTAACACTCCTTGACATTAATGAGTATTACAGACATCTATCCCCATGGATTAAGTTGAGACCATACCCTAGAGTGTGTGTGGAGTCTGTCATTAGGGCATCACACTATTAAAACCAACAGAGGAATTCCAAGAGTAAGGAAGCAATTGGACCTCTTCCCTTCTCTCTACTGGAGCTCGTGTAAGAGAGATACTTTAAACTTTCTCATATTGCCAGCCCTCTCGCACCAACTCCTGCATTCATTTTTGGTTGTTAATGACTTCAAAGAAGAATTGACTACCACTTTTAAGGCATTTTCCATAACAACATTATGGGAAATATTTTGCTGGCAGAGAATGTTTCTGTAGCTCTACAGTGGCCTCTAATTAAGGAATTTCTATACAGCTGGGGGAGAGAATTTTTTTTTTTCCTCAACTAGCTGTTTCAGGGATTGGATCAATACAATGGGATGACCCTGAACACTCCATTATCTAGGGATTGTGACTCCTCAATGAAACATTACAGATCCTATGGGATGTATCAGAGACTGTGGCACAGACACACCTGATAGCAGTGCATCAGATACCAAAAGGATATGTGAACTCTGGCTGCATCAGATCAGGCTGGTTTCTGCAGATCTGTGTGGATGTGTTTGCTCTCCACTGCCCATCGCTCCAGGTTTTGGCTATATTTCAAGTGCAAGGCTGCATGGGGACACAGTTAGCTATATTATCTGTACATCATGGGGACAATTCCAACTGCAAGCCAGATAAACCATACACAAAAAATAGACCCCAGGATGTAATTTCAGTCTCCCTTAAAGCCCCATGTAGAACTGACTTGTGGGACGGTCTCAGTGCAGAATTACCACACCCGCATGCCCCCATGATCTACAGTCTACAACAAACAGCTCTGGAGTCGGGATTCTTGGATTTTCTTCACAATATCCTAGCCATAGAGTGAATATAATTACTGTCTGTCTGTCTGATAGGAGTTTTCTGGGTGAGCGTCACACATCAGGGTTATTAGCCTTGTGTAATCCTGTCTATATCAGCTAACTGTGACATGGAAATAAAAACTTTTCCCTTAGAGCCCCTTGAGATCTTCCAGAGAAAATTTTCATAGGAGAATTCTGATTTATCTAATTCGAAAGCAATGGTTCCTGGATCAGTCACTTCCTTTGAAACACACCCATTTCTCTCTCAATAAAAGAGGGATAACAATACTAACAGAGATTTCTAAAATGCTCTGAGATATGTGAATATAAAGGGCTGTCTGTAAAGTGTTTAGAAAACTTCAAAAAAAGGTGCTACATAAATGCATATTTATTGCAGTGCTGACATTCTTATGGCAGCTCTGAATGTGGAATCAAAAGCAGAGGGGGCAGAATATAAGTCAGAATAAGAAACTGTCAGCCTTTAGCCTGTATCTTAAACTACTTTGAAATATTGCAGACATTCAGAAAATCTATTTTGCCAATATTGTATGTGCTACAGTAATTACACCAATCTGGAATATAAATTTTCCTCCCCCCTTCTGAGAGAAGGCAAAGCTCTTAGGGATATACACAAATGGAGCCCTAATCCTACAAACTTGAATGCGTGTACCTAATGTTAGGCAGCACAGTTGTCCCACTGAATTCAATAGCTCTACTCAGATGCATGTGTGGAAGTGTTTGCATGATTAGAAGTGAATACTAATAAATGCAGTTCATACAAGATCCCTGTGTAAACAATCTATTTCTGCATGCAAGTGATGATTTTATTGCTGTTCTGTAAATCTGTGTAGTGGCTTTGTGAAGAAGTCTTATATTTTCTAAAGCAGTAAAATGTTTCTGATAGTGTTTTCCATTGCTAGCTCTTTGGGGGCTAATTAAAAGAAATATCTGT
Source organism: Egretta garzetta (assembly GCF_000687185.1). Classification (NCBI taxonomy): domain Eukaryota; kingdom Metazoa; phylum Chordata; class Aves; order Pelecaniformes; family Ardeidae; genus Egretta; species Egretta garzetta. Next base: position 5,598,785 of record NW_009260614.1, read on the forward strand.
TAAATTTATTCATTGCTTGGTTCCTTGATAGCAAGAGGCACCTGGTGTAAACACTAAAAAGAAAAGCAGGCAGCAGACAGACCTCATCAAATATTAGATGCATTAGGACATTTTATTTATAAATATGAAATTGGTTTTAATGACTTCAAAAGGAGGAAATGCCAAGAAGAGCATAATACGAGCAAGCTCGGTAAAGCTGTCATAAAGATGCCTAAACCCACAAAAATCTAGAAACTGTACTTGCTCCCCCCTTCTCCTCTCAAATAATAAGTGGCAATTCCAGGTGCAATTGGCAAAAATGTGCATAAAGAACTCCAGGACTAACGAAAACAAGCAGCAGATGAGATGGAGCATCCAAGGTCATATCTGCCTAGAAAGCATCATCAGTGGCTGATCAGAAAACAGCTCATTTAAACTGAGTTGACTGATTCAATGAAACAAATCCTGAATTTCGACCCCTATGATTTAATGCAAAATAATACCTAAGGATGAGAAGTCTATTCTTCTTTTGTGAAGCCATTTAAGCAGGCACTTAATGTTAAGCATATGCTTTACATTCACTTGACTTTACTTTCAAAAATGCTTAATGCTGTTTCACTCTGATCTGATGGGATCCACCCAAGGGTGCTGATGGAGCTGGAAGAAGTGCTCACCAAGACACTTTCCATCCATTATCAGCAGTCGTGACTAACCGAGAAGATCCCAGTGGACTGGAGGTTAGCAAATGTGACGCCCATCTACAAGAAGGGCTGGAATGAGGATCTGGGGAACTACAGACCTGTCAGTCTGACCTTGGTGCCAGGGCAGGTTATGGAGCAGATCATCCTGAGTGCCATCAGGCAGCAGATACAGGACAAATGGGCATTCAGGCCAGTCACCATGGGTGTATGAAAGGCAGGTCCTGCTTGACTGACCTGATCTCCTTGTCTGACTACGTGACCCACGTAGTGAATGACGAAAGGCTGTGGACTTTGTCTACCTAGACTTTAGTAAAGCCTTCGACACCATTTCCCATAGCATTCTCCTGGAGAAACTGGCTGCTCATGGCTTGGATGGGCGTACTCCTTGCTGGGTAAAAAACTGTCTGGGTGGCCGGGCCCAAAGAGTTGTGAATGGAGTTAAATCCAGTTGGCGGCCAGTCACAAGTGGTGTTCCCCAGGGCTCAGTATTGGGGCCAGTTCTGTTTAATAACTTTATCAATGATCTGGATGATGGGAACAAGTGCACCCTCACTAAGTTTGCAGATGATGCCAAGTTGGGCAGGAGTGTCGGTCTGCTTGAGGGTAGGAAGGCTCTACAATGGGGTCTGGACAGATTGGATCAACAGGCCACTGAAGCGTGTCCAGAGAAGGGCAACAAATCTGATGAAGGGTCTGGAGCACAAGTCTTATGAAGAATGGCTGAGGGAACTGGGGTTTTTTAGCCTGGAGAAAAGGAGGCTCAGGGGAGACCTTATTTCTCTCTACAACTGCCTGACAGGAGGGTGTAGCGAGGTGGTGGTCGATCTCTTCTCCCAAGTGACAAGCAGTGGGACGAGAGGAAATGGCCTCAAGTTGCACCAGGGAAGGTTTAGATTGGACCTTAGGAAAAATTTCTTCACTGAAAGGGTTGTCAAGCACAGGAATGGGCTGCCCAGGGAAGTGGCAGAGTCCCCATTCCTGGAGGTATTTAAAAGCCAGGCAGACGAGCTACTTAGGGACATGGCTTAGTGGTGAGATGGCAGGGTTAGGTTAACAGCTGGACTTGATAATCTTAAAGGTCTTTTCCAACCTAAATGATTCTACGATCCTAAGTTGTCCCACCCATTTTGAAGCCTCTTGCATTTTCCCAGTTTTAGCACTGTATGGACAGATCATGTGTGCAGGGGATGCGATGACATGGCCATGGTGGAGGAGGGAAATTAGGAGACCTGATGCAAGTTTTCTCCAGAGAAACATTTCTTTGCCCTGAAGAGGCTTTGACTGGTTTAGCTCATGCTGGTATTATTGGAAGAAGGAAAACAAATGGAGGTAATGTCAGTAGCTAGCACACTTTAACTGTTTTGGATGTGTTTCACCTGTAAACCTGCTCTGTGCGTAACCTATACTGACCCATCATAGTAATCAGGCTAGTATCTTTGGCATGTAAAGAAGGAACATTCTTCACGTAGACAGCAGGACTGAGTCTCCACTAGCAGTAAGGCCATGAAAGAATTGGGCTTTTCTAGAGTAAGGAATGGTGTGTTGTGGCCTCCTAGAATACCACAGGTGTGATCTTCTCAAAGGGTCAATTCCCACTTTTAAAGAAGCAGAGTTTTGTTGACTTCTTTAATCACGTCAGAGGTGCCTCATTTCTAGGGCAGGAACTTTCCCTCACACCTTTGCAAACAAAATTTTTTTAAATGAAAAATAAATAAATAAATAAAACAGACATCAGTTTTCCATCCTGCCCTGACCTTTGGAAGATGTCATCTCTGCCAGTACTGCACACTCTGGCCCTGAAGAGACTTACCAATTCAATCCTGACTCTAAGGGAACTGAGCCACCTACTGAATCACCATCACAGTTCCTGCAGGCTAACACCTGTGTTTTCCTTGGAGGTCACCCCATCCAAGAACTAACCAGGTCTAACCCTGTTTAAGTTAGGAGATCCAAGCAGCAGAATTGTCCAGACCTCCAAAATTAAACATGAAACATACCACAAAGCCTCAGAGGAGTCTGAGAATAAGGAACTGCAGCCAGGGAACACAGTCCCAGCTCAGAACTGCTGCTTGCAGGATACAAGGACAGTGTGCTGCAGCATGAATTATCCATTCCAGGTATTAAGTGACTTCAGTGACAGAACCTTGCTAGGTTTAGGACGAAAACAGGTCCAGACGAGGGGGAGCAGCAGAGACTGTGACTTATGAAATGACTCATTCCTACCAGCCCTATAAGTGAGCCTCTTGCTTCCACCAAGCCAGGTGACATTTAACCACAAAAATATTTAAAATGCATTTTACAAGGATGTACATCATTGACCATGATAAAATACAGGGATGTGGGAGGGTCAGGATGCAGCTTTTTCAGTGCAACTCCATATAAAGCAAAAAAGGACCATAAAAAGGATGTCTTGACATAAAGAAAACATCCCAATGAAATCCTGCCTTTTAATCTTGGCCACAATCTCTTTTCTCATCATCTTCCCTGCTTTTTAATCCACTGCTACACTTAAGTTTTTTTATATTTATTCACTTTATCAACTTCACCTGTCTCAAAAGTCAATAAAAGCAGAGGCCACGGTTTTAAAATACAGGCAAATGAACTGAGGCACCAAATTTCTCAACTTCTCCAGAGATGCTGAATATTCACAACTGTCGGTAACTTCAAAGCAATATAGGGGTGAACAGTGTCTTTAAAAATCACTTAAGTGCTTGAAGAGGAACATAACTCAAAAACACAAAGGATAATACATTCAAAACTTCTGATTGAAAAGCCAATATTTTACTTTCAGAGTGACTTAGGCACTTGGGAATTCAAGAACTACTTTAAAAAAAAAAATCAAGCATCTTCTGAAATGCATAATTATTTTTGTGAGTAGTAGACAGGTACCTTTTCTGATAACATACTTACCCAGAAGTTTTAGGCCCACCTCAGAGAAGGAGGCAGCATTGTGGATTCAATGTACCTAAGTGCTAGTCCAAGACTGGTCTCACACTCATCTACACAAGCTCCACCAATACTCTGGTGAAAAGTAACTTCCCACATTTGTTGCCTTAGGAAAACTCCATTCAAGAATGACCTAAACTGATTGCCATTGAACAACCTGAAGAAAGACTCTCCTGCATTTTACTAATGCCTTGGCTAGGTGGAAGGCCCTCATGGAAGAATACTTTTTTCAGACTTCCTCCAGTTACCTTTTTTTTTCCTGGCATTTTCTTATCACTAAGCCAGCAAGAGATTCAGTGTCCTGCCATGATGTATATGAGCTTCCAAATACTTTGAGAAGAAGGGAGAGATTGCTAAGTGTACAGAGAGATGGTCAAAGCCAGCCCTGTCATAGCTTAAGCCAACTTGTTGATAGAGGAGGTTTACAACTGTCTTTAGCGAGATGGAGAAAAGGTCCACTAGCATAAACTCACAACAGTGACAGCTACAGATCAGGAAAAAAAACCCTCAACATATGGTAGCATTGTACTGCTGAACAGTTGGCCTGAAATTCTGTTAATGTTTACCTAATGCACTGATTTTTAACATTTGGACTGCTGCTGGTAGCAAATAGTCAAACCAGCCTGAGGCCTTCACAATTGTGTTGACTGGCCAGAGTCAGACTAAAGCTTAGCAAGTCCTCCTACAAATGGGCCAAAGGCCTGTGGAGCTAAAGGGGTCAATCAACTTACACCTCCTTGTTTTGAGCTATCTAGATTCTTCAGCACCTACAAAGAGCAGTGGGGAGGCTGGGATGCTATAGATGTGGTTTGCATGTATTCTATATATACACATTATGAATTTGATTAGTGTCTGACAGGCAGAACAGCTTGGTCTTGCCTCTGGAACACAGGCTTCTAGATCACTGCTTTTCAAGCTCCCGAGAAGTACTCTACCACCACCATTGCTACCCATCACTGCACACTGAGCTGAAATAGCTATAAGCACAGTGGGGCTAATATCTTTGGAACATACTGGTTTCAAGCCTTGCTCCTCCTTGGCAAGACACATTTTTAATAGAAAGGTACACACTATTTTATCTTTCAGTGTCTCTATAAAGAGGAGGAATGTTCTCTTCTCTCTTGAGACAGTTTCACAATAGCTTAGCTCCTGTGACCCTAATGAAGTTATCCTCATACTGTCTCTAGCAGGAAAGAAGATTCAGAGCCACTAGGAACTTAGGAAACACTGCTGTGTATTAGATCTGCAGCGCTAGTCTGCCGCGTGATGGTCAGAAGACTGACCTCTTTTGAGCTGGTTTTTTCATGAGTCTTTGAGTAGATTGAATCTGGAAATGGTGATAGCAGGCAGTGCTGGCAAACCCTACAGGGCCTAGCATGCCAGTCTGAAATACTGGTTGAAATCTTAGATACTACGATATACCTAGAGAGAAATATTCTAGCAATTGCAACTGATTTTTCCAGGTATACTTCTCATTGCTGTGCCCATGTTAAGCTACAGATTACTTTTTTAGAATCTCTTTTCTTTGATTGAGTTCAAGCTCTTTCTTTGGAATAACACTTCCGTTTTCCTTCCTTAATTTAGATATGGTTTGAATCACATATTTTATTGCATTCATTTTTCTTTGGTTTTCTTCTCCCTGCAGAACCTGTTGGCTTTCTATTCTATAATACCATACACCACTCCTAATACAATCCTAGCAATCCACCTGGTTACATCCAAAAAAGTTTTTTCTCAGTTTGCCTCCTGGCCTGAAGTGCTGCTTAGATATCTCTCACTGCAAGAAGCCTTCCCCTTTTCTGCTATTCATCATAGCAATTTCACATGCTCTCTTCAGCTGTTCTCTCCATGGGCTGGTGAAGCTGGTATGGTTATTATCCTCTTTATCCTGTACAAAGTTAAAAAAAAAAAAAAAAAAAAAAAGATTATTTATGGATAACACTGGAGACCACCCATACAGCAAGAAAAATTGAGAAAAACCAGTTGTTTTCATGCTCAGGGCAGTTATAAGCATACATATCTTGGATTAGACAGTTCTTCCCATTTGACTTCTGTTCCTCAGTAAATATTTGTAACTTTGCTGATGAAGCAATGCTGGATTTCTCAGCTGGGTTTCCATGTGGACAATAAGCTGCGGGACTGGAGTATGGGATCTCATTCTGTAGTAAGGTTTCTTGAATAGCCAGTTGTTCCATTCTCTATCTTGGTCTTGAAAAATCTGTTCAGGAATCAAATGGCAGAACAAAGTTTCTAAATACAGCTGCTTTGTCTGTGTTATTGCCTGTGAGGCCCATGGCAATAGGTCATAAGGGCTCAAAGCCATTAAAACATTTTTTTATTGTGACTTAAATACAGACAATTAATGTATAGAAAATGTCAACATTGCTATGTTTGGGGTTTTTTCTTATATTATACAATTTCTATTTAATGCACATTATCTTTGCTTCAGTCTTGTTTTACTCATAAGCAAAACACATTCCTTGTTTGTGCATGCCCTGTCTACACATACTAGAAGCTTCTGAGGACAGTCACTGCATACTGGGATAGCTAAGTGTTACGACCAAGTAAACAAGCACAAGCAATAACAACCTGAAGGAGGGAGTAGTGTAAGTACATGCCATGGTTGGCGAGCCTGGGGCTTTGAAGTACGCAGAATCGAGACATAGCTCAGGACAGCCCTTGTGCCAGGATAAATTGTGTGACCAGCAATACGACAATTCTGGTGCAGGGCTGCTGACTGATCTGAATTCCAGCTGGGTAAAGATGCTTACTCTGAGGTCAGCATCACTGGCTTGCTTCTGACCCAGCTTTCCATTTAGCTCAACACATTTTGCAATGGGACACCCAGAGAATCATCACCATCTGTCACCTGTAAATTACTTTCCAAATACCTGCATACACCTTCAGTGCACATAATCTGCATCCTACAACTAAGCTACAGGAAGGTTTGATTCTTGGCTCAGAGGTCAAGACTGTTGGCCGCTTCTAAGTTCACTAGTTTGCAATCACTAGTTTCTTCCTAACAGAAAAAAATTCCCTAAGAAGAAAGAGACATAGGAAGAGAAGGATGACTTCCCTTTCTGAACTAAGACAACCCTAACACATCCCTTTTGCCCACAGATCTCAAAGTGCTTTACAAAAGCAACAAATGTCATTGACACCACTTTACAGCTAGGGAAACAGGAGCACAAAGGGGAAAGTTAATTGTCTGAGAACCCTTCAATAGACAACAGCAGAGGTAGGAATACAAACAGTAATCTGCTGACTAGGAAAGTTGCCCCACATACATGCTGCCTGTCGTTGTCACATTTCTAATGCCAATAAAATCTTTGTTTAGCATTCTTTGTCTTTCTGCTAGGGACAAACTCACACAAGACTTTTTTAGACCTCTCTGACCCCCTTATCTCTTCTTCGCCTCCCTTCTCAACATACACATTCCCCGTTAGTCTTCATCTGACAGTGGAAGTCTCTTTGGGATGGACTTACGAGTTATATTACTAAAGTTTCTTTTTCCAGGCCTCTTTCTTACAGTATTTGCTCTGGTATTTAAGAGATAAAATTTATGTTTTGTGCAAAGCAGGAAGATTAGGCACGTGGGAGGTTCAATGCGTTCAATAGATAGTTGACACAACATCTTCTATATAAAGAGTATTTCAAAATTGCACTCAGTGCAAGTCACAGTTGAATGCACTATTTAAATGCAGCCTTGGCTTTTTTGCAATTTCCTGCCCAGAAGAGCAGCTCTCTAACTGTTTTGAAATAAAAAGACATAAACTCTGGAAGGGTGCAAGCAGTCAATTGACCTCATCAGTGCTCAGCACTGGTGTTAGTCAGGAATTTTCCAACAAGACTTTTTTTCTTTTTGGGAGGGTGTGGGGTTTTTGGGGGGGACAGAAAATGCTGATCTCTCAGAACTGAAACTTTTTGAGGGAAATATATCAGTTTCAACAAAATGTGTGCTGGGAAGAATCTTCCAGCCCAACTTCAGACTGATGGACAAAACCTGATTGGGAAAGGATCCCAGCATAGCCAGCAGCCCAGTGGTTAGCACATTCCTTGGCAATGTGAATTTATACCATGTGATAGAGGAAAGATTGAGCTGACTCCAAATAAAGAAGAGCAAGGATTTGACATGGTCTTCCCACAGTCATCGCAAATACCCCAACCTCTGGGTCATTGTCTCTCCTCTGCCCCAAGGAATGGGATTTTTATGAAGTCAGAACCAATCCAACAGGAGCAATTGTGCTTGACAGATTGATCTTAGCCTCCTACATCTTATAGGAATACCCTCAGAACCAGGCTTTGGCATACTGTGAGCTGAACCTCTATTCTGCTCACTTGCTGTCTCTTTAACAAGAGGTCTTATTTTTATTTTGATGAGACAAAAATTCTGAAGCATCCACATTTTTCCTAAAACAGATGTTTTGCTTTCTAGCCAGCTTTACTCAGCATTTTGCAGAAAGAAGCTCTCGGTCTGATACCAGACATTTAACATCTGCCCAACTTAAGGTTTTCCATTGCAACCATTTCTAAAAAAGCGACCGATATATGCATAACGAGAAGCATTTTCTATTATCTCATAGGCTGTGAATCAGACCCCAAATTTTTTGACAGTTCTCCAAAATGTGTTGTTGGGCTTGTTCATTTGATTAATAGAAAATAAAGGATGTGTTCTTTACAATAAAACATCATTTAGAGAAGCATGGCAGGAGACTACATTGGAAAGGTCAGTGGTCTTCTGTTTTGCCTTCTGTACATTGTTGTTTCTTAACGTCTTATTTTTCTGTTCCTAATCTCAGAGAGAAACTGGCAGGAATTGTGCAAGATCCTTGCATAGCTAGAATCAGGTGATCTCTTAGCTACAGCTCTGTTGCTACAGCTCTGCAGCTACTGGAAAACTGGTTTCCACTCCCTTCAGTTACCAACTGTTCCTCACTATGGTCTTAATTATTGTGAAATGATGTGGGATGCATCAGGTGATTGAAAATAAGGGATCTGTCATCAATGTGTTTACCTTTTCTATTTAGAATAGAATAGAATATTTCAGTTGGATGGCACCTATAATGATCATCTAGTCCAACTGTCTGACGAATTCAGGGCTGACCAAAAGTTAAAGCATGTTGTTAAGGGCATTGTCCAAGTGCCTCTTAAACACTGACAGGCTTGGGGCATCGCCCACCCCTTGCAGTGTTTGACCACCCTCTCAGTAATTAAATGTTTCCCAATGTCCAGTCTAAACCTCCCCTGGCACAGCTTGGAACCATTCCCACAGTTCCTATCACTGGGTACCAGGGAGAAAGGTTTCAAATCACCCACACCCCATTTCTTATAGTGCCAAATTTTCCCCAAAACAGATAGTAAATAAATTCAGAAAGATGTGTGAAAGAAGGGAGAAAAAGGAGGAAGGCATAATCTGCAAATGTGCTAAAGAATACTGTGACCTCCTAGTATTGAGGGAGGCAGTGAGAGGTTTTCTCAGAGGGTCAGAGAAGTACCTATGATGTAGCGAAGTATTGTGAAATACAGACTTTTATATCCTTCTCTGTGGCTGAGGCCAATAATTAGAACCCTCTTTCCGAAACTGCTCAGGCACATAGGAGGAGGGATACGGACAATTGCTTCTTTAAACCGTCCAACAGTTTCCATTGGAACAAAGCTCTTTTCTAACCCTGTCAGTATAAACTTATGCTTTACTCTAAGCTAATTCTTCTTCTAAATTAGGATCTGCATTTACATATAAGTAACTGGTAGCTGGATGACGGTCTACAGAAACATGAGCTGAAAGGTACTGAAGAATAATAGTATTATTCTATCATTACTACAAGAAGAAAAGGAAACTGTACATCACATGAAAGGCTGACCAGCTGCTAGTATTACATAACTGATGGGTACATTGCTGATTCAATAAATGCTAAGAATACAGAAATTTATCTACAAAGTCAGATACTCTTGTGTCCACGTTAAGAATTTACTAAAATGTATGGCACAAATATAGCACATATTTCTTGGTTATTTCTCTTTGCATGCTGGCTTTTTTTCCTATATTTTTTTCTCCCCATAATATTTTTTAAAGACACTGAAGAGGAGGCTGGAGGGGGAAGTGTTCTAGCAAGCAAGCACATCATCTTACCAACATAACTGGGGAAAGAAAAAATCATTTCCAGACTTGACAAGAGCTAAACTATGCACAGCACCTACCGAATCTGAGTAAGATTTAAAACTTGAATACAGACAGCAGGCACATCACAGCCTACCTTCAGAAATAGAATGGCTGCAGCTGAAGGGGAAACTCAAGCACTAATGATCAGTTAAGTACTCGATTGCTGCTGTCAGTAAGTTTACAACATACCACAGGGAAGACACACAAAAAAACTCCTTAGTCAAATTCTGAGTACATTGACAAAGGAAGAAAACGGAACTTATAAAAAAAGTCAACATTTGTTAAATAAAACAAAACACGATGCTGAGACTACAGCTCAGTTTTACAGGTAACTGGAAGAAATATTGGGAGAGAGAAAACTCATGCTTCAGACAGACATCTGGTGATTACAAATTAGAACTGGATATTTGCTGAGATAAGATTACCTAACCCTGGATGATGTTTAATTTCTTGCCTTTTCCTTTGCAGAATTTAGTTCTGGTTGCTGGCGGTACAAAATACTGAACTATTGCATCTTCATTTGGGAAAGAGAGACATGAGGAAAAAGGCAATCACATCTGTTAGTGTAGGTGGGCATGCACATATAGCTGTACACGGATATGATTATGTATTTGGCATATACTGAATGTAGATGGAAGCCTTGGGATGCCAAGGATGGAAGCAAGGGCCTGATATAACATATATACTAGAGATGTAAATAAAAATAATATATAGTAATCTACCTGCGCTCTCTAAACTCTGTTTCTAGTTTCTCTGCATGAGAAGCACAATTTCCGAGAGTTCAGCTCCCATTTAAATAGCAGAATAGACATCCTGGTTTTCCAGAGATTATGAAAAATCCTATCACCGCTCTATATCCTGGAGTCTATCAGCATAGCTGACTGTATTTCATTTGGAGCAGCAGAGCTACATCAATTTGTACTAGGCAGGGAGCTTCTGTTTCCAAACAGACCATGAGGAGAGTTATGACCTGCAAATCAGGCCAGAATATCCTTGGCTCTGTTTCAGGATGCAAATACTCTTTTTCTCTTAGAAATATTAAAATGCAATGATCTAGTGAGGGGGCCTTTTCTACCTACTCTGGTTATGGGTCTTTTGAGAGATTGTTTTGACTATCAAGTAGCTTTTAGTGGTTATCAGTGACCACAAGATCAATTTACACTCTTAGAAAATAAATACAATTCTTGCTTACAATAGAAAGCAAATGTGCAAGTAGAGAGGAAAAGAAGAGAGAGCACGATTAATAAATTACAATTGTTAGCAAGCACTAACATGTATCGAAAATGGCAAATTCTCTGGAGTATAGCTGAGCTTCTTTTATTCAGGTCAATGACTCCTTTTGTGATTCCCTTCTCTGAAAAAGAGCATTTTCAATGATTTATGTATAATAATCTCCACATCAGCATATCTTATTTTTCACTATTTGTTTGTTAAACATGCAGCAAGAATCTCACACTGAAGCCCTTAGCCTTGAAAATACAACTGGGACAAAGGCATAAAAATATACATATAAAATAGAAATATTTATTGCTAAAGCTGATGTTTATGATTTGACATGTAGGTAAGGGAAAAAAATTACACCATTTTAGACTGCTGAGTTGAGGCTTTAATGGTGTGAGCTTCAGACAGATACATGAAGGCTGTTTATTAAGCAAAAAAAAAAAGAAAATTATCCATTCACAGGCCACCAGAGCAGGAAACTGCAACAAACATTACAAAAGCAGCTTTTCATTGGTCTGTGCAAGTGCTGTCTCTTTGCAGCCTGAAGGAGTCAGAACTGGACAAAAAAAAATTTAAATGATTAAGATGATTCAGTTGAAACAGATTTGCAAATTCTTGAATTCAGGGTGGGTTTTTCAGGACTGAACCAAATCATGGAAGATTTTCAGCCATCTCTGCTCCTGTCTGGTTGCCTATATAAAACCTTGATCCTTCAAAGTGCTCACCCACCTCTGTGCCCCAAGTGCCTGTTTCAAGTTCAGGAACTGGCATGCTGATTTCTTGAAAAAAAATTCAGACGTCCACTTCTTTGAAGTCTCATTCATTACAAAGACTTGTCATCCAGTCAAAGAGCAGGACAGAGCCCTGTGACAAAGAGGATGTGATTTCCAACAGTGAATCTGAAGACTGAAATATTATCTGAGGTACAGACTGAGCATATCGCTTCTTTGTCTTGAATCACGGCAGATCTTACATAGCAACAGCTCTTACCAGGCTAGAAAAGTCAAAGGCAGTCTCAGATCACCCCCAGAATGCATGTCACATTGGGTTATCTTACCAGTAAACCCATACTTGGATTAATCCTCATTTCCACCCTGAAGACTTATATGGGAATTCTACACTGGGCAAAATTGCACCGCATATGAATAGTGACAGAATTTTTGAGGTTATAATTTTTTACAGAAAATATTCAGGTAATTTAGATTATTTGATTGACAAGTGAAAATCCCAACAGATTCCAATTGCAGTATGAATTATCTTTTTTACGAGTTCATACTGTACCTGTCCCCTAGTGATGTAGAGGATTTCATTGTCTTTGCTGTCAGCACAGAAACTTTCACCAACATAAAATATATTTTCAAAATCCTCGGGGGCTGGATGGACCACACATACGAGGGGAAAGGATGGAGGGGAAATCAACAGATAAAATGGCAGAGTTCCAGTATGTTTCAGCTAACAGGTCTGACCTACTCTGCCAATCTCTGGCCAAGACTTTAAAGGCAACCAAGCCTTCTTACTAGAGCTGTATTCTCAAAATTGACTGGGTACTTAGTAGGCACTGACGTCCATAAATATTTCACAAGGAAAAGAATGCATTTCCCAGGCATTGACTAACTACATATATTATTTATATGAAACCATAACTTAAGTTGAAAAACAATAAATGCTTCAACAACAGACCTGTTCACAACCTACTCCATTACTAAGTAAAATGGTCTCGGGCTATTCCTCAAGATCTCATAACTATGCAGAAATTCAATGGGACCTGCATATAAACATGACCTACAAAGGTGAAATATCAGATTGTAGTCACTTCACCAATACTAGTTAACTTCAAATTACATGGACAAGGGATTATAAAACACCGACATTCATTTACATTTCATACTTGTATTATACTTTACACTCCTGTTTGAGATCAGGTCTCCCACTCTAAATAAAGGGCAGAAAATGCATGACAGGGAAGTAGTGTTATCTCCCATTTCATCCACAAAGGATTAGAGCTCAGGGAGATAAAAGACTACATTTTCTACTGCCATGCCCCCAGCATAGTTCACTGATAGCCTTTTCCAGAGGAAAAAGTTGGTACAAAAAAGATGAAGGTCAGGAAAAGCAAAGATTGCACATTCCAGGTTCATGCCAAGAAACTCCTGAAGAGCTGGAAGCTAAACTGAGACTTTCTACTTCCCAAACAACTTAGCTACAAAACTCCCCTTTCTTGGTAAATGATCTTCAAACAGGTTTTTAAATGACTGCTTTGTCATTCAACCTGTTCAACACCATAGAGGAGGCATCTCAGAGGAGGTGTAACAGACTAATGCTCTTTTGCCTGAAGCACTCATAACATTAATGGAAATTAATTCTGCTGGTGGAAAAGGGTTAAGTGAGTTTTTCTAGCTCATAACCACAGCTAGGGAGAAGGGAAAAGCTTCTGGAGGGGAGAAAGTGGATCTGTGATGTAGGCAGTACCACCACCATTTATGTGTTTACCATTCAGCTGGCAGCTAATGGCCCATGTATAAACTTGGGATGAAAGTGAGTAAAATAAATTGCATTCTTTAAAAGAACCATGTCTTCTTTCAGTGGCACAGAAAAACCATCCAAAATGCACCCTGGAAAGCTATTTTGAGTTTGTTTTTTTGGCAAGACACAGAAAGTGCGAAGATAAAGTCAGTCAGTTCAGTATTGTGAAGGGAAAAAAAGAGAAAAATGGTGGAAGTTCTGGAGACAAGACTCACCTCAGTGCAGAGAGCAAGAAGGATATTTATGCACTATTTATATGACTCCAAGCACAAATTTTGCCTTGCATCGATTATAATGCAAGTTTCAAAGATCTTTCTGCAGCTCTGGCATAATACTGATACCGTATCAGCAATGAAAGGCTGAGGAACCAAGGCTACTGGCAGCCACTTTGGGCAAGATCAAAAGGCATGTTCCTCTCCCTTGACACTCTGAGACACCACGCGCAGCCTGACAAGCAAAATCCCAGAGCAGGCTGAAAGTTGCAATGACAGAGGTTGTGTTAGTCAGGGAGCATTTCCCAAGCGCCTCCTTGCTGCTGCCTAGCTCTTTCCCCATTGCCTTCAGTGCATTGAGTTGAAGTGAGAGGGTTTGGGTGCTACTTGGTTTTAAGGTGATGTGATGGAGGCCAGGCCATCAATCACTGGTAGAGGAAGGAGATGCATTAGTAGGATGTTACGAGGCAAACCTGACAGCTGTTCTGCCATCGCTGCTCACTTTGTGAAGGAACGAGAAGAAGGGTGTCTCTGAAGTCACTCTGGAGTTCCCACTGACTCTGCAAAGCAGGGCAGGAGAGAGGCCTGACCCTGCCCTGCTACCCAGCTTTCTCCTTCACTGACAGAGAAGAGCACAGAGTCACATCCCACCTGAAACACACAGCTTTTGATAGTGAAGCTCACTCACTTATTACAGTATCACTGGTTTATATGGCAGGTGTGAACTAATTCAGTTCATTTGGATCCAAGAGCTCTCAGCAACAGACAGGAAGATAAATAACCTTGAAAAAGGGGGTGTTGACAAGCAGGGACTTGTGGAAACTGACTGGAAGGATCGGGAACCTGCACACTCAGCTCCCCCCACTCCCCCAGCAGCCACAGAGCATCTCCGCCCCATCAGAGCCTTCAATGCTCTCTGCGTTTCATTTTCCATTGAAAAGGCATTTCGGGGAAGCTGTGCTTTGGCTGAAACAGGCAACTAGCCCTTGGTACCTTGTCCTCTGAAGGCTTCTGCCAAAGAGGATTTCTGGTAGCACCTACCATGATATGCCCAGCCCTGTGTTTCCATCTCATCACTAAAACCAGACTCCACAGACTCCATTACAGTTGTTTCTTTGCCCCAGTACCACTTTGCCACAGCAACCTGATCCCATCAGTTGAAAACACAACTGATCAGCAGGAGGCAGTGAGCAGCCAAATTCCTTCAAAGGATTATTCAGCTGTGTGATCCCAGGCAGTACCTGCAAAGATTAGAATACATTCCCAGCTTGGCTTCATCAAACTGCAGCATCAAACACACCTCCAGGTAGCTATTTTCTCTGATATCTGCAGCAATAATATTTCAGTGACTGTCTTACAGAACCAGGTTAGACCCCTGAGAGGTTCACATCAACGTCCTATGCACACGATGTCTGTATCCACTTACAGCCACTGGCAGACCACATGTGATCCAGATGCCTTGTGCTCATCCTCAGCACAGAAAAGCTAATTTCACACTGAGTATAAAAGAAGATGGTAGGACCATGTCCAATCCAACGCCCCTCTACACCAGGATCGAGCAGATATGAATTTGTACAGGCTGCTTCTGAAGGCCTGGAAAAGGAAACCCTGACACAGCAGTGTGAAATCACACTCAGCTCTGTCACTCTAAGGGCTCACACTATAAAACCTTCATTGCTCCAATCCGTGAAGCAAAATGACAAATGGCTCCAGTCAAAAGCTTACAGTCAGGACCTAAATCTTCCACCACCCCCTTTCTGCGTGAATTAATTTTAGGTGTTCTGTGAGATAAATTGAATTTTGCATTCTTCCAACTGCAAAAATGGATTGTTCTAGTTATTAAAATAAATATAGGAATAAAAAAAATTGAAAAGATAAAAGAGAAAGGAAATTCTAGTGTAGTCAGAAGTCAAAGAGCCATTCCAAAGAATCACAGTGGTACTTAGACACTTGTGCTACGTTTTTGCAGGGGCACTAAGGAAGAAAAAAAAAAAAAAAGAAAAAAAAAAGGAAAAAACCTCACACCTTTTCAGAGAGAGTCGTTTGGAAGGCAGTTTAAGGTTAAAATAAAAGCAGATGTCATAACTTAACCTGCACTGCACCAGCTGACTGACTTCAGTGGGAGCAAGAATGGGTCAACATTTTGTAATCTTCTGGTTACTACCTCCAGCAGATGCAGTGCATTCTCTGATCGGTATGGGGGGGTTATGCCTGAATTACAGATTTTGCCCATCATGATTATCTTCTTCAAACAGTCTTCTTCTTCTCTCTTCCACTAGGCACCATACATCATTTTTCTCTAACTGACAAGTTCAGTCCTTCACAGAAGACACTACAAAATCTTAATTATCCAGGAGGTTATGGTTGGACTTCTCAGAACACAGGCTGCAAGGTCCTCCTGAAAGCTGTCTTAGTTCCTCAGTCACCATTTAGTTCCTTACTGGTTGCATTACTGCATATCTCTTCATATTGGTTAACATACCTACCTTCTACCAACATTCCAGCAAGGAGAAGTCCTGTGCTCCTCAGGCAGTAAAAAGGCAAAAAACCCCAGATACCAAAGCTTCAGAGATTAAAGAGATTGACACCTACATGTTTGTATATCTGGGCCCCTGAGACTATTATGCAGCAATTACCACTTAAAAGGCTTGAGGCTTCCAATGTCTCAGTCACACACTAGACTATGACCTCTCAGGTCAGCCATTGTGACCTTTTTAGTAGAATATTTTCTGACAATAGCAGATCAAGCTCAACTGGAACTATTTACCAGACTTGGAGAAGAAACACCTAGAGAGATGAAGGCATCTTAAAATAAAGCATCTGAAATTTTTTTAAGTGAAAAAATTCTGAAAATGAATATTTCATTTCAGCTCAAAATATTTAATTTTATGTAAAACAGAGGTTTTACTCATTTATTTGATTCAGCCAGAAAACACAAAAAAATATTATTGATTATTTCCACAGTGCTTCTTAGATTTGGGCTCTGAATAGATCTCAGTACAGAAGAAAAACAGTCAAGTACAGTGTTGCTAACTGACCAATTAATTCTTAGCTCTGCAATAGTGGATTTTTTTGTAAAGCCCCAGCTTCTTGAATCATGTGATTATATGAAAATCTCAGGTTTCTTTCCCACAGAAAGTAGACATCTGATAATTTGGGTTGCAAACAAAAGCTCGCGTGGTGGAGCACTAAAGGCTTAAATGCCCCAAAACAAGCAAAACATGTATTTTTCCATCTTACCAGTTTTAAAGTCAAGCTCATACTATGGGATGGATATTATTGGTGATTTTTGAACCTTTAGGGTAGAGAATATTGCAAATTACTTCCCAGGAGCTATCAAGAAAAAGATCCCTAGGGCTTTTAACCCTCCTCTGTTCTTGGTCCCCTCCCCCATTGGTTTTGGGGAAGGAAACCACCAGCCAGCTAACTCTAAACCCATACAAACAGTAAGAGTTAATTTGTTGCAATGTATCTGAGTGTAGTAACTGATTACATTTTTCCCCAAAGGAAACTTCAGTTAATTTGGTTAGTGACTCATATGCCAGGCTGCCAATTACAACACAGATGATTACACACATAAATTCACGTCGGAGTGGCTCAACGATCACAGGGAGGAAAAAAAAAGAAGAAGAAGAAAAAAAAGCAGAAAGAAAAAAGGCTCCTCTTTACCTTCCTGGGATTGGGGGTGGGTAAGCACCCCATCCTGCGCGGTGCTGCGTGCCCACCCATGCCATTGGAGACTGAGTGCTCAAAACTACGAGACCGGGACATGACATATGTGAAATGGCAGTGTCTTCTAGCTTTCCATTTGGGATTTTCATTGCCAAAATGTGTTGCACGTTCTCTAAAAGATTGTTTGCCACTATCGTTAGAGGAATCCATATACAAAGAGAGCAGGAAGGAGGTTAAATGAGCAGTGCTTGGCAGTACATCAGTAAATCATTTAAAGATAACCTGTGCATACCAATACAAAAAAAAAAAAAAATCCAATTAAAGCAACTTATCACAAACCTAGTCCCATCTCTGAAGTGCTTTATATTCCTAAAGGGGAGTGGGAGAGGGGGAGGAAAGGAACAGGACAAGGAGTCAGAGTCTGATACTATAACATGAGGAAAGCCCAAGCTAGGCATTAGAAAAAAAGTCCTACACGCCTCATCAATCGGCCAATGAAATCAATAGCAAGGGGAGTTGGCTGGGCTCCCGAATACATATATTCAGAGAAAATTAGACTTTGCACTTAAAAGCTATAGGAAGCTCTGACATTTGGTGGAGAGCCTAGGAGGAAGAAGGTGTTCTTTTATCTTAAATGAAAGACACTTCACTGGTCTAAAATGTATTTCTAATGAGACATTCCTCTAGATAAACAGCTGCATGCATTTCCTTCATTTAGGGTCAACAGGCTAGCTATAGTATAATGCATGCAGTTCCTTGCTGAATAGGTCAAAATCCTTTACAAACAGTAATTAAGCTTCGTGGCACCAGGGTACTATTATACCAGTTTTACAAGGGAATAAATAAAAGGATGTAGCGGCTAAGTGATTTGCTCAAGGTCATTAAGCAAGTCAGTGGCAGAACCAAATATTACACACAGATGCCCGGTCTCCCGTCCTCACCTCTCACCAGTAGACAACTCCCCTGCATCGGCCTTTATTAAATAACCATTACAAAATGTATTCATTTTAATTTGGAACTATGTAAATTGACTCTTCCCCAAAAGACAGCAATTGGCTGTTAAATAAATACCAAGTGATTATTACAATCATATTTGCTGAAGGGTGGATCATCAGTGTAATGTGCTGGGTTCAATAAAAAGGTTATTGCCTGTCAAATAAACATGATGAGCAGAGCCTGGACTGATGCGGAGCATGTCGAACAGTCACTGGCTTTGGTGGGAACTGCAGCTGCTCAGCACCTTTCAGAGCCTGAGTATTTTT
>NW_009260614.1:5617507-5636999 GCF_000687185.1 Egretta garzetta
CAAGGTAACCTTAGGTCAGATTCTGGCACCCTAACTTGATTATAAGGGCAGTTAAGTCTCACCAATTTCTGTAAAAACAACTCAGTGTGAGACACTGTTCTCAACAAGGGTAAAGGTAGTAGAAATCACTCCTATAGTATGAGAGGGTAAGAAGATTTTAGTATTAGTGCTAAGTTAACTGCAGATACAGGAAGCTAAGGATCTTGCTTCTGTTTTTATTATAACTCAGCAGAAGGGGACAGCTGTAAATACAGTTGAATGGTCAGATCATGTCTTTCAGAGAAATGGTCTGAACACAAAGGAAGCTGTTTTAAATTGCCGGTTTCTTTTATGTTTTTCCAAAGTGTGAGTTTATAAGACTAGTGTTTGTTCTCTGCCAGACAATCATGGATTCATCAAAAAAAATCTTTGTACCCTGCAGAACTGATTGTCATTTGCAGTTCTACACTAAGGCAAGCACCCTGCCCTAAACTATAGTCATTCATTTTTAGGCTGCTTGACTCTGCCAAAGCAGGGTGAAAGGACATCATTACAAAACCTCCTCCGTTCTGATGTAGTTTGTCAGTGTAAGCAGCACGTTTCACTGCAACAACAAATATCATTCTTCGCAAAAGCTAAGAGCCAAGCAGTCAATGCATGTAGTAACTGCTACTTATGTTAAATAAACAATTTCTTTAAAAAATCGGTTTTTCTGGCACCAAGTCCGGGCAAAAGAAAGAGCAGAGCAGTACCGAACTAAAGCACTAGGTGGCAAGCCTCTAACAAGAAGTGACTTCGGGGAGCAGAGCCTCAACCAAGGCTTTCGGCAATCACCTGACAGAATTTCGCGTTCTGGAAAAATGTTCCTGATTTAAACACCTAATGTTTCCCATTAGGAGCTAATGTCCTCCCTATACGCTGGCATAGATCAGCGGCTAAAGCATACAGGACAAGTTGTACTGCAGACATTGCTCGGAGAGAACAATTCTTGCTATGCTTATCTGCAGAGCTTACCAAGATGTTCTTTTCCTGTTAATGTTTCTTTAATATAGTTACTTTTTTTTTTTTTACACCCCCACCCCCCCTTTATTCCGTTTAGAGTTTTGCTACTGGAAGTGGTTGAAGGTTGAGATATGAATTTTAGAAGATCCAGGCTCTGCTTGATTCAGAGGGAGCCAGTTTGGGAAGTACGTGATGCGGCTTCTCTACCAACAGTGAGCCAGGCAGCAGAGTCACGCACACGCATCTGCATTCGCACAGGCCAATTAGAATGTTAATAATAATTAAGTGTCTTACTCCTAAGACGCTCTTACACAGGGGAATGCTAAAGTGCCAGTCAGCTCATTTCATTACATGCAGCCAGACACCTCTCAGACCTCGTGTATTTGCTAAGGGAGCGGAGAAGAGCGATTCCAGCTCCAACCAATCTGATTTCAGATGATCTGCTCACCAAACAAATTAGAGCAGCCTATAGAAAGAAATGTGGACCAGAAAAAAGTCCAGCTGTGGCAGCTGAGCTGTACCTTCTACCTCAAACTGAGCCACAGCAAATAAATTCAGGGTGAACCCTGCAAATTCCCAGTTTGCAGGGGGTTGTGGGAGTCTTTATTTCGCTTTGGTTCACACGCTTCAAAGCGGCTCCATTTCAGATTTGAGATAATCCCCTAATTAAACACAAACTCAGCCTTAAGCTGCATGTCATCTGATTTCTACCCAAAAAATCAGAACTGGACACAGACTTGCTAGAGTTGTTCAGCTTGTTCATCTCTGAGATTACATTTAACTGGACAGCACGGGCTGGCCCAAAGGTCGCCTTCCATCTGTTTGAACCACGTGAGTCACCCACCTTCCTCATCCTTCATGAATGCTGTAGTCTGGCTCACAGCTGACCACAATGTGCTGCTTATTCACAAATCAAGCCCTTTCAGATGTTGGTTTGCAATCAGCTATGTCCTTTGGTGGGCAGTAGGACAGAAGGCTAGCAAGAGGGAATGGTGGGTTTGCTGCTGGAAGAGTTATTGGGTTCAAGGCTTGCCCATTGGGTAACACCCAGGAGGGGGCTGGGAAGAAAAGCTTGGATGCATTTCTCATGAGCAGAACCTTTTGAGTGACTCTGAAAAGTTTTGGAGTTTCATTATCCCTATCTTAAAAGGAACAAATTTGGTGTCTTTCTGATATCAGAAATGTTAAGGCTACTTCTCACCCAAACCTCTACTTTCAGAAAAAGAAAAAAAAAAAACCAAACACAAAAACCTGAGGCAAGCAGCAAAATCTACAGAAGTATGAAAACAGAAAGCCCTGTTTATTCAGTGCACACTCCAAATAAAGCAGATACAAAATAAGTTAAAACAAGACTGAGTCATTCACATTTCCAATAAATGAAAGGGAAAAAAAGCCATCATTTTTCACTCTATTTCACATCAGAGAACGATCACAAGAGACTACTCACTTAATGCAATGATGACTTTACCCCTGCCGAAAATTATCGTATTTGCCCCCATTTCACATCTCTCCCCCAAACCAGTTTGCCCCATTTCAAACATTTCGGGGTCACACAACTGCCTGCTTGCAGTTTCTTTTTACTACCCTTTGATTTTTACCAGCTGCAAGAGAAAACTTGAGTGAAAATACACAAAACCACGCATCTGATCAGATGTGTGTGACACGTAACTCTACACCTGAGTGTACATCTGAGTTTACCCAGATTCAGTTTTCCCAAAAGATCAGAAGTCTGAGCAAAATCAAGCCAATCCAGCAACCCAAATCCAGTAGACAAAGAACAGAGGAAGGTCCCTCTGGGTCCTACAGGTCCTACAGGCTTCTCCACAGGTAACCAGAGGGGATGCTGTTGGGCCAATTCACTGCCATGGTAGAAGTCTTGCATACCCAGCTTCAATTTTATCTTCAGCCCTTGGGAAGTAAAAAGCTGAAGGAGGAATCTAAACTGAGGACTCAACTTTCTGTTGAGCTAGAGCCCTTTTAAGACTCTGTGGAGACAGAAAGTTTCATTACAGTTACTAATTACTTTTATTGCCAAAGATTGGTGAAAGTAATCATAGAACTTGGGTGAGAAGGGACCTTGGAGATCCTTAGTTCAAACTCCTGCTCAAAGCAAGACTTGTTTACGGCAGTACATATAGCATGAGACCTTGAAACAGAAGTGAGCAAATGTGGGGAAGTTTCTAGGTAAAGGTCTTTCCAGAGCTTTTTATAAATTTTTAACCAAGCTTAGCAGTATATAAACAGAGTTTGCTCTAGAGCAGAGCAGTCGCTCTGTTACTCAATAAAAAAATTTTCTATATTGCATTGCTGAGCTTCTAAAAGCATTATAGAAGGTGGAAACAGAAGTATATGGTGGAAACCAAAAGGGAAGTTGTTGCATTTGGGTTTAGCACAAAAACCTAATTATAATTTCACAGGAGAACTGAGGGAGAATGGAGTAAACTCCCACATTGAGCTTACTGCTTGGAGATTGTGCCACAGTGAGGCAGAGAACTGAGAACAACCTGGAGACTTAATGTGGGTATTCACTCCCACAGGGATGCTGCTGACTGACTTAACTGGAACTGTATTTGAAGCAGACTGTTTTATATTTTCTGCCCACTTTGTATGAGGTTGAATTCCATCCACTCATAAACAAGAACTTCTGTTTTCTCAAAAACTTAATTACAAATTTTAAACAGAAAATAGCAACTAAACATGCAAAAATAAGTTTGAATAACTCTAGATGATTTGCAGTAGCAATACTCTGCACATACAAACTTTCAAACCATGGAAATAATGAAGTGTTCGTAACAGTCATTTTCCTCACAGCCGTACAGCAAGAAACAAATCTGGTTTACTGTTCTTGCAAGGCATCAGTGAAACTGTATGAGAATATCTCAAAATGGAAGAAGTATTAAAAAAGTCAAATGGTCTGAGTGTTGTTATTCACATTCAGCTAATAAGACTAATGTTAACTTTTGGAGCCATTGCTCTCTATAAATTACAGGAAAATGAGCTGGGCAATTAGCTGGAAGCAAAATAAGCATCCCCAGCTTCTGTAAAACACAGCAAATTATTTTATAAATAAGTGTTTGATCAAATAATCATTTGATCTTGAGGGTTGTGTAACCAAAGTTTTCAATCACTTCTCCTTAGCTGCCAAGAGTCTCAGAATTACGGAAGCTGTATCATTTTGTCAACCTTCAATGCACGGAAATGTTGAGGCATGTCCCCACAAGATGATTATCTGCCTGAATTGCAGTTGAAAGCTATTAGATGTTACTTTTTACATTAGCTGAGAATTGCCCAGTTGCAGTTTTTAAGTTTGTTAAGGATGACAAAGATGAGCATGACAGACTTGCAGTGATTAAATGCTTCTTGAATTTATTTCACAATGTGCTAAATGTTTCTTATGATACAATCTTAAAATTAGAATGAACTGATCTTGTACCTACTGAAGTTTATGACATGATGAATTCTTTAGAGAGTAAATTACAATGAAACATTGATAGCAAATTACTTGGTTATAAATGTAGCTCATCCAAAAACACATGACAAAAACAATGCATTTTATTTGGTAGCATATGTCTGCTCTCATATCTGATTTCAGCAAATATGACTATTTTCACCTTATACAATCACTTTTCCTGGGCGGGGAAAGCAGGCTTTACAGTCGTTGTTGAAGAGCTAAAATTTTACAAAAAGCTGAATAGGGATAGTTTGCTGAGAAATGTTATATATATTATATACTAAAAAATTAAGTGGAGTGTGCATGGACTTCACAAGTGTTGAATGTGGACATGGTGTATTTCTCTACCTTCAGAGTCCTAGTTCTTTCAATTCCTTAGTTTGTGGAATTAATTATGTCCATTTCTACCTCAAATGCAGAAGTGGAACAAATAATTTCCTTGGATAAACAGACTAGCACAGATTGCAAAAGACCACAACTTATTGATTATGTTAAGTTTGAACTTCAAATTAAGGCACAAATGAAGGTTAATTTCAGTTATTCATGTAAAGAGTCTTATGAATTGCTTTAAAAATGTATTGAAAAAGTATCAAAACTGGTCATTACTATTTTCAGTAACAAATTGAAATATACAGGACTGAATTGTATATTCAAGGGTAGTAGATGTGAACATAAGGAGAAAAAATACAGGATTTGCTAAGGAAAATGACATTTCTTTAAATTGCCCCTTCAAAAAGGACATTTTTCCCTTAATCACATAGTTATTTCCAAGATGGGTGATCATTCTACTTTGGATGCAGAAGAGAGGCAGTGGACAGACCAGCACTGTGTTCTCCCTACTCTTAACTACAAAGCCTACTTTGGTTATTCTCAGTAATCAGCAAAGAGTGAAAAAGCAGGTACAACTGCCAGGGTAAAACTGGAGACAGGCAGGGACGGTTTAGTTCCACCTCCGTAACCACTGCTCTGTCCTGTGCAGATCACAGCTCAGCTGGAAGAGGGACTGTAACCAGAAGCTTCCCATAGGCAATTCAGACTGTTCCCACCAGCTGCTGTGTGTTCTCTGCCATAACCGGACCAAATCAGCATGCTTGCTGCAGGCAGCTGGAAATGGCCGGTTTCAAAGGGTCAAGAGATCTGCCTTGTGTTCTGGCTTTATCACTGCATTATTTTTTACTTCCATCCGGGTACTAAGGATGTTGTTGCTGTAATTACTATTAAATTAACAGTATGATTGGGCTGGAGTCCTTATATACACACATCACTTCAGGATACTGTGCTGAATTCTGAGTTCACAGAGCCACAGAAACTGACCTAGTTGTGTTCACACTTCCTCTAGAGATGAGGTAGAAATTTAAGCCAGGGAAACTGAGTCTCTCTCTGCAGTACAATGAGAGAAAATGCCAGCATGAAGACAAGTTTGGACAACCTGGGATCTGGGCCTTAACTGTCTCCTGAAATTTAGAGCTCGCAAGATAGACAGCACTACGGGAATTCAGCCATTTCACAGGCTCTGGTACCTTGAAACAGCTCTCCAAGAGGCATTATGACCCCACAATGTCACGAGGGGCACTCCAGCTGTGGCAGTCTCTCATTAGGATGGTGTGACCCATAGAACTTTCCTGCTTACATCTGTGGGCTTGACTGCTTTGAAATGAAGCCGTGAGAAGTTTCTGGTTTTAGAAGCAAGGTAGACCAAGGCTTTTCCACATACCTCTTCAACCCAATGTTTTGGAGTCAGACGCTTCCGGTATCTTAATATAAGGCTTTAGGAAGCTTCATATAGTTATGTTTCCACATACCCACACCCAGCACTTCATTTTCTTAGAATACAAATATGTACATGTATAATGTAAACGCTGACAAGTCCAATCAGACTTTAAGAAGTTTCAGACCCGAAAACCTGTGCACCCAAAAAAGGATAAAAAGTGCCCCCTGCACTAATTTCTGATTCTACAGCCTGCCCATCACTGTGATGATGTGAACAACACTGCAAGGGGCATGTGCTACGTAATGTCAGCTGGCAGCAGCAAAGGTGCTGTGGATACCGCAGAGCTCTACTGTAAGACTGCTGACTGTTTTCATGGCATCACATGAAAAACAGAAATAAATAGCTCCTCTTCTATGATCACAGCATGGAAGTTTTGCTTTGCTGTCTATCCCTTCTCATTAAAAGCATAAAACACAATGCAAGATAGGGATTAGACACAGAGGCAGGCAAACGCGACAGAGCCAGAGGGAAGAGCTCAAGGAGTAAAAGGATTGGCACGTGTGCCAATAAAGCCGGTCCTGGTGTCAGCTTCGAGCTGTGCCCTCAGAAGCCAGAACTGAATTTCACTCAGAGAACAGAGGAACAATAGGTATAGACACCCTAGACCACACAGGCATATACACCCATTTCCTTCTGCCAAGCCTCTGTGCAGGTGTTAAGAGAAACCTCTCCCCCAGCAAACTGTCATAAAACTGTTACTTTTTCTTTTCTAAAGTCCTCTTAAAAACAAACAGGCATACGCTCTTTTCCTGTGAAGCAAGTTTAGTTTTTTTCCTATTTAAATTACAAACACATCAGAAATCTTCCTCACCACAGTGCATCCTGTCTTTTCTCTGTCTGACATTTAGAGTACAAACTCTTTAGGGCAGGGTCTGTCTTTATTTTTCATGTCTCATACAGAGCCAAGTCATATTCTCAATGTTAAACAGTAAGTAGAAAAGGCCCATACACATATACAAGGTTATATGATATATGCCTAGCTTATGTATGATATACACATGATATGGTCAGTAAAACAGGCCTGTACAAGAAACCTCTCTACTTATATACACAACAAAACAGATCCTGACTTGTGTGCTGGGGCATACACACATGGTACAGTGTATAAAAGAGGCTCTTGTAAATGTACATGTATGTGTTTGATTTTTAAAAGTCTCCAGGATCCCTTCAGACTGGGAGGAACAGGGAGAAGCAGAGAAAAAGGGGACTGCAGGGGGAGGACATGTTGTCTACAGTTCACCTCTTCATGATGCTTGTTGGTGAGTGGTTCAGGAAGGTGGGAGTGACTCAGCCACACAGACATTGTGCATCGGACTGCACGTCTGAGAAAAGGTTGAGAACCACTGCTCAGTGTGACCCCTTTCCCCGGCAAAAGCAAAGCGAATACATCTCTCTCAACAGTTCCGAAGCACCAGCTTCAGGCAGGCGCCATGATGACATCAGCCTTGCTTTCGCAATTATTTAACCTCTGTCTTTCAGATCAGCAATGAACCAGCAAGGGTGACTAATACACACATCAGCTCTAGAAAGTTATCAACACACTGAACAGGGTGCCGGCCCTCAGGAATGAACTAGTCTTTCATGAGTCTATTTGTTTTGTATTTGGGGAAAAACTGTATGAAACCAGACGTTATGTGTCCGTAAGAAGCTACAGGCAAGCCTCTGTGCCCTGTGGAAATGTCAGTCCTTTTGTGAGAAAGATGCAGATATAGCAAAGATATTTGCTTTTTCTCATTTCTGTGTGTTATTTTGTACTACTCCCCTCCAACTCTGGCTCCTGCTCTCACTCTCCATAAAAGCATGGAAAAAGTAGCTTCTCTCAACAGACATCTACAATAAACATGCCGATACTTGAGATGTAAACTGAGAGGCTGGCATTATAACAGAGCCTCTAAATCAACCTCAGGACCTTGTTAGCATAATTAGTGATAGGACTGGTATCTTACAAGATCCAGGACAGAAAGTGGAAAAATAGTAATAACAATACAAAAATATATTTGTATCCCAGCAATTGCTGGGATGATTGCTGATGGTTCAAAAGCAAGTCAGATCTTGCATGAGACAAATAATTTTATATGACGTTTAAACTCACAGGAATTCTGCCGGAAATACTCAGAAGCTTATTAGAGGAAAAGATGAGAATCTACTCACATGAACAATAAAAGATTCTTGTGTGGAGGAGCTACTGTGACTCCCATCCTCGTAATAGGTGTGCATCTTGCAATTACAAGCATACTGAAAAATAATGCTACCTTCACTGCTCCTTTCTACTAATTTGAAGCTTCAGAGAAGAAGAAGACAGTACTGCTCTTCCTTCCAATTGAAACTCAAGTAAGATGGAGAAACACAGGAGAGGGGATTTGTTCCAGATCACCTGGAAGTCAGTGGCAGAGCCAGAAATAGCATCTGTCTATAAGGTCCCTGAGAGCACTAGTAAGTCTTATTGGCCCTAACCAGTGCCACCTGAAGGCTCCATCCTCTGCCCATGGGCCCAGGAGCCCCACTTAAGCTCAATCCTGGGTCTTCAGTCACCATATGAGCAAAGCTATTAGGAGTGCCTGTCTCCAGCTCCTGTACAGCCATGCCTGTGCCTGATCATGAACCTTATTGCTCTTGACCCATTGACTGATTTCCCAGCTTGACCTCAGACATACCTCATCACTATGAACCTGCCTGGTGATCACTGGGCTGTGTCTGACCCTGGTTAGCCTTACTAGACCTGATCCTGACCTGTGGATTGACTTCCTGGCTTGAGGTCAGACCTGCCTCATCACCACAAAATTGCCTGATGATCTGGTCTCTTGGGTGAAGCTGGCTACCACTCCCAGGCCTGCCCTGCTTGCCTCACTTGAGTGCTGTGGGAGAGGGCCCCTGGCTGGTGACGACCCTGACCTTGCAGCCGCATTATCCCCTTCAGCTCCCCATCTCTCTGGGAGCAGCTGGTGCTTTCTGCACCCTGACATTATCCTAGTAGGCCACCCTGCCTCCCTTACTTTTGTTTCTATAGCACCAAGAGCAGGAAGAGAAATGCCATATATATTTTGATACAACCAGGGAACAGAGGTAGAAAGAAATTAAGGCTCAAACTCAAAACTGTAACTCTTCTTTGTTCACTGTCTTAAGCATGTCCTTCCTCTAGTTCATATTGGAGACGACAGTAATGCCTGCCCCAATGCAAGGTAGCAGCAGAAGGCATTCAAGGGATTATATGAAGAGGTTCATGTTCTGCATCAGTGTCCCTTGAGAATAGTAAATCTTGGCTGACAAGAGTAGAAGCAAAAGGAGTCAGGCTTAGCAAGAGGAAGTGATCACAGCAGAGGTCTTGAAACCACGGGAAGGAAAAGCAGAGACACTGGGAAGGGGAAGCAATGTTAGATTACCCAGTAGGGCAACTGGAGGATGCAGATGCTGCTAGTGGGGAGCAGAGTTGTGGTGGGCTACAACATAGCACCAGGGTAGCTCTAGCACTTGGAGCTGAGAAAGGCATATGGGTTAAGCCCCACTGGATGGAGGATGTGAGACACAAAGAGCTCACAGCAGAGAGGGCCAGGTTGTCCTTTGCCTGATGTTAGATACATTCCTGTTCTTAACTGCAGCTGGGATCTGGCACCAGATCTTAGCTTTCCTGAGCAGCCTTCGCTTCAGAACACAGCATTCCAGCAGGGTTTATCTTGCACTGGGGGACCTAGATGTCTGGAGCCCTGGTTCCATGTGGGGAGGGCAGAACAGCTCATCCAATAGTTTCGTCTCTAACTACAATCTCACTTAAGCTTGTCTTTTCACATAAAACAGGAGAAATTCTACATGCAGCTCATGCTGAGGTTATAAGGCAGCAATTGTCTAAATCTTCATATACAGGCAATTATTGGCCTTTTAATTTGGAAGCTGAAGGGGGTGACTCAACAGAAAAGGATTCAGGCTGAGTCAGCAAGGTCTTTTCCTTGGGAGTTAGATATACAGCAAGAAAGCAAAATAACTTAGAGGGAGGCAGGAAAAACTTTGTGTTGTGGAGGTTCAGGGTATGGAATGCAGCTTTTCCCACAGTTTCTCTGCCTTTCCCTCTTCCATTCCTTCCACATCCATGTGCAGCCTGGGGAGTGACTGTGCAATTAAGGGAGGAAGAAAGAATTTAACCCTTTGTACCTCTGTAGCATCTTATACCTCAGTATCTACAAACCTCCTCAGACACTGCTTACCTATCTCAATAGTACGGCTCTTTTACTAGAACTGGGCCTTGATAGAAGTGTATTTTAATTTGGAGATTAGAAATCTCTGTCAGACCCTCAATTCACAGTGTTGAAGTAAAGACCAGGATCCAGGCTTTACAGGAATGGATGTAGTAAAGGAAAACTGTGGATTACACCTCTCTGGGGTCCTGCAAGTGGCTAATTAGCCTTGAGAAGCACAGAAACCCTCTTAGTCTCTCCCTGCTGGAGGCAAGCCAAGGGAGTCTGCCTTATTCTTACATGCAGTAGTATCTGAAGAAAGATCAAAGAATAAGACCAAGATTTCATGGCTAGTGAATCAGGCAAGTCTGCCGAGGGTTTCAATATGATCTTTACAATAAAGGGAAAACTTCTCTGCTTAGTGACATGCTAGTTATGGGATATTAATTTTCTAGATTTTACTAATATGTGTGTTAAATTCCTTAGGTCAGTTGATGGCTCTGTAATTTCATACTCTTCACATGGGAAAAAGCTGATGGAGATGTTTTCAAATGTTGTGGGGGCTCAGGTGTATTTTTGAAATGTAATGTCTGAGATGCCTTCACTTTCAAAGCAATTTGGAAGACTCACTTGGATGCTTTGGGAAACGTTACTGTAAGCAACTGTTTCCTTAAAGGGTTACCACTGAAGACAGTGAGCAAGCCTCAGTCTCATAAGAAAATGCCATTAGGGACCAGCTAGCAGAGATGAATGTGATCTATTGCTGTCCCTTTGCCCTTTCACCAGAGCACCTTAAAACACTCTGTAATCATAAATGTAGGAAGAATTTGCTTCCCTTCCATCTATCCCCACCCTGCTATGGGAAAGAAAAGAATTATTATGACAATTGGGCAATTGTAAAACAGAGTAATTAAGTGACTTGCCAAAGGCCAGTTAGCCAAACTGGGGAACTGATCCTAAGCGTCCCAGTTCCTGCTCCTCCTTTGTAGCTGATACACACAGACCCTGCTGCTGAAAGGTCAGAATACTTCTTCCCTGGGGAAGATTTCATTTCCTCCTTTGAACGCTGAGGGAGGGGCCCTTCTAAATCACAGGTTAGGCAGGCACTCAACCGAGTTAACACAATGTGCTTCCCTAAACCATGTCTTGAAGGTGTAGTCAGATGTTATTACATGTATTGCTGAAGCTCCTAGAGGTCTCTGCCAAGAGCAAGCCCCATTGTGTTGGACACCGTTCACACACGGTATGAGACAGTCCCTGCACCCAAAGAACTTTAATATTCTTTGATATTTCTGGGAAAGTTTTCATGAGAGAATTTCATCTTAGAGTATAGGGCCTGTTTTTTCCTTTTAACCTGGGTTACACCAGGATAACTGCACTCACTTCAATCCATACCTGTCAGAAATGAGACTCCAGATTCCTTATGTTGCAGTCTCTCTTTTTAAAAACACTGGAGCATGTATAACAAAGAATCAGGAAATGAGTGGGCAGTTGGCATTAATTTCCTCCATGTCACCATCTTTGGTTGCTGTTGTGGAAACACAGCAAGGCACGGCAACTGCTATTTCAGTGCACAGAGCCATCTCTGAGCCCCAGATGGTGACCATATGATCTGTCCTTCTTATGGACCGTAGACATGTTTCTTATCCTTAGTATTTGACTTCTGCGTGCAAAGAGTGCTCACCTAAATCTGTCTAACCACCACAGCACCTGGGTGCAACACAGGTCCCTTTAGGAATCCAGTAAAGACCCAGACAGAGGGTAAACAATTTGTGGAAAAAGCACAACCTGACTCAATTAGAATTTCCTTCATGAATAGCTCCCTATGTCAGAAATTAAGGCCCCAATTCATAGGGAAATCTGGGACCCATTTCCTCAGGAATTGCTAGTTATTTACGCAGAGAAAGTACTGCATTCTGATTTTGTTTTCTGGACAGTCTGAGGTGGGCTTTACTGCTTACTTGAATAGACTGGATTTATGCTGAGCTGGTAGCAATAAGATGACAAGAGATCTGTACTTCTAAATGTTACCACTTGTGTCCTTCAGCACCTCATCTCTCCTCCTGGCAGAAGGTGTCCAGGTATCAGGAATTGCTGATCATGCAAAGAGTGCTCACCTAAATCTGTCTAACCACCACAGCACCTGGGTGCAACACAGGTCCCTTTAGGAATCCAGTAAAGACCCAGACAGAGGGTAAACAATTTGTGGAAAAAGCACAACCTGACTCAATTAGAATTTCCTTCATGAATAGCTCCCTATGTCAGAAATTAAGGCCCCAATTCATAGGGAAATCTGGGACCCATTTCCTCAGGAATTGCTAGTTATTTACGCAGAGAAAGTACTGCATTCTGATTTTGTTTTCTGGACAGTCTGAGGTGGGCTTTACTGCTTACTTGAATAGACTGGATTTATGCTGAGCTGGTAGCAATAAGATGACAAGAGATCTGTACTTCTAAATGTTACCACTTGTGTCCTTCAGCACCTCATCTCTCCTCCTGGCAGAAGGTGTCCAGGTATCAGGAATTGCTGATCAGCTACTGTAGATGAACGTGCACTACCACCTATGCTGACTTTGTCCAAAGCCCAAAAACTACACCTGGATGGTATAAAATGGAGTCGTTTTCTGTCATCTCTTTGCTAAGGAGCCATGAACTCCTGAGGCCCAACAGACAGCTTTAGTCATGATCTGGGGAATGTTGGCATTTAGGGGGATAATGGTCCCTGTGCAAGAACCAGCTATGGGCCAGAGCCCCATACATCCCATAAAGCATTCTTCTGTTAGAGCTGCCTTAGGACAAGCGCCATTTATCCATTTTCAGAAGTATCTTACTGTGTCCTTTACTCTGGCAAATACTTGTCTGTGGAATAAGATATTGTAAGAAGAGAGTGAGCCTGGTACAGTCTGACCCTCAAGCAATAGTTACGATGATCTTCCAAAACCTCCAGAGTGTATAACACACCCTTTTCAAAGGCCCAGCCTTAGCCACACACTCCTGTGCAAACAAAATTGGATCTAATTCCAACTCCTGTGGCCTTTCCTAGAGTTAAACAAAGCCTTGTAGAGCTGAATGATAACAAACCACAGAGGGAGGGAGAAACTACATGAGGAAAAAAAAAGCAAAACATCTGTCCCTGACCTTTCAAAAATTCTTCTTTGCCTAACTCCCCTGATTTCAGCAGAGCATATAACTTTATACCAGCTTCGAAGTTAGTCTCTTTTTTTTAAATCTTTCTTCTGACGAGCTCTGAAATCAGCAGCGGTGTTCAGGCAGACATGTGTAGGCTGTCTCAGACAGCAGGGGCTTCAGGCAAGAAGAATTTCAGGCCAAGAGTGGCAAGAAAGAGAAAAGGTTGTTGGTGGAACAGAAGATGAAGAGGGAAGCAGTGAGAGGCAATTCTTGTGGTTTGGAAGTTCCTGTGGCTCTATGTACAGTCAGCATTTCTGTCTGCAAACAGAAACATTTCTGTTTGCTTTGCAAGCCAGATTTCTCAACCTTTGGCCTTCTGACCTTCACTATATCTGGCACTATGATCAGGTGTGAGATTGTAACTCACTGCTCGGAGGGGCAGAGCTTTTTCACTTAGTCCACCAGCCAGACTGGATGGGGCCTACTCTTTCCATCAGAGAACTTGAAAAGGCTGACTATCTCCGTGAGGCAGAATGCAGGGTTAAAGGCTGTGCAAGGAGAAAGCCCCAAATCCACTCTTTTCAGAAGAAGGTTTACCTGAGCTTAAATACTGCCATGTTGCACAGTTCCAATAAAGGCAGACTTCAGGCATAAGGAGAATCTAGGCATGAGCTGCACACTGCTTTTGCATGGTGCTATGAATCAGACA
This sequence comes from Egretta garzetta, assembly GCF_000687185.1. NCBI lineage: Eukaryota > Metazoa > Chordata > Aves > Pelecaniformes > Ardeidae > Egretta > Egretta garzetta. The sequence goes on from NW_009260614.1 coordinate 5,631,715, forward strand.
AGGGTTCCACCTGCTCGAAGGCAGGTAGTGCAATCTCTGTTGGACTCCGGCAGAAGAAGAGGAAAGCAATGTCTTTATACTTGACCAGAAAGATCACTCAATTTGTCCTTATCAAATGAAAATAAAATAAAATAAGATTTTTTTTAAGGCCATACAGTTTCTTTATACCACATGCCCATGTTTATTGCCATATAAAATTCCCTGTTTGCCTACACCCCACCCAGGCTCTTGTACACACCTGCATAAGTCTATAATTTTATCCCATGAATCATTCTGTACCATCAGATCACACCCAAGTTACCAGAACTCTAAGGAAGTGGCAAGTTCATTATGCTGGTTTTCATCTTTCAATTTTAAAATAAAAGAATTTTTTATTGGCGCTCTGAATCCACAAGTAGGGTTTTCTTTAAAATGCAGGCAGAAAGAACATGTAAAATTAATTAATTAAATGCACCCAACAGAAGGGAGTGCAAAGGAAGGGAGAGCTAATAAATGATTTTTTAACGGGCTGTTTGGACCTGTCCTGCAATGGTTGTATCTACCTCATGGGGTACTGCAAATCTTAAGCATTCAAAATCATGAGTCAGGCTCAGCAAAAATCATGAGACAGAGGAAAAATCGTAATTTTCATTTCAAATTAAAGGTTTTTTGCTTATTTGCCTCTGGGTTTTGCAACCTTGGGAGACCATTGAGGCCACAGTTATAAGCGCTTAAGCAGCCTTTGAAGGACTTTTTTCCCAGGAAAGTGGAGACTTTCAGCTAATCACTTGTGTCCAATAGCTAGGTGTTTAAGAACCTACCAAACAACACAAAAGGTTGCAATCCAAAAGAAATCAAAATACTGTGGTGCACAAGAGCAATACTGCAGTGATTCAGGCTAGTTTTAGAATGTTCTTTGTTAGAAACACAAAATGAAGCATACTCAACAGCATGGACAGATGCAGGCAAATATTTGCAAGTTGCATTTTTTCACTTTTGCTTATAATGAAGAAGAATATACTTCTATCTTAGCAGACATTTCTCACTTTTAACTTCTTTGAGCTATCTTAGGGTTACCAAATATCATTTGAATTGACTGGCTTTGTAGTTCCTAGGATTAGGCTCAGTGTGCTTCTTGACTACCAGCCATTTGGCGGCCTCTTCATTGTTACACAACTGTAACATGCAGCAATGACACAAACTTCTTGCCATTCAATTAAAAAATGATAAGCAGCCAAAGAAGAAAATTGGATTACCTCCTGGGCAACTTAAGTTCATGTAATATTGCCACTGGGTTATTTCCTAGCCAGGACACTTAATTGCTGAGAAATGTGTTTACAGCTTGGTATGTGCATCTATCCATTTAGGACCAAGATAGGTGTGACAGAATTGTAACAGATTAAGATTGGCCAAGAGTCTGGAAGAGGCTGCCACCAGTGGGCAACTCTACCACAGTACAAAGACTAAGCATCCATAATAATAGTTGTCTCTGATCCAGTCAGGAAATAAAAGAAAAAGCAAAGCAGTGGTTGAAGTCTCTTATCTGCTCTGGAAGGGTCTAGCTTTGCAGAGATGATTGGGCACTTTAGATCTGAGATCTATTTTCTTTCGTACACATTCATTGTACTTTATTGCTTGCTAATGGAACAACAAAGAAGAAATGGTCTAAATCTAATCATGCTGTTGTTGACTACATCAGAAAAAAAGCCAGCAACACTGAGTATCAGATACCTTACTGATTCTCCCATATACATACTCCCTCTGTTTAATGGCCTCCTTGCTCAGCATACCGTTAACAAGAAGTCTGTTTAATTCATATGGCTACACAGTCACACTGCCATTTAAATTTGTTGTCTCCTCACCGCTTGGTTTGGCGCTGTCAATGTGACGTCCACCACTCCAAGCGTTGCACTTTAACCAACCTTTCTATGTACTTTCTGATGCTTTGTGATTGGCAGGGAGGCTCAGGGTAGCAGACAAGGGTGAATCTTGTAAACATGGCAAGAGATAAGGCAATACCAAAGGGAAAAATAACCACAAAACTAGCTCACAGGGTTCAAGGGATGGAGGTACAGGTACTGTTCATTTTCTGTGTTCTTGGATCAGCTGCAATTCCACATGTAAGCTAACTTCTTCAGCCTCAGCTTTAAGACCTGGAAAGTCCCTTAGCGCTGAGCATTATTTAACAAAGAATATATGCTTTCTTTATCTTTTATCTATATAGGAAACAAAACAAAAACAAAACAACCAAGACATTTGAACAATGCCTACAGCTCTGACTTAGGCCATGTCTCTGCCCTTGTTTGCACTGATGTAAATCAGAGATCACTGTAAGAGATTTAAAATAGGCCTTTAAATTTCTTATCACATCACTCCTCTGCTCCGACAGTGATCTGTTCTCTGTGTTTCTAACAACAGTGCCCATGGTTTTGCCAAGCCACAGTTACCCATGGAATGTTTTCTCTCTCCAGGTACACACAGTGCCTGTCCCCTCTTCATACTTTCATATAAAACATGCATCTGTCATCCTCCTCACAAGAAGTGCACTACCAATTATACCAATCCTAGGGTTTTTTAACTCATTTCCCCAGCATTTGCTCAGCTGGCTTGCCCATCCCATTTGTTTATGATGAATGTTTTATGACATAAACAATTACATATTCCCAGGTGCATTTAACCAGAAAAGCAGGAACAGAAAGAAGTAACAGACTTGGGACTGCCTGGGCTTGCATGGTGGCAGCAGCAGATATGTTTACATGTTTCAAAGGCTCTGATATAGCTTCTTCTGCATTTTGGGGGAGTCATGATTAGAACTGGCTGGTAATCGGTGATTTTTAATTTGCAGGGAATTTCTTATTTTGATTTGGTTTGGCTTGAGGCCAGCACACCAGCATTTTCACCTGAGAAATCCAAGGCCATGCCTTGCATGGCACAGTTGTGAAACTGGTGTGATTCTACCTGGTAGCGGGTAGTAGTAAACACACACACGTACCTGTACACGCTCTCACACCCTCATGCACACTCTCATACACTCACACACACACTGCATTGCTGTAGGCACCATACGTGCCATGCCACAGGAACATGACATGAGACGAAGGCTTGAGTCTGGGTTTCTGACTCTCTGCCTTGACCCATAAGGCTCACAGCACCACCACTGCTGCTTCAGCAGCTCAACAGCTTCCTAACACCTGTAGTATTTGGGGCAGAAATCACTGGATTAAATTCCCTTATTTGAATCATGACATTGATTTTTTCATTTCATCAGGAAAGTGATTTATTCTGTCCTTAAAATCCCTGTAACTGATGTTGTATTATCTAGCATTGCCAAGTTTTGTCAAGGGCTTGAAAGAAAGGGTGAATAAACTCACAAAGTTTTTCTCTTATGTCTTCAGACTACTCCTACCCCTGAGCTGCCAGGTAATATCATATAAGTCGTATTAGCCTTCATTCCCTTTCAACCTTTGGTTGACATAATTAGTGAAGGTAAATTGATGTAGCTGATGGTGACACAAGGCTGAATGTGCATCAGTCTGAAAACCAGGCAGCAATAGCACTGAGTAACGTGATGAGCTACCTAACCCTACATGCATTGTGCGTTGCTCCATAAGACCCAGGTGATGTGGCCTGTGTGGTTTTCAGCTTAGATGGTTCATCAAAGAAGCCTTCTGATAAAAAAAGGTTAAGAAACAGGGTCCAAAACTCTATATCAAACAGAAATTATCCCCAAGGTACGTTAAGATCTGACAGTCTCCATTCAATTACCAAGGGGGAGACAGCTGTCTGTCTGTCACTCTTTCTCTTCCTTGAACACTAACACATTCAAAGTCAATCCAAATATTTTTGTTTCATCAGCAGGTTTATCCAGTTACCTGCAGGATGCAGAACAAGTTTAGGTACCAACAAGTGTAAATCAGTAATGGGCCCAGCGTTATTCTCCATCTCCTACTTACTATGTCTGACAAGCTAATTGTCAAAGGAAAGAGAAACCCTCTCCCAGGCACTGTAACTTTGGGACTCAGGTCTCTTCTTAGACTTGCCATTTGTCTGTCCCCTTTTCTAAGCACAGTTCAGGGAACTCTCAGTGAAGAATAAGGCTCTTTCTCCTAGACCCTTTGAGAGATTTCCTATTAGTCACTAGGATAATTAAAGGTTCCAGTTGCATTGCATTAGCACCTTTCATGTCATTAGAGTCCAGCTGCAGTGCGAGAATCACATATTTGCTGAGACTCCTGTGCCAGCCAGCATGCCGGGAGCAGAGTTTTACATTTCATCACTTTGTAAAAGAAATACAATTAAGCAGTGTTCCCTGATCGTATTGCAGGGCAGCTTGCAAGAGGGGCTCTAAGCACCAATCACTGGAATGTCTGGCCATGAGCTGTATTGAAATGGTGCCTTGACAAGGTTTTATGAACATATTGTAATAAATCCATGGCCACCTAAGACTTCTTAATTGTCAGTGTACTGCACACCAAAGCTGCTCAGAACCCCAGCTGGGGGAAACACCAGTTGTGCTTGGGCACTTGCTTCGCACAGCACATGGTATCTCCACTTGACTTATAGGAAAATCTTTGCCCTTTATTAGTAGTGCAAAAAAAGTAGTGCCACAGGGTTGGGGAGTTCTGAATTCACCCTGCAAAGGCTACTGGTACAAAGATTTAGTTCATTATAACATTGTTAATTGACAGACTTGTGTGCCTGTCTAGTCAATAACAGCCCGCTAAAAATATGCATTAACCAGAGAGAATGAATCAGCTGCTAATAGCAGTCTGCCTGATTGTCAGCTTCTATCTATCTTCAGTATTTGTCAGAACCTTGTCACTATTGTACTCCGGCAGCTCCAAGCCTCTAACATATTTATCCAAACACCCCTCTGGGGCAGGGCGGTTGTTGCTCTCACCAGTTTACAGATGGGAAACTGAGATACCAAGAGGGAGAGTGATTTGCCCAAGGTCACACAAGAAATCTGTAGCAAAACAGGGAATAGTATATCAGTCTGGCAATCCCAGGGGGATTAACCTACCCCCAGCCAGGACATCCTTCTTGTCTCCTTCCTCTTTCAAATCAGCAGAGCTATAGCAATTTATACCAGCAGAAATTCTTTGAGATTCCTTGAGAATACAGAGCCTTCTATTTATGAGTGGATGAAGCGTTAACTAAATGCCCCCCTTCCACATTCCCAAATTGCTGACATCCCAAAGCCAAACTTTAAAACATTAAATATATAACTCCAAAAATTGTTTAAAATCAGTGCCTCCTTTAAACCAAGTTGTAGCCCTTCTCTTTGTGTGCATTTCTTCAAAATG
>NW_009260614.1:5637027-5637304 GCF_000687185.1 Egretta garzetta
ACAGTGTTAGAAAGAGAAATGTGAACCTGTGATCTGGCTTTGAGTCTTGGCAAGTGTATGAGTCCTTTAGTTCATGTACCAAATGTGTTTGCTTGTAATTCAGTAAGCTGACATGGGATCTTAAGGAACGTTAACTCACGTGCTACTGTGATGCCATGATTGATTATAATATTGCTATTATCAATGTTTCTTATGTGTTATGCAATGAACAAATATAAGATAGAGGTGATCCATCATGTGAAGCTTGCCTTCCAAATAACATGATAAAGGAGAAAAG
>NW_009260614.1:5637319-5653047 GCF_000687185.1 Egretta garzetta
TTGATCCCAAGAACATAGACATAAGGGGCTGGAAACTTGCCCAGTTTGTGGGAGCCATGAATTCAGGCACGGAAGCTGAGCAGTGCCAGTCACACTAGAGGGGAAGGATGGTGTCATCAGGTGAGAGAAGCAGTGCCAAATGCACATTACTGCAGCATGGCTCTGTGTGTCTCATTGCACTAGCTAAAAAAAATCAGCCAGGCATGTGGAGCCCCTTGAGCAGTGCTCTTCTATTGCTCGATGGAGTCATACTGCAGCTCTAGTCCTGAGTTTACAAATGAAACACAGAAGAATTTTTAGCATATGGCAAGTCTAGAAGTAAGGTGGTAAAACCAGCAAGATCTGGTCAAAGAAAAGGTTCTGTTTGTTTTCTTCTCTTTCTTATTTTTGCCTCATACACTTTTTCAACAAGGACCACACACATATTATACTGTCAGAGGTGCCTTCTATCTCTTCTTCCATGCAGCTTCAAAACCTCAGGTTGCAGCTATTACTGTTTCAGGACCACAATTCTATGCACCATCAGAAGAAAAGCACCATGGTTTCTCTTGAGCTGGGGAGAGACCCAAACCACCAGTTCTAGTTCCTCTGCCTGACTTTCCTCCCTGGGATTTTTCTTTCCACAATTTCGGCAGAGTTGCTTCAGGAAGTCAACCCCCCCCATTCCTCTCTTCTGTGTCTTGCAGGCAGTTGTGGCTTCAGCTGCTGTAGAAGGCAATGACTCTGCAGGTTTCTCCTTCCTCCCCTTGTAGTCTATCAACCTCTCCATCAAGAGGAGACACTCAAGCTGACAGTTGGTGCAGCTGCTGTAGCTCCCAGCCAGTCATGGCTACTGGGTGGCATCATTCAGAGGAAAGGAGAAGTACACAGAAAGGCCTGCCCAGCTGTGCAATAGACACAAGCCCTTCCTGGAAAAAGCGAGGGGGTTCAGTCTTTGGAAAAGCCCAAAGAATTTTCCTCCACCTTCCTACAGGTGGAGCGGTTGGGCAGATACTTGACTGAACCATCCTCAAGCTCTCCCAGCCCAAGACTTGTGTACAATTAGGTAAAGGAAACTTCAAAGCTGTCTAGTCCACTGACCCAATACGGAAATATCTAATTAAGAGGGTTAGAGATGGATACAGTGCCAACTTTTATCGGGACAGACCTTGCTGGAGGTAGAAAAACTTCGAACTGGGCTCTTACAGCTGTAGGTTCATGTCCTACAAAGGAGGAACTGAGATCAGGGCTTCAAGGACAGTACTGTTTGAATATCTGAAATACCCATTTTAGCTCACTAAAGTCTGGCATTGATAATTTCTAGTTCTCCTAAAAGGAGAGCAATGAATGGTCTTTGTGAAATGAATGAATGTCATCACAGGGAGGATTCCCCAGACAGCTGGCACTCAGTGAACTCAGCTGGCACTCACCGGCGAGTGACTTCACCTATTTGCGCCTCTGCATCAGCATCTACAAAATGGAGACAATAGGTAAGTTCAGGGAATGATACAAGTGTGTGCCTATACTTGAAACCAAAAGGTGATATTAAAAAGAAAGGTGCCTCTGAAGTTGCAGACAGCACTGTAATGGTAGACACCGAAGTAAGTAAATTCACTCCGGAAGAAGCTGGTAAACTCTCTCCCAAATGAGAACTGGGTTAACTTCATTTATCTGCTTTCCCTTTTGTCTGCCCTCCTGGCAATATTAATTATTAAGGAGGTGTAAGTCAATTCAGAAGTAAAAACCCTAACAATCCATAACAGTCCCATTAATTAAGACCCTGAACTTCCTTTGCACTGTGCAAGTACATGGTTAGTGCCAGATAACAAAGCTACTAAAGCCAGGGAAAGTCTCCAGAATGTCAGCTACTCGAATGCTCACAGATGTTAATGAATTCACAACTTTTCAGTGAGATGGGTCGGTATTGTTAACCCCATTTTACAAATGACAATATTGAGGAAGAGAGAGGGGAAGTGACTCATTGAAAAACACCCTGTATTAGAGACAGGAATAGGACTCACATCTCATGACTGCAATTCCTGAGTCTTAATCACTATTAGATCGAAGCTGTATAGCTTCACATTTTCTGAGGACTGGAAGAGAAGAGACAAGAAATAAGAGGTGGGAAGGGTGCAGAGCTTCTTTGAGTCAAAACTAAATCCAACTTTCCTGGAATGGAGCCACCACTAATTTCAATAAATTTACTTAGATCTTGAGCTTTAGGATGGCATGAACAGCTGTGAGTCATCTTGGCCAGTCAAAGGAATAATTAATTGTTGTGGGCAAATCTCAAAAGGTTTAGGGGGTCAGGTAAGGTAAGCAGCTAAGCTTATCCTTGACTGCTCTTTTCTGCTCTGCAAACTATGCTGGAGACACTCACTAGAACACTTACCCCATGGTTTCCTTATGCCAGATCTGTCCATCTGTTGCACACACTTTCTGCCTCATCTTCTATTTTGCTTATAAACTATTCAGTGCTGGGATTGTCTCTATTTTAGAGGTTTTTATACCACCTGCCATTGCACAGCTCTGATCCATATAAGAATAAAGCAGTACCAGAGGTACAACCATCACCCAAATAGTAATAGCAGGCTGAACAGTTTGACTCCTGAGATTTTTTGTGCTTCCTGATTATTGCAGGAGTGGTTTCCTTGTGGTGCTTTGATAGTTTTGCTCCCAGCACAGCTCACAACCAGGAAGTTCAAGAATGCAGGGCAACGATAGCCAGAATTTGCAGAACAGCTCAGCATGCACGATCAGAAGCAGATTTGCAAAAGAGCTCAGCTCCCATTTAGGCACCAAAATCAGTATCTAGATTTTAAGACGTGCCAAGCTGGCGGGCTACAGAACTCTTTAGAAAATCCAGCCCTCATGGCAGCTTCTGAGTATTTGAGGATCTGGCTTAGCTTTTCAGGCTGAAAGGGAACAATGCAAAAACTGTTGCCCTGACTTAGTATTGGGTATAGTTATTTTTTCGGAAGTTCTAGCCCCTCTTAGGTACTGTAAGATAAACCATGCCAAAAAAAAAGTGTTGTGTTCTCTATCAGCTCATGATTCCAAACAAAAATGCAAAGCTCAGAGTAAAAAGACGCCTTTTTTTTCCTATTCTCCTTCCCTGAAAACTCAGCTTCTCTCCAGCTCTCCTCCTTAGGCAGCGCCTGAGGTTGGTGATTGCCCTTCAGTTCTCTAAGGGCCATAGCCAGGCAGAAGGAAATGTCATAGAAAAGGGAGCGCTAGCTGTATATGATCCTTCCCAGTGTCCCTAATCCATAACTCATTTTTGAGTGAGGGAGGCAAGCAGTATCCTATATGATGGATTGTCACTCAGGGGCACTGCTCCAGATTACACTTTGAACGGGATGGGACAGGTAGCTGACAATCTGCTCCAGCTCTGTGCCTTTCCAACACTGCTTCACCTCACAGTAGAGCATCAAGGAACATCTGGCTGTGAGGGGTGACTAGGGGGACCTCCTACCTCATGCCAAAACCCATCAAGGCTCTTTGAAAGTATGATAGGCTGTCAGCAACTGCTCTATGGTTTTTGCCATGTTTGCAGGGCACAACTCGGCATTTAGTTATGAGCTGATACCTAACAGCACAACCTCCTCTGAGCTGGGCTGGCTCTACAAGGCTAAAGGGAAAAGGGGTGTAGGAGAAGGAAGAGGAGAACTCCATGTTGGCCTCTGAAATCAGCAGATTGGAGTCTGATGCACAGGGAGAGGAGACAACCCGGTTGGAGGTGATGTCCCTCACAGCTGGATGAGAATTCACTACTGAAAATTATTTGTGCCCCCAAAATGACAATCCTTGAAATTCAGGAAATTTGTTGGCTTGTAAGACTCAGAAAGAGTCCTGAGCAGTTCTGGCCAAGCTCATGGGTAGCCTGCCCAACAGAGTACTATGGAGCACAGGTTTCTGGGATGTATGGTCTGGGGACAGCCTCTCCACATCAGACAGGTCAGGGAGCTATGAAACTGGCAATGTCAGCTCCAGTGGGAATGTTCCTATTACAGATTTGGCCTGGCAAGCAACCTCCTGCTTTTGTGTGTTCTTTGCTTCCCATCTGGACCTCTTTGCATGACTGCTCCTTTTCTGTTCCAGTGCAAAGTCCAATAGTTATGCCAAGCTATTGGTGGTTTTAAATTAGTTTGATTTTTTCACTGGGGTAGAGTAGAGGCCCTGTACAGCTTGCACTGCGCTCAGGTGACGACTAACATACCTGTGGAAGCCCTGAGAACCTCACTGAGAGCCGATAGGCATGCAGGAATTCAAAAGCCCTGAAGCCATGTCTGAACTGGGAACTTCAGAGCACAGACTTTCAGGTTCAGTTTCATTTTGAAATGTCTGTAATGAAATATTTTGATATTTAAAAATTATTATAATTTACTTTCCCGTCCATGGGAAATTTCAAATATGTCACTTTTTTGCACTGAAATAGAACTCTTCATCCCCTGCACAAATTTTCCAGGAATTTTCCCAAATTTCCAGATTCTAGGATTACCCATAAAGCAGACATGCTGACTTTCAACCCTGTCTAGTGCCATTACTTCACAGTCTTTTTTCCAATTATGATTACATTTTAAAGAAAGAGTTTATAATCCCTTGCCAAAAAAAAATGAGCTTTTAGGTTCCAAGTCTGGAGAAAGGTTCCCTTTTGTTCCTACTAAAGAGATATGTTGCCTGGTGCTGACTGGGAGCAGAGACACTCCTGCATTCCCAGCCCTGACACTAACTGCCCCTGTGGCCCCAGGCTAATCGCTTAAATGCTCTGGCTCAGTCTCCCCATTGGTAAAACAGAGATAATGATACTTACCATCTTCTTCACAGGGGTGTTGCAGAGAAATAATTAGTTTGTGTCTGTAAAACACTTTGAAGATAAAAAGCACAATACAATTGATAATAATTATTGCTATGCAGACTGGTTCTCCCCTCCCTTACAACTTATTGGTGCAGAAAGGTAAGGAAAGCCCTGAACTGAACTAAGTGTCTCTCCTGGTAAAGCCCCAATTTCAGCATAAGTGTATCTAAGCCAAAACCATAAGCCAGCAACCCCAAAATTTTGTAAGCATCAAATCCGGTTTAGTGACCCTAGTTCTAACTTGCCAAAGTTAGATGTATCACTGCTTGGAAAAGAGATTTGTTTTTCACTGACTCTTTTTCTCTAGTCCCTCTCAGTTTTTAATAGCATTTTGTGCCTTCAAAAGCTTCTACCAGTCCCTGATACCTCTGCCTCTCCTGGCATGGGGCAGCAGCTTATTATACACTAGTTTGTTACAGCCTTCACTTCAAAGATCTACAGTTCAAAGTGTCCTAGAAGTGTTGAACAGGTCAGCACTTTAATGTTGATCCACACATCTTTAGAGGGCAGTAACATAGCCACAGTTTTGTTCCTGGGGGAAACAGAGAATAACTGGTTTGTAGAGTTCCCTTTGGCCTTAAAGCTGGCCACAGAATTGGATGCTCCTGGTGGCAAAGATCAAGCGTCACGGAACCCTGTAGTGGATGAGCATGTAGGGCTGTGATGTAGTGAATGAGTGAAAATGTGTCTTTATGAGTCACTGACTTGTTCTTAATGGGAGCTGCAGAGGGACAGAGGAGGGAAAAGGGAATAGGGGAGTAAAGGAGAAAAAGGTATCAGAAAGGATAAATTAATCCAAGCTAGTTCTTTCCATGCACTTAGTTTATAAGACAAGTGATAGAGGGGTGGCATACCTAAAGATTATCAAAACCAGATCAGAGAAAATGCTAGCCCAAATATACCTCCAGCACAACCTGAACCAGATCCTCTTCTCAGCCAGTGAGATGGTGGGGAAGAACCAAGAAAACATTGATACGGAATATTGGCTACAATATTTTTCATTTGCACATAGACTTGAACTTCCTGTACAGAGGACCAAAGTATTCTGCAAAAGTCCCTTCTTGCTGCATTTATGGCCCAAGAGGAAGCAAGAAAAAGCAGAAATCATCCTGTTCCTCTGAGATCCTAAGGACCATTTTCCAAACAGACAGTTTGAAGAAGTAGCACTTCAGTCACTGGACATACCTTTAAGCGGAATCCAAATATTGAAACTAAATGCCAAATCTTCCTGTCTGATATTAGCCAAAGTGGAAGAAGCCATTTTTGCACTGAGTATATTCATTGTCTTTTAAATCCATCTGAATCAGGTATGGTATCAAGCCCTGGAAGAGCTTCGCTCTTACCAGCTTCATATTCATATATGTGTGTATGTATATACACACATATATATACACACACACTGCTTTTAGTCAAATGCAACATGCATAAAGTCAGAACTTGCCCTGCAGTATCTAGTTGGAAGATTAATATTAGCAGACTGCTTTGAGTAACAGGACCAGAGATGTTAAAAAAAACCACCAAACCCAAAAGGGGTCTGCGAGGATGCTACCTTGGGAAGAACTGTGTACTACAGCACATGAATTAAATGCATGACTGAAATATATCACAAACCAACCGTATCAGAAGACTGCAGCATCTCCTGGGTGCAATTTATTGCAAAGCATCATTTAGCTACAGATGCCTACAGACTGTAGATATCTAGACTGTAGACATCTCTAGACACTTACAGAAAGACTATTTTGATGGCTTAAGTAGTATGAGTGTCTTGCAGTAGAGAGGGCTGAATTTCCCACCAAGGGAATGATTCAAGTGATAGAGGAAAAGAAGTCTGGGCTCTAACAGAAGAGGCTCCGTCCCAGATGCTCAGCTTCAGCTTGGTTGTCAGAAAATCCAGTCTGTAATTAGGATGCCACTCATTTCTTATTTCTCTTGTTTCATGTCCTTGTTTCTGGTCCCTGGGGGAAGGGTGTTTTCATTCACTGCAGAGCTGGTACAGCAAAAGCCTGAACACCATCTTACAGAGAGTACCTGGTAGCCTCTCAGTCTGCAAAGGTGAGCACTTATGTTTCTGAAAGGCGTTTTTTGCCATTACCCATCCAGATCCATGTCTATAACCAGAGACCTGAAATTCTGTTTGCACAGCCATAGTGTGTTTGCACAGACTACTGAAAAAAACCTGGTTTTGTGAGCATATAGGGCAATTGAAAGCATACGAAGTGCACAGGTGCCTTCTACAAAGAGAGATTTCATTTGAGAAGGAGAGGATGCTGTATTTGACCTAAACTATGGAAGTATAGTTCTTCTGAGCCTCAGGTGAAACGGTAAAACTGCCCTGTCTATAAAGCCTTGTCCTTCTGATGAGTCTGCCTTAGTCTCAGCCATCCTTGCACCTTCAGAAAAATACTCAGAAATATGTTTCCCTGCTTCTTTTTCCAGGGCCTGGGTGGCATGATCTCTTAATACATCTGCCTGTTTATGTTAGCAAAATGGAAAGCAGCTTTGTTTATGGAAAAGATCTATTTTTGTTTTACTTTTTTTCTCTCAACTAAACTGACTTTTATCCAGGATTGCGTTTTGCTTTGGGAAAAGAAATGTGCTGCAATTCTTAGCCCTAGCTTGAAAGTCAGGTCAAGAAGAAAGGGGGAAATCCTGATCATATTATTTAATTTTGTAGGATTACAATGCAGCCTGGAAATCTAAAAGAGCGGAAGAGTTAATATCCCCTTCTTCTCTGCAACATCTTGTCCTGTGTCCCTGTGCAATGACATTTGCTATTCTCCCACGTATGTTTAGACAAGCCAGATCAGAAACAAAGTCAGTATTTCCATCTTATGGGCAGGGGGAGAGTGTGTGGCATCCAGGGGAGAAAGAAATTTCAGAAGTCATCATGCTTCCCTGAGGATAAATCATGTCATTGTGTGTCTTTCAACTTCTTCATACTTTGATCTTGTAAGAGATCAAACAGGGTCAGGACATGGATGGTAGATTTTGAATGAAAACCCAGACCAGGCATTGTGACGTGGAGATGATGCGGTGAGGTGTGGAGCATAGCATGCAATGCTCTCCTTCTGCAGATATCACGGAGTATCTGAAAAGTATATATGTATATGTACACTGCTTTACTGCCAAAAGGTGAAGGGTCCTGCTCTTGATTTGGAAGTCAAACTAATGTCTGGCCAGTCCTCATCATGAAAGACTGCTGGGCAGTATTTGGCAAATGCTGATGCTTAAAGCTTGGGTTCTAATGCTAGCTGTAGTGCTGACTCACAGTGGATTTTGACAATTCTCTGCATCCTCCTCAATGAGATGGAGATCATACTTTCCTGTTTTGCAGAACTGTACTGGCCATCACTTTATGACATTTAACAAGTCATGGTGAAACCCATATGTAGCCATATAATATATCCTTAAAGCTTTGTGATTTAGGGAATGTATCATCCCTATTTCAATTATGAAGATTTAATGTGTGTGTGTGTTATGGAAAACAGTGGTAGCATTGTCTACAATGAAGGTTGTCTGACTTGCCACAGTAATATATTTGTATACATGTGTGTGAGTTTGTATAGTGTACATATACATAACTGCATTAACAAACACTGTGTTAATGCAATGTTATTTTGCTTCCAAAGCAAAGTGCTTAAAAATGAAAGAAATTACAGACTTTAGGTGGGCCATGCAACTTCAGTTCAGCCCCACTGTGCATATGGCTTTATGACACAGTCATTTAGCATATAATCACACACAGTTTTCATTCCACATTCTTCCTCTTTCCATTTTCAAAGCCTGATGCAAATCAAGTACTGGTTGCACCCTTCAGACTAATAGCCATAGGAATTTTTAAACACTAACTGTTTAAGTGACCTAAATGTAAGAGTTTGCTACTACTATCCAGTAATAAGATGACATGGTAGCCAGGGTATGCACTATTAAGAAGGATAACGAACAATGATAATAATCCTTAATAAGTCATAAGAAATAATAAAGTAGGTAATGAGGTGTCAGTTTTCACAGTTAGCTGTGAAATGTTTCTCATGTTGACTTGAGACAAACCATATAAGGGGATGAAAATGACCATTTCTGTTGATTTACTCTCACTTTTGACATTTCTTCCTAACAGCAAATTTGTGAACAGGAATGATGGAGCTTAACCATGTTCTGATATGTGTTTGGTACAGAGAAATCTTTTGAAAAATGCAGAATCGATTGAAGAACAAGGAACAATAAGATATCAGCTAGTTTCTGGCTGATTTCCCATCTGACATTGTAAAAGCATCCAAGACTATTTGTTTAATTTGAAATAGAATACTGAACCATGCCATTCTGGAACCCCTCCTAGCACATATGCACATACACAGACCCCAGCAACAAGCTCCCTACCCACAGCCATCTGTCATGTGTGCCAATTGGAGCAAACAACTAATATTACTCAACAAGGAGCTCATTATAGTTTCCTCTTCATCTACTGGGCTTTAAAAAAAATGTCCACATCAAAGTCTATGCATTTCAGCAACAACTATTATTATTGTCACGCAGGATAACATCCCTTCTTCCTAGAACATAAGCCAGCTGTGGGATCAACCTAAAAATGACTGGCAGCCAGTCCATGCTGACCTTCTCTAGAGTGTTTCAAGAGTTTATTTCATTTTCTCTATCTGTAAGTCTGTTTCAAATCATACATTTAATATAAATTTTTCCCAGTTTCCCATCACCACAAGGGAAGTACTCACTGGAGCAGATTTTCAAGACATACCACAGCTCAGTTCCACCATCACACACTTCATTGCCTGTGATTTCACTGCTGGTCAGCCCGTATTTAATATTTCAGTGGAGTTTTCTGCCCTTGAAACTCCATGAACTGTTTGGGACAGAGATGATTTTGTTACATTGGAGTATTCAGCGTCCAGCACAACAAGGCCCTGATCACAACTACTGCAATATATTAGACAAAAAATGGCAAAACTACAGAAGAAAACTCTGGCAGACAAACAAATCCTTTCCCTTAACTTCTACCTGAAGCAGATTCTGTTGGTATATTTAACGTGTGGGGCTTTGCTGATTTACACCCTTGTAGAAACCAGTATTCAGAGCTCCTTTTCATGTGCAGCTTCCATCTAAGTAAAGGGGATACTGCATATCAAAGGCAGCTGCACCAGCCACTTTAGATTTATTAGTAAATCCATTGAAAAAACATTTCCAGTGAAATAAATCTCAGCCTGCTGACTTCCTCCTATTCTTTACTTATCCTCTTATTGATTTTTGTCTCGGAGATTTAAACCTCTCAATTTGTTTTATGAGACACTTGTCGAACAGATGACAAGAAAAAAGACAGTGCTGGATATTTTCCTTAGCAGTTTTAAGTAGAAATAAAGAGCATTTCTTTGAAATTAGTCTTGCTCTTGTGACACAGTAGGAAGAATATATCTGACAAGCCCTTTAGAAGGCTTTAGTTTGTGCATAGAGAAAGCTCACTGGCTGCCACCAACACAGCTTTGCAGCAGCAGTGCCCCAGAAGCTCATTGACAAGTTTGACATGTAAACAAGCTGTTGCTAAAAATATTTAACCTAGGGGACCCTGGCTCATTTAAGGGGCTAGTAATGGAATACAGATCCTTTCACCTCTAGGCATCTGTTCAAAGCTAGGCCGTTGACTGAAAGTCATTATCGTCTGATGGCTGTTCAGAGGAATGAGTAGGTGGGCTCTGCTCGGTGTCCTGTGAGCAAATTGTTGCATTACTAACCCACACTGGGAATCTCAACAGAAAACTGGGGCCTGGCACATTCTGGTGGCTGGGGCAGCTCCTCCCAGAATGGTGTCCTCAGCTCACTCCCCCCCAGCTCCCTTCCAAGGACAGGACACCTGGCAGATACTTGCATCCTTGCAACAGCTCCCCTCCCAAGTAGCTACTGCTGCTGTTCTGGAAGTGAGAGAAGATGGAGGAACACATCCATTCCCATCCTGCTCCTGCCTCCTGCCCAGCAATCTGAACCTATCCCAGCTGATGAATGCCAGCAAGGTGCTGCTGTGAAACCAAGATACCAGCTGCAGTCATTTTTAAAGGTTCTTTAATAATTTCTAGAGCTTCTCTAATTGTGGTTATACAGGAAAAGAGCTTGCACAGGCTAAAATGCCATCTCCACCTTGGAGGCCCACCTTATGGAGCAGGAGTGAGTGATGGTGACAGAGCAGCATGATGGTCACTCACCGAATGTGAGGTGCAGGGGTTCACCTGGGTTGGCCTGTGCACAACATGGCCTTGTCCAGGCTCTTGGGGCAATCCCACAGCATGCTCTTACACAGCAACAACAGCCATTGTCATACAGGGCCCCAGGGCTTAGCCATGGCACTCTGTTCCCCACAGTCTGCTCCGTTTCCCCAGGGCTGAGCTGAGGTAAGGGAACACTGAGTGGGACTAAGGAGCAGAAGGCACACCCCTTCCCTTCAGGACCTCTGTGGGGATGGATCCAACCCTCCCCAACCCCAGACAGGGTGAAAACAGGTCAGAGAAGTCCTGCTGCCTGCTTCTCTCTTCAGCTCCACAGGCTGCCTGCAGGGGGGTGGGAAGTCAGGGATGGGGAATTTCTATTCCCACACATTTTAAATTGCTATTACTTCACTTACCCTCCTTTGCACTGGGATGTGTGCTCCAAGATGGCTCTGTCAGCTTTCAGGCAGTCCACTGCCACAGGAAACGGCTTTTGCTCCATTTTGTTATTCAGCTTGAGGCTTGGCAGTAGCTTTACACCTAAAATCATGCCCTAAAGAGACCCAAAGGCAGGTGCTGCCTCTACCACCACAGACCCTGGGCTTCCTCATTTTGGTAACACTTGCTAAGCGTGCTTTGTTTCCCCAATGCAGCAGAGCTGCCCCTCACACCGCATGTAGCCAGCACCCTGCCAGAGGGACAGGCCACGCACCATGGGGCTGCCCGACTCCTCACCTCAGGACCCAACATGGCGGGCAGGCCCAGTTGGTACCCTGCCCCTGCCCCCTCACAGCCTCCCCGCAGCTGTACATAGCAGGGAGAGGAGCTGAATTTCACCTTATGTCACATACTCCATTTTATAAAATATATATATATTATATATATATATGACGTAGGTGGGAGAGATTGCTCCCAGGAGCTGGGATTTGTATGGGGTGAGGGCTGTGGGGTATGGAGGCCCTGTCATCCTGACAGGCAGGGAAGGCTGTGAGAAACCAGGCTTGGAGGAAAGAGGTGGGAGATATTTGGCCGGTCCCTGCTTTCTAGAGAAAAGTCGCTTTCCCAGACTCAGTGTTTCTGCCCCAATTGCTTCAGGTTGGCAGAGGATGGCAGGTGCCCTGTGAGGGGACTGAACACTGCGCAGCGTGCTGCCAGCCATGCCTGAGGGGAATCTAATGTGTGTGTCGTATAGCATACTGTATCGTTACAGGTCTTTCTGCCCCAAAAAGAGAGGGGATTTAAATCCATTAATTTTTTTTTTTTTAAATTATAAACCTGGCACCTCTCCTAGTTACTCATTTCATTGTGAGGCTTTTCAGTTCCCATTTAAAAAGAGGCATCTCATCCCAGGAGCTCCAGGGCAAACTCCATCTCCACATGCACGGGAACATGATGTTGCTAGGCAAGGTTGGTGTTAATTTAACTTTGGGAATAGCAGGAACAATAGGACTGGAAGGGGCCTTCTGGTTCATCAAACTAGTCCTCTATTGTTAGAGGCAACTATGTTATATAATCCCTTTTGCAAACGAAGCGAACTCTATCCTAAAGCCAGCTAGGTTATTTTTGTCCCCCTGTGTCCATGGGAAGGCCCTTGGAGAACCTTGCTGCTGTAAAGACATCTCCATCTGAGCTCACCATGGAGCATTGCTTTTATTAATCCCAAACTGCACAGCCGAGATCTCATCCTATTACATTTCATCTTGCTCCTAATGCTCTCATGCCCAGGATCATACAGGTCTTCCCCGGAATACTCTGACCCTCTACATTTACAGCGCTGCCCTTAATTTGTGTCACCAGCACAGTCCTACAGCAAGATCATACATCTTGTTTGATATTTTTAGCAATCTTAAGGTTTTGCCTTGAGAAACTGTGCCCATTACGTGCCAGCCGGCTCCCCTTCAGCATAGCTATCATCTACCTTTCTGAACGGAATGCATTGGGCAGGGCTATCCAACCTGGGTAAGTCTATCCATTCCCATACAAGCTTTTTCAAATTCAAGGATGTATATGCAACTCATGGTCTTCCATCATATATTTTAGGGATGATATGTCCCATATTGGCTGAGAGTTTTGTGAACTCCAGCCCTCTGGATCCAGCACCTGGATGCCACACACCTTGCTATGGCTATCAGGGTCTCAGCATAGGTTCCCTATATTTATAACCTCAATTTTCTTTTGCTCTAACTCCATGTAGATTTTTGGACACAGTTAGAGTTGATCCTTTCTACAGGATTTGTTTCCATCTGACCTCTTGGCAGGGCAGGACAGAAGAGGAAGAATGCAAGTCCTAACTATTCATTGCAGAAAAATCCAGAGGATCTCCTGTTTTCTTGCATCCTGACTATTGTGTTGATTGTGCAAGGATTTCAGAGAAGGAGAAGGGGTCCTCTTACAAAAAGAGACCTGTTTCCCACCCTCTTTTTTTGGCACTTCTTAGAAGGCCTCTTTGGAAGGGACTAATGGCCCTCTGGGACAAGGCCCCTTCTGCCAATAACCATAGGTCAAAAGTTAAACTTAACAGCGAAGAATGAAAACCGGATAAAATACACTATAAATCTTGACATTCTAATTGAGAACTGTCCAATGCAAACTGCAGTAGTGTGTCTGTTTTACCTCAGTGCTCTACGAGAGGCCAGATCCCGCTTTCCTTAATGGCTTGAAGTATCCTACTGATTTTTACTGGGACTTCTCACTTGATTAAGTCAAACAAGATTTGGGCCTATGAAGCCTCCTTGAAAAGACTTAAATTTTGATAGTTAATGTAATTTCTTTTCTGCAGTTATGGGAGCAGAATGATGTTTTTGATTTCACACTAAAGGCATGTTCCTCTCATCTTTCAGGCAGAACTGACATGACTGTGTATGTGTGTGTCTGGGGGCAGAGATTTGCAGGACAAAAAGATCTGTGGACAAATATAGCTCATACAGAGAATTTCTTAGTGAAAAAAATTTGCCTGAACATAACATGTCATCGAAGATGTTTTATAGATATTTTTGCTGTCTGAGGTAAATGGGGGAGGATTACACCTATTTTACAGACTGGTGAAATCAGTGCATAAAGAATTTAAATGACTCACCCGAGATTACACAATAACTCAGTAGCAGACCCTAGCAGACATTTCAGGAGTCTGGAGTCCCAGTGCTTGGAACACTAGCCCAAATTATCTCCTCGGTCGTGCCATCTCTGACAGACGTACATCGCTTCCAGACACTTAGAATACATAAAGAGTCAAAAACAGAAGAACAGAGCTTGTTTAGTCCTCTGCTTATATATTAAACATTAGTTTGCTTTCAGTGAATAGTTTTGTTGTTTACATTTTCATAGGAATTCTAATTATTGAGGCAATTCATTCCAGACTTTTGCTATTCCTTTTCACAAAGGAATATATAGATACTGGAACAAAACTACCACTACTATAAGCAGACCACTGTAGTTCTCATCCTGGCAGCTCAAGAGAACAATCTTGTAACATTCAAATAAAGCAGCTTTTTATTAATGTTACACCTTGGAGCTCTTCTCTGAATAGGAAACTTTCCCCCAAAATTATTTGAAATTATATCCCTATAACCTGAGCTAATTTTTTTCAGCCTGGTTAACATCATAAAATGGATCGTGAATATGCCCTTTGAAAATGATGCCAGTTCTGTGTAGCTTATACAGTCTGTATGTGTTGGTGCAAAGAAAATTGCTCCTACTGTATAGAAAGTGTGTGCCAGAGAAGAGAGAGAGGGTTAAGGAAGGGAAAACATATACTGGAATGTAGTGGCATAACAAATCTATCCCTAATCTTGAAAGCTCCATAGCGCATGAGTAATGAAACTAAAGATGAATTATTACATCTCGCACTCATAATTTACAGGTATGTGTGTATTATCTTACAGCATAAATATTCCATTTATGCTTTGTGATGATGTTTTTCTCCATATAGGAAAATAAAAGTAGTATTAGTCACATGTCTATAGCTTTGTCAGTGGTTGCAAAATGTTTTTCTTTCCAAGAGGAAAGCATACTGAATAATGCAACACTTACTTACATTTAGGCTGTTTTTTCATACATTGACACTTTCAAAATCTAGAAACTGTTCTTTTAATTTTAAGGGCTACAATGTCTGCTCCCTTTATTCCTGCCCTTTATCATCTTACACACCATGTTCTTATAGACAAGGGGGGAAAAAAAACATTCCAGTGTCTAATAAATCTGAAATCCATCAGGGGCCGCAAAGCGTTCATTCTCCTTCCTTGGTTCAGATCGTGTTACATTCAGCAGCACAACAAATGCACTTTGTGCACAAGCGCCAATGGATTAAGCACTTTCGTTCATTTTTCCAGGGTGGGAACCGATTCCATTTTTTTAGAGTTTTGAAAATTTTTAACAAAGAAAAGAGCTGCACAATTGATTTTCAAGCAAGGAGAGGGAAAAATTGTATTACAATAGTTGTTGCTGAGCAGAATTTTAATACTGTTAAAGGACTTTAAAAAAATATTTTATGATACTAGCCTTCCATAGCATGCAGTGCTCTACCTTTGGTTTTCTGAGCTAATTTATGAGAATCTCTCTGTGTGCAGGTCTCAGTAGTCCTTTTTTTGTTCTTAGACCTTTTGCTGCCTGTTACAGTGAAGTTGCACATGCTGTGCTTTCTCAAATGGGAATTTTACTTTTGTTCTTTCCTGTTGCATTTCCCTAAAATA
>NW_009260614.1:5653057-5687843 GCF_000687185.1 Egretta garzetta
TTTTTGGGCACACCAGAACTGGTTTTCTAATACATGATCTCACAAGTACAAGAGATTTTATTTCAATCAGCTCAGTTCACAGCTACATACCTAAAGGAGGAGTAGATTAATAGGTGTCGGGCATTTTAATAGTTTCTTTCTGACCTTTGTAGACAGATTTTTTTTAGAAGAGCTGGGCCCTCAGCAAGGTGAGTTCTTCTAGAAATCAGAAGCCAATTATGCATGCTGAACCCTTCTAAAAACGATAGCACTTCTTTCAGATACCTGCATCTCAGTTTCTGCTTCTGTGAATTCTGCAAAATGGAAGCATCGATAACAAGCTAAATCATTATTAATGAAATGACCAGTGAATGATATCTATGAAACGCTTTTAGATTTGTGGATGCTAAGTGACATTAAAACAAATAAATAATTTGTAGAACTCAACTGTGAAGTTTAAATATGTGCATGGGGATAGTCTTTCAAAATTTGTTCCATACAAAAAGTAAGTTGCATTTATCAAACCTAGAGTGATTTGCAAAGTGAATACTAACAAATGTGAATGGTTTTAAGGAAGAAGCAGTAGTTAGCTAATCTAACAGGGACACTTTCACATGGCACAAGTCTTCAAGTCTACAGGCACAAACGTTGAAGCACAGTAGCAAAGAAAAAGCAACAGGACAGATGTTCAAAGACAAACTTTCAAACGGTCGCATGCTGATCTGAATGATCTCCTGAATCTGTGCTTACAGAATTTAGAGGGGTTGACATTCACGCATGAGCATTTTCGTACATACCAAAATTAAGCACTTAGATATACACAAACTGGCAGATTTGAAAACATCTGCATGGAGTGGCATGCAGATATGTGGGGCACAGCTGTAATCAGGATCAGATCTCAGCAAGGATTCACTGTTATATTGACTTCTAGTCTTGTCCTCAGCTTAAACAGAAAAGAAGGCAGAACAAACACTCCATCCATCCCATCACTGGCTTCTGCGCTGGATTAAACAAAACCGGAATTCAGACCTCCCATAGTAGGTAAGAAAAATAATCATGTCTTCCATGTTACTTCTGCCAATCCATTGCTGTCTTCTTTTTATTGACATGTAAATGGTATTGTCAGACCTGGAGGGATGCAAAGAGGTTTCTTTTTCCCCCTTATCATTAAGCCTGATATTTTGAACATGCAGTGGACATCTGTGCATTGTAGAAGGGTACTTTTACTTCACGCGGTTTTCATCAGGAGTAACTTAGCAAGTGTGAAAAACTAAATGGTTGCTAGTGTTTCAAAGCAGAAATTGTCCTTTGAAAAAACAATGTTCCCAGTGCTGGCAAGAAATGCTTGTCTGAAGAAAAAAATGTTATGGTCCTTAAGAAATTATAGATGGGAACAGTAAGGTAGAAGAGGGAAAAAAGCACCATGCAGAGATACCTTGAGGAAAAATGTCTGATGGTCACTCATTTCTTTGGGTGACCTTCAGCGTTATGCCAGCAATACCACTGCTTTATTTGTAAGGAATCATCCATTTAAAATTAAAGAAAGTGATCATATTTTAAAGCAGAAGTGTCTGTTTGGAGCTGCAGTCCCCAGTGAGTAAGTATTTCTTAAGAAACGGTTGAAACTGTCAGTATTTTAGGAAAGCTAGAGGTATTGCAGCCATTTCCTATCAGATGATGTCTCTTTAAGTATGCAGGGTAATAGGACTTTTTTGAGAAGATTAGGTTAAATACTAAACCTGACTTCATTAATGCTGATGGAAACACAGAGCTTAGTATTCTGTGCAAAATTATGTTTTGAAGGAAAATGTCCTTTTAAGTAAGAGTATACCAGTTTAGAACCGTTACATTTGATACTGTTGTAACAGAACACATTTCAAAATGGAGTATCATTTTGAAATAAGAAGTAGAAATGTTCCAGTCCTGCAAGAGCAAATTCATAAATTTTGACATTATTGGCAGTCTTTGTTTCTACTCTTTAAATGAGTTTCCATCAGAAAACTTTGTGTGGGAAATACATGTGGCAAACTTACTCTCAAGGATCTTGAGGCAAGTAATTATTCAGTAATTTTTTTTAGGTTCATTATTCTGATTAAATAGTGATTAAAGTAATCATCATTTATCTGTGGCCTACTGTATTTTTGTTTTGCAGTCCAAAATTGTAACAGAGAGCTCAGAAAGTAACCTTGTTGCCTTAGCAGTACTGGCATCCCTGATGATTCTTGTACACTAACAGGGTAATAATAAACAGAAATGCCTTTTGAATTACAAGTTCCATTGGAATCGCAGGGGGAAGGTAAGTGTTTGCCAAATTGAGGAAGACAAAACTGGCATGAAAGGAATTTTATGTTCAAGCTTCTCAGAGGGGATTAGAAGTGCTTTCTTAATAGTGACTGAAAGGAAGCTGGAATGGTGTCACTGAATATACAGACATTGCCCTGCTTATGCACATATACACACAAAGTCACCACATACAGCAGCACAAGGAGCAAATGCATAAAGTTGCTGCAATGTTCGAGCGGTTTTTAAAATACATTTTTTTCATCCTTCATCTGCACATGCTAAATATATAATAAGATACCTTGTTTTCTTGCCCTGTAGACCCACATGACCAAAATGAGGGACATTAGTAAGTGTTAGAAAAAGTATTCAAGCATGAAATGAATTTCTCAAACATTAATAAGTATTTCTAGAACCTCAGTTTCATAATTTGACAGTTCCACAGTTAATAAATCACAGCAAAAGGAAAGTGTGATAACAGCAGAGCAAAAGGAAGCCTGGATCTATGAAGTGCAACTGAGGGATAAGTGAAAGAAGCATGCTGATGACCCTGAGTTTACTTTTGGGTTTTCTGAGCTTTCACTCAATTAAATTCATTCCTCTTCTCTAAAGACCTATTATGTGCCTTCACCTACGTTCCTAACTGATTTTTCTTGTAATTCAGCTCCTTTGCCAAGTTATTTCCATGATTTAAGGAGCACTGATTAAAAAAAAAAGAAGTAACGCTGAGATGAAAGGAGCATCCACACTATATTCGAAAGGGTTTTCTAAAGAGGTGGGTTGATTTTAATTAACTTCCTGAATGAAACAATTCAGGTTTGGAGCTGGCAATCTCCAATAATCACTCTTTGGCCTCTGGATGAAAAAGGGAGTCAATTACACAAAACAATGCAACAAAAAGGCAGTCAATGGAAGGAAGTAGTTATGTGTTTTATGGCAGTATACACATTAAGAAAGGCCTAGCATCTAGAGGCCCAAAATGAGATTAGTCCCCACTGCGGTAGACACTAAACACATATTGGAAGAGACAGCCCCCCTACTCCAAAGCTTATCTTCTCTGCAAGACTAGTTCCTGTTTATATATTTTGAGCATTTCCCCTAATTCAATCTCTATATGCACACAAAACCCCTTAACTTTTCTGTGAGTTGTTGTCTGAGGAGCAGGACAAGCTGCAGTTCCAGTTACCCAACCACCATCTGCCGATGTGACCATTCTGTAACATGAATGTCGCTTAGTATCACTCAACTGCTCCTGCATCCCTAATTCTTTCCTTCTATCCCCCCTTTTGTATGTTCTGAAAAGAGGTGACTTAGACCACGTTTTCCCTAGGAGGATTTAATACAGAAACTTGAGGAAGCACCCAACACCTTCCAGTTGCCATTAAGCAAGAAAGTTCAAGAATGAGAGGGAAAAAGTGGCAGAGAGAGAGAATGGCTTGCTAAAGCTCATGATAACAGGGTAGTATGCAGATCTTTGTCCAGCCCTTGCCACAACAGGGTCCTGCTTTCTATTGGGACCACTACCTGCTGCCACAACTCCTTCGTGTCCTGTGTTAGCAGAAGGGAGTTTTCACCTGGGTAAAAGGGCAGCTGGAACAGCTACTAAAGGCCACAGTAACCAGGGAGAGGCAACATGAAAACAAATGAACTTGAAAACAATGGTTTCCTTTTCTATTGCGTGACAGGTTGAGGGGTACCCTTGTCTTTTTTTTTTTAAAAAAAAAGAGCTAGAAATTTTGCTGCTGTTACATTCTTTGAACTGGCATATGGAGGGTCTGCCTGTATCCATCTACTCTGCGGGGATGGTTCATCTTGTGTCCACTTGATTTCTTCTTTGTTACAAGTAGAGGCAGAATCACAAGGAACCAGCATTAACCACACAATAATGGGCTTGATATGCTGGGTTGGTTTCGCCAAGAAACTAAAATAGCCTTAGGAGTTTGAAGCCCTCCCTCTGAAAATCCCTTTCACGCTCCCAATAGAAACACTAGTTTAACTCTACCAGCCATCACTGTCTTTTAGCCTAGACAGAACATGAATATTTACTGTCAAACATAACAAAAATGAAGCGAAATTATAGCAGAGCAAATCCAGAGACACAAGCCCAGTTGTCTCCTCTCAGCAGTTCACCTTTCCCCCTCCTTGTGCTTTCCCTGAAACAAAGCATCCTCACCCTTTGCAAACACTCATACTCTAAAGGCCACAGCCCAGCAATATTTGAACAAAAAGAACTCAGCAGAGTCAAGGAATCTTTTGTGTCTTTTTGGTCTTAATTTTGTATGAGTCCTGGTCTGAATTTAATACCATGCTCTGGTCAGCAATGCTTTAGGACAGATTTAGTTCACAGCAGCGTGACACATCCTCACCTCAGACATACATCTGTGCCACTGCACCTTCAACCTACCCAGCAAAGCTCCTGGGCTTCTGCCGAGCAGAGAATGTAAGTGGAGAGGATTGTGCTAAAACTTCTTGGTGGTTTTCTGCTGCTGGGAGAAAGAGAAAAATGTTGTGATGGAGTTCAGAGTCTGAACTCTGTCACCTGTCAGTTCCACTGACATTAATGTGGCAATTCTGGGTTAGGATTTGGTTTAGGAAAGCATCCTCAACCAGGCAAGCACATTGGTTTAAAAGCAAACGTATTTATGAAAAGTTGCCCTGGAGTGGTTGTTTTTATTGATATAATTCAAATCAGAATCTGACCCACTGACTCTAAGCCCAGAAGACAATTACTGCATAGTTTAACCAGAGAGGTAGCCTCTACGGTAAGAAAATAAAATTGGCCTTTAAAAGTGAGATTTCCTTTACCACTCCTGGTATATTTTTCCCTTTGTCAGCAGAATTAGTGAGTCAAAGGGTAAGCAGAAAGGGGCTACAGGAGGAGTAGGGAGCCTTTAGAGTTGTGCTTCTGTCAGAATGCCACATGCCCCATTGCTTCATTCTGAATCACCTGATCACCTGATTTAGCAAAAGAAAATTTGAGACACTTGAAAAATAAATGAAAGTGATCCTGAATGGGAGGAAGAAAAGGTTGAAGTAAATAGCTTAAGTCAATCTGTCCAAATGTCACATGTAAGGATGGCTCTGCTCCACTTAATGACAGGAGAGCAAGAAAGGTGAGGGGGGGGGAAGGGACCCTTTTGAAGGTCTGTTGTTCTAATGTACCTGTGTTTATTTTAAAAGCTTTCCAAGGAAGTAGGAAGGGAAGCTACTGTCTCTCAGCGATAAAAGTTGAGTGATTGAAGACACCATTTGGGGGCAATCTGTTCTCTGTCTCTCTAGTCGCCCACAAAATTCCCGATATGCAGGTAAAGCAAGCTCAGAAGAACGTGGCTGATGGGAGGGGACTAAGAATCAGGACTCCTGGGCTTTATATCTAGTTCTGATGCTGTCTTTATGTGTAGGCAAGTAACATGAAAGTTCAGTGAAGCCACCTATCTGGCAATGAGGACAATAGTCTTTACTCCACTCGTAAGAGAGGGAAGCAATGAGGTTTAGGGAGCGTCTGCCAAACAGATTGGTTTCATGGGTGAAAAGTGGCTCAGACACATAAAGTATCTGGCAGTTAAAACAGACCAGTGTGCAGAGCTAGATCCTTACTGAGGGAATTATAGTTTCTGTAACATATCTGTCCTTGTTCTAATTAGACATAGTGTGTGAACATCTGCACCCACCATCTCCCTATTATGTGGCAAATAATATCATGGTTTGTGGCTCCTCTGTTACAAATGGATTCTGGTTCAGTGTTGGATATTAAATGGTTTCAGGCTGGAGTCTACTGTGCTGTATGTGAGCTAGTCTGTTTTAAAAGACAAAAGCTTTTGCTTCAGTTGCTGTCATGTACAGACACTGTAACCTGGCTCTTGTGGAGAAAGCTGGCTGTGCAACATCTCCCGGCAGGTTGCTGAAGATAAAGGTATTCTTGGTTTTAGTTCCAGGAGATTGTTCTGCCAGAAGTTCAGAGTCAGTTCCAGCACTCGCCGACTCCTGCTGTCCTCACACACCTCAAAACGGCCCTTATTTAGCAGATAGGAAAAATCTCTCTTTCTCTCTGCCTCTCTCCTGTGCTCCCTCTCTCATGTAACGTTGTCCTTTACAAACAATGACATATTCTCACTGCTTCTCGTATGCCCTTCCATTGAGATTAAAAGCTAGGTCCCGATTTGTTTTTGCTGTCATTCCAAATGAAGCCAGAAGAGTTATTCTGGGAATCATCTGCACTCTGCACTTTACCTAAACAAATTTGAAAGGACAGGTTTTTGAATGCAACTGATCCTGCAAGGTATACAGGGTCTTTAGTCAATGAGAGAGAAGGACATTCACAATCACACTGCAGAAGACTGGGCTTTTTCACAGCACGTGCAAAATGGTTCCAAAATGGTTTTCTCTCCATGTTTTGTGATGGGATCAAATTAGTCCTCAGAAAACAAAAGAAAGAAACAAAGAAAGAGAAAAGAAAAAAAAAGAAAGAAAAGAAAAAGGAAAGGAAGGAAGGAAAAAATAAAGAGAGAGAGAAGGAAAGAAAGAAGGAAGGAAGGGGAGAGAGAGAGAGAGGTGTAAAGAAGGAAAGAGAACAAAAGTGAGAGAGAGGAGAAAGGAGAGAGGGAGAGAGGAAGGAAGGAAGGAAGAGAGAGAGAGAAAGAAAGAAAGAGAGTCTGTGGAGAAAACAACTAAATCAGAAAAGTTTGAGGACATGAGGCCAAAGCTGGGAACTAGGATTCCTAGATGCTATTCCTTGCCCAGTCCCCAGCATGCCCAGTGACAGAAGGATCGGATTTTCAAACATGCATAGCACTCTGACTGTGCTCAGCAAACCCCGCTGTTTTGAAAATCTGATATTTTTTTTGTGTGGTTAAATAGTAATCGAGCTCTTAAAAGGAAAGTGCCTAAAGACTTTGAACAAATTATTTCATATTCATGAAGACAAATCCTTGTCACTAGTGTTCTCTTTAGGCTTGTGGCTTCCATCCCAGTACTTTAATCTGGCCTTCTTACTTTAATGTGGTAAGAGTCACCTTACAGTAACACTAAAAACTCTTCAAAATGCCTCGCTACTATATTTTCTGAGCAGAGGGACTTGGGTGGAATTTAAGCTATACATTTAGGAGGTGACACAGATGGCCAGGTTTCAGCAAGGCAAATCGTAAACAGGAGACAAAGATGGAGGAGATGATAAATAAATTACTGATAGATGGTATAGATGATAGGTGAAATGAAGAAGAGGAGTTTTAACTTCACACAGAATGATAACAAGGAACTTTGAAAGGTAGAAAAGGGGAGGAGGTTACATGAGTCAGTGGAAGCCATAATCAGCATAGAAATCATCTTATCCTGAAATTTGGGTGGAGATCAGAATTTTCCTCAAGCATCTTTTTCCCTAGTGAGTGCCATGAGACAAAAGGAATCACTCTTTGGAAAACAAGGCAGTTCAACAAAACAAGGCAAGACTATAATAAATAGATTAGGTTATTTTATTCATACTAAAATTCTCTACCACACGTAAGAATTTTCTCATCTTTTCTATGATTTGTAGTCAATGAACACAGAAGTTCCTAGAAATAAACTGAATGCTGTCTCAAAACCAAGACCAACAGCATCACCCCAGCAAGTCTTTGGATATGTTTGGATGGTGGTTAGTACCAATCTCAGTGCAGAACTCCTGAACAAGCAGAGTCAGGGCTCAGCATGGCAGAGCAGTGGGGAGGTTTTAATTTGGATTAGGTTTTATGTCCCAGCTTCATTTTTTTTCTGGTTCACCATTGGAATTAACTGCAAAGGGCAAAGGGTCGCAAATTCTGACCCCTAAAATATCTGTCCATGTGAGTTCAGCTTTTTGTCCTTGAGGATCTCTGGCTCTGGCTTAATGGAGCTGCAGCCCAAGAAGTGAGACAGATGGTACTGATGGGCTGAAATTATACTCAGCTAAGTGCAAAGCTATAACTGCTATTTGTCATTCTAACATCACTGATTTGTCTAGAGAGAAAAACAAATAACTTGTTGGGGGAGTAAGCAACTGACTGGCTGTGGCCAGGCCAGATTGGAAGTGGGTGTAAGGCTCGGCACACAGAGACCCAGGTGCCATCAGCACTCAAGGGAGGCTATTAGGATGTCATTTCAGTTTCTTTCTCTGTCTGTCTCTCTCTCCCTGCTTGCTGTGGAGGTGGAAGGTGCGTGTGTTGTGAGGTGAACTGGGGAGTGAAGATAAAAATCTGTGGTAAGGAAATGCTACAGCTTTATCTCTGTTCTTTGATGTGGCAGGACAAATTAATTGATAACAGAACCAGCCAAAGCAGATGTGGTCATGGCCTCCTGAACTGCCCCATTGCAAGGAAAGGGCCTAGCAACATCAAAGACAAAGGTCAGCCAGCATTCCCCAAGCACAAAAAGACAAATCATGACAGGCAAATAGCTCAGGCTGCCATTGGAAAGGGGTTATTACCACAAAAGATGATGTCTGGCACATGGCCACTATCCCAATCAGCTGGACGCAGTGCCTTCTCTTCTCTGCCATTTCTTTCTGAACCCAAAGGCAGAGTTTGGGCATAATATTTTTCTGTAAAAGTGACTCTTACATTTCGTGTAGTGGCACAGGAGAATTAAAGCACAAGGCAGAATCCAAGGAGCAGGCCAAAGCCCACACGATAGAGTTAGAAAATCGACCTCAGCTGGTTGGGTCCTCTTGTAGGCATTTCTTTTGAAACTACAGTAAAACTGTCTTCTCACTTCCTGTTAAGAGTAAAAAGATTTGGATTCTAGTCCAAATTCTACCATTTGCTGGCTGTGTGCCTTGAGCAAAACAGTTCCTCTCGTGTCTGACCTTCTTCGTAAAATGGAGGTGACAAAGGCGGCCACTCCGAGACCTCCAGAGCTAATAGAACTCCAGATAATATTAGTATTTTATATCTAATATTGCTTGTTTCTACCATTCCCTTTACTGTTTTCTGTAAGTATCTTGATGTTTTTCTAGCATGCTCCCCATCCATAACAAACATTTCAGAAATCACTGAACACTAAACACTCACACCAAAAGAGCTGACTGCACAGCATTTCTCCGGTTAGTTTCTTTGTTCCCTGTTTCTCTGTCTGGGAACAGAAATATTTGTCCTTCAAATACTATGACCTTCAAAACTGAAATCCTCACACCCCTGGCAAGCTGTTATTAACTAATTTGGGTTGTGTATGTTCCCTTTTACCTTATTACTGAATTCCTCATGGACATCCACGTATTCATCCTTGCACCACCACACAGAACCAGCATGGTACAATAACATCAGCATGCCATTAATCCCTTTGTCTTCACATGCTGTCCCAACTATGTCGCAGGTCCTTGTCAGAAGGAGACCCTGGCATGCATCTCATGCCTCTGCCTACTGATTTTCTGCTGGTAAGAAAGCCAGCAGACCAGAAAATGCCTGCCAGAAGATACTGGCTGGAAGAGAGCCATAAAACTTTCCAACCTGGCCACCCCAAGACACAGGGTCATGCAACAAGAGCAGCTGCCCCACAGCTGAAATGTAATCAGAGTGCCTAAACGACTGATCCACCCTCACCTAGGAAACCTGCAGCATATGACGTGTTCCAGGACTTAAGACAGGGCTCTAGCTGCTTTTCTATCATTCACATGAGTAGAGCTGCTACACAGGACACAGACTATGCCATAATCTCAGAATTAATTTCTTTCCACTACAGTAAGACAATTCAGCAGCAGATCTTGGTGTTCTCAGGCATCCCGGGAGAGTTGCACAGCACGGGCTACCAAGAGATGCTCAATTGTTCCACTTTTAAGTGTCCTTGTGCCCATTATAACATTGTAACAAAAATAACCAGAAGCGGGTATGTGTTCCCAGCAGGCATCAGTGATTCATAGCAAACTGTAAAAACCAATGCATGACATAGATAAAGGCATTTGAAGCCCCAAGACACAATCCTGGTGTGTGTATGCACCCTGGACTACGTCACCAGGAAACAGAAGACTGCAAAAGCTTATCTCCCATCGTGTGCGACAGTAACTCGGTGGGACAGGTCACATTTATAATTAGCCGGATCCCATCCTTCTCCTGTGGAGAAACTTAAAGGAGAGATCAGAAAAGTAGAAAAGCTCTGGGAGGCAGTCTGGACAACATTCTCCAAAGCTTTCTGACAAGGACTGTAGGACAGTTTAAATTGTGGTACCCAGGGCACTGTAGAAACAAAGGGATGTTAGCTCTCTCCCTGCAGACTTGGGACTGCCCTGGGGAAGGGAATCTCTTGATCAGGATGTGATGCCTACTCGGTTTGTTTGTTTGGTTACCAGAGATAAGGGTTGACTAAATTTTGTCCTTCTTCCCCAGGGTAACCTTGCCGACACGGAAAGCTATACTGCAGGGAAAAGCCGGATCAGAGAGGTTAGTAAATATGCCACACCAGAGAAACAAAGCAGCCAGAGGGATGTTTTTAGACATGAGAGCAGTTATACCACTTCAGACCTCAAAATGAGCCCTACTGGTTTCACGGGGAACACTTGTTTACAAAAGTGAAAATCTAACCCATTGAAGTTATTTCTGATTTAAACTCAGTGTAACTGCAGGAGAGTTAGACCCAGCTAGCGCCATTACAGCAAGTCTGAGAAAAAGGGGAACTGGTGAAATTTGTAGCTCGAATGCGAGAGGCAGTACCAGTCTGGGCCATGAGTATGCACACCACAAAAGCTGGTCCTGGGTCTCCAAATGACCCTCATGCACCTACAGTTTCTCTTTGCCTTGGTTTCCCTGCCTGTCAGGGTAGGAAAGTGTCATTGACCCTCTTTTGGAAAGTGATGTGATAAGCACTAAGTATTAGATTGTTATACAGCTGTGGGAAGCACTGTGAGATCTCTTGGAATTACAGATACAGAAACAAGGAAAGATTTTGTCAGCTGGATACACAGACTGAAAAAAAGACATTCTGACATGCTATTGCTGCTGAAGTACCCTCCCTAGAGAGGTCCGGCGAGGGCATTTCTCAGTGCCCACTCTTTATCTGAACTCCCCCACATGCCTCAATCCTAATCCAGCACAGCAGAGACTCATCCTATTGTATTAAAATCAAATGTACTTACAGGTAAATGTCACTCTGCCATAAAAAGAAAGGAAACCACTTAACTTTCTGTTTCTTTGTCTACCTCCCTCCATAATAGTTCTTGTCAATTTACATTATTCATGACTAGCAGAGCTAACTTAAAATGTATCTTTCAATGGAATATAATGCAATCAGTTTTCTGTGTGGGCAGGGTAAAACAAAATAATAATTACAATACACGATGATAGTGCTTATAACAAAATATTATTTCCATTAAAAGACACTTGTGGCAGGAATACATACTCCAGCAACAACAAAAAATACTGAGAAAGAAAAACATCTCTGCTGGCATATTAGGTTCTATCAATGACACTGATGGTTTCATTGTCTAAATAAACATTGCATGTAGATAAAGTATGACCTGCAAAGTAAATCCCGAGATTGACAGGATAAAGCAAATCAACTTTCTTCTGTCTTCATGCCTCCCACCAGATACATAAGCAGACTTCTCCCTATGTGGGCACTCCAACTGCAAGCATCTGTCAGGATCATCTATTCTCGTAGCTTAGGTTTGGTAGTTTATGATCATCTGAAAAAATTGCATCAGTCCATTTCAGACATTTTTTCCCTCCCTTTTCAGCCATATGACTACTTAACATTATGTCTTTAAAAGAATATTAGGCATAGGTAGCTTGGTTTTGCAATTTAGGATAATGAACTACATTGTGTGTGTGTGTATATGTATGTGTATACATCACATGTATGGAATTTATTTGGAACGTAAACACATAGCAATGTAGCTACCCCACCCTAAACTGGTGAATGGCAAATCTAAAGTGAAGACTTTTCTGCTGTTCTAGCTGAGCTTCTGCTAGCTTTTCTGGTAGATTTTTTCTGCTTTAAAAGTGAAGTAAATACTGTTGGATTAAGGTACTCTGTATATCAGGCCCCAAAAGTTGTGTGAAGCACTAAGAGGATACGCAAGACTATCTAACAAGTTAATTCAGGGTAACTCTACTGTCCAGAGCCAGAGCAATAAATGTTAAGATGATAGAGTTGGCATAAAATAACCGAAGCAAAATCCCGCCCTAACTCACAGCTCCAAGTGAATCCAAAAGGCAGCTGACTGTATACAGAAGATAAGATGACAAGGATATATTCGCTTACAGCCTCAATCAGCATGCCCCACAGATCACAGTCCACATAATGACAAACACTTGATGCAAACAAAAACTGTTAAAAAAAATACACCTGTGGAAGTGATTGGATCATCTTGCACTGTGTGAAAAGCGATAATCCGTTACATCACCTGCCTACCTCCAGCTACTCTGAAAGTGCCACTGTTAAGAATTTTTTGGCAATATTTTTGCTGGAAGAGGTCCCTCCTGTGTTACTACAGAGCCCTGATGAACCCCTGTTTATACATCTTCCCCAGGACTATGGTGACCTTTCTGCAGGGTGGAAATGCTTTCAGAAACTATTAATCTCTCCTCCGGGGTGGGCAGAGAGGACCCATGGAGAGAAAGGCTTCCACAATCTTCCTCATCCCTGTCAACAAGAATCAGACCCAGAAACTAGGTTGCTTGTTTGGCAATGTACAGGAATAAGCACAAAGCTATTACAGGGCAGGGCTCTATAAAGATGAAGGGCTGAGAAACACAAAATGGAAAAGCAATGCTGCTCAGTAAATATTGATAGATGTTCCCTGTACTCCCTCTACCTCTGTTGCACAGCGATCCCCTTCACCACTGCCTTTCACGCTGTCACTCTGTAGACTAGAACATTACTTCCCTTCACCTTCTGGCTGTTTAATTTAAAGCAGGTTTCTGCATTTGCTCTGAAAAGTGAAAAGGTAGGAGAGATGGTAGGAAACTTTCCACTCAAGGCTTTCTGCTCAAGGACAACAGCACAAATGTAACCCCAGCTTATTGCATGAAGTGAGGTGAAAGGTCTTGTCAGTGTTGATCAGTGTTCATTTCACTGGTACTGATTGCCCATTTTGGTAGAAAGATCAAGGACTGAATGCTGAATGGAAGGAAGACTAAGCTAACCTTTCTTCCCAGGAGATGATCATTGTAGGTCAGGCTTGAAGCATATTAGCCAGGTATTATAAGGGGAAGCAATGCTGAAACTCCTGCTGTGCCTGTTTGGCAGATAAATAAAAAATTTCAAGCTCTGGGGCAGACAGATCAGCAATAAATTCACATTAAGAAATGTCTGTGAGATTTGCTAACGACTTCAAGTACCTTAGGGCAGGGACCACAGCCTTTTATGTGTTTATAAAGCATGCAACTCAACAGAGCTCTGGTCCTGAGCAGGGCAGCCACATGTTGCTACGGTACAACAGTTCTGTGGGCATACAGGTGCAACAGAGGAACAATACAAGTTCAACAGTATGGCCCTTAAACAGGTTTCAGTGCTAAATGGTCTATCCATTCTTCTCTCCCTTCTCCTACGAAGCAAGGCAGGTTCTCCCCAGACATAGCCAGAGAGGGGGGGTTATTAAAGCCCTGGAGGACAGCTGTGGGTTGAGTTCAGGCCTGGTTGTCACAAACTCCAGAGTGAGTACAGTTCCTGCTTTGCCACAAGTTTAGTTCTTAACCAAAGAGAAAGAACTTGGGACGGGATGCTCTGAAAATATCTAAATGACTTAAGGGCAAGAGAAGCGACTGAAGCCTGGTGTGCTCCTAAGCTTCTCGCTCTTAGAGCAGCATGACTCTTCTCTCTGAACAGCACCCATAAAACTGAACTGAAAATTCAGCATAGGAAGGTGAGGTTGAATTTGATTACTTTTGCAAAGCACTAACATAAATACTGTGTGTCACTCTGCGGTAGCAAGAGAGAGGGAGAGTTATGTGAGGTGGAGGAACAAGGTTCTCTCACTAGATTGCTTTCAGTCAGCCACCTCTGCTTTTGCCATGCAAAGTTGAGGTAGAACTCCCCATTCTGCTACCCCTCCCTATCATAATGGCATCCTGGCTTGTGCCAGCTTCCCTCTTTCAAATTAAACAGGTTCATATGTGAAAACTTCCCTCATACAGGGTATTCATGGAACTGTTTTGGGTTGGGAAGGATTTGAATCTAGGATGCTCCCACATACAAGGGGAAGCAGAGGGACACATTGCTGCTTAGAGTTTATATGGACAGCAAATTTATCCTGGCTTCAGGAGGTCCTGCTTTCTCTGCCCCCTCTCCATCATAATTAGACACATCAAAGAGCTGATCTGTCATCTGAAATGGCAAGATGCCTAATATTTATATTAGAAGGAGTCAAGCCCCAAGCAAACAAAGATCAAGAAGATGATGGTGAATGTGAGGGGGAAGATTGAAAGTCTGTCTGTGGACCCCAAGGAAGCTAAAGTGATGGGAAGTGTACAAGCAAAGAAGAAAAGGCAATCAACCTTCCAATTAAAATCCTCAAGGATGAGAGTTTTGTCTGTGTTTGTGTTAATCAAGGATAAGAAATCAGACAACTCAATGAGACAGGAGGAATTGTACTGAGAAGCAAAGGATGGAGAAAAGCTACGGGTCACTGGGGGATGGGCACACACAGGAAGAAAGAAAACAGTGACTAAAAATTTAACTACAAGGTGCTTAAAGGAAATAAAAATCTCCCCAGGTGCCGGGAGTGTTCTAAGGCAAGACTGGCTTTACTCACCCCTCGACCTAAGCAGCAGGCTTTCTTCAAAGCAGAGACCTACTCAAATATGCTTATGCAAAGAGCTTTTATTGACAGCACTTAGCAACTATGGCTTTCCTGAACCTCAGCTTGCCCAAGGTGAACATTGTGTAGGTTAAATTCTTCCTCTGGTCGGGGATACTGTCCTTCAGTTCAGGGGCATGCTGGGCATGAGCCAGCTGCAGCTGAGGGAAGGTTCTCACTCACCTCAGAAGCTTTGAATCAGGCGTTCTGCTGCTGTCCCTACCTCTCGCACCCACAAGGAGCAGATCTCAGTCAAACCCATACTGATTAGCCTAAGGCAATAGATGGTGTCAGTGTCAGAGCCAGGATTAAAACTCCAGTGGTTTTTGGCTGCCAGTCTGATGCTCGAATCACTAGACCACACCTCTCATTATAAAATAATTGTCTGATTTTCCCTTTGAAATCAAAGCTGGTTACAATTATATGGGAGAGAGCAAGAAAATGCAATCTGGGATGGTTCTCTTTAAAAGCATTTGCACCTTTTAATGTAAAATTTCAGCTTAAATAAGCCCTGTGTGTGCAGTTGTTAGGGGACTCTACTTAATCCCTTCTTTTCCCTTCAATCTGACAGTAGGATTTCTTGTTCCTTTTGGAGGAACTCTCCAGATTGAGATGAATTCATGTATTTTTATCTTACTGAGAACTGCTGATTGTGATGAATATAAAATGTTACACTTTGAACATAACATAAATGCCTACTGCTAAATGTGTAGCTGAAGACTTTGGCTATAGATATCTTATGAATATATGAGTGTTGCATAGGACCAAGATTTTTCTTAAATAATTCAAGGCAAGCTCGTAACACCATAAAAAATAAGTATTGAGCCTGTGTTTCTCTATGAATTAGGTAATTTTCTGTTACTACTAATGAAACAGTAAAATTCTGAACAATTAAACACTCATAAGTAGTAAACTACTGAGTAGACTGACCTACTGAGTGCCTTGAACTTCTGTAAAAATCCACAGAACTACTCTGGCATTTCAAGTTGTGCAAGTACCTAAATACTGACTGAATTAGGCCTTATTTAGTAACAGAATGGGACATCACCTTCAGAGGGATTTGACAGAGTTGCACTGGAACTTATTAATACTGAATACTCTGCTCTCTTATATGGAGTTTCAGGAGGGGTTTTTTTATACGTTGTGCCTAAGCTAGATAAGACTAACATCAGCAGGAGTCTTTCCGTCAAGTTTAAGGGGCTTTGGACTAGATCCTGGATAGTTAAGGAGCTGTAGACAAGTCTGTATTGTAGTCAGCCTTCATATTTAGATGGTAATGTATATTGCTCATGGTTATTATGAAAATGATTCCAATTAGAGATACCAGATGCCGTGATATGAGGTAAGCTAAGGAAGCTGTCTTTAGCTAAGAAATCACATCCAGACCTATCATTAACAAAAAATGGCTGAAGCTGTTGATATTTAAGGCTGCACATAAGTATTAGTCACTAAAAGCTGTGCAATATGGTTTCCCTAATATTTTATAACTAAAATCAGCAAGAATCAGGAGATGTAAAAATCATATTTTCAATATTGTCCTTCCTTCGTGTGAATTGCACCTCTTACATGTTTCATGGCATCTACTTTTTATAGACACATATTAGTTCATTAAAATACCTATTTAAGCAGAAAATCAAAACTAAAATATGTGTTCTCTGTGCAGTGCCTTTGAGTTAAGACTGTTCTTGGAACTTTGCCATTCTCTTCTCTGTGGAAATAGGCTATAGGCATACATAGGTAGATCACATTTTTATTATCAGTGACTCCAGAGTTAATGTACTCACTGACAAGTAAAAATCTGGCTAAGGAAGCAATGAGAAGAGGAAGGATGAAAAGGAAGGGTAAATTTAACCCCAAATAGTCAAAGTCCTGTGTATTTCTTTTTCTTCTTATGCCCTATCTGTGGGAACAAACTGTTTTCCAGGTTCAAATAGGGCTTGGGTGACATGTATATAGCCTCATCTTCCTGGGTGGCATAGCACAAATGTGTTGACACCAATCATGATAACCACATTTGTTTTAGTGTTAAGCATAATGATAATGATGTAACCTTAGATAGTGCTGTATTGTAATTACAGCCAGTTATGTGCCAGTTATTACATACTTATAACACAGATCAGCTTCTTGATCAGATATGCCCAGGAGCTTCTTTTGCTTTACCCCTAATGTAGGAACAGAAAACTAGATCCCTAATTAACTTTGACTGAACCTTGATTAGATAAGGGAGTGGGGCCAGTAGGCACCAAGCAGGCGGGGAAGTCAGCCCATATGTAGATATGTTAAGTGTGTAGGCACCATCCTGACTAGTCACAGGAAAGAGAAAGGAAACTCCCTTTTCAGGAATTGATACCTCCTGACAAGCGCAAAGGAATTAGCCCAGACTAGCCCTTAGAAATTCAAGAAACTTCTTACCTTCCCCATCTAGTAATGCCCCCACCCTATTAAGATGAGATTCTCAAGCAATTCACCTTGGGAACAGATAGATTTCTATCGTTCTCCCCTGCCATCACAGGAGGGAATTGCAGGGAGCGCTTTGTACAAAACACAATTATTCCTCCTAAGTATTCACTCCTCACTCCTTTTTGCCGCTAAAAGTGCTGAACTGTTAGGGCCATACAAACCAAGTCCATTTGGCCTCTCTGAACAATTTTATTGAATATATGATTTAAGAAACAGGTGAATGAAGACAGGCTTGGTTAACTATCTGGTGGACAGCTGAAACCTAAAAAGCAACAGATGTATCTGAGTAGAACACAGCAATAATTTTGCTCATGAGACAGGAGGTGCCCAGATGCCATCTCACTTTTCCAGAGCTGCACGGGCTCTGCAATAGTCAATTTTTGCACACAAATTTTAGTATTTGGTAACGATACTGATAAAACTCAAAACTTCAGTGTGGTAGGATGTGTATTATTCTTTTTTTCAAGAATAGAATTGCACATTAAATCTCCAAATTTTTGGTGACTATATATATTTTTCTAGGAGTCGTTAACGGTATAAACTCAAGAGGAGCTCTAGGTTGTTTAGTATCTCTTAGAATCTAACTACTACTACTAATCTAATCTACTTTGAACAAATAAATAAATGAAACTTGGGACACTCTTGAAAAGTTTTCTTATTCAACTGAGGCTGATTTTTTCCATGCATTAAGCTGTCATATCAATTCCTAACCTGTCTTACAGAGCTCCTTTTGCCTAAATTCATTACTGCATGTGAAGACATTTAGGAACCTTGACCACAGAGCATCAGAAAAGTGCAAGTATTACCCAAGAGTGCTCTCAGATGCCATGGCATTGTGTACTACTCTGAGCATGGAAGGGAGCATAAACCAGTGTCTCACGGAGGCATGAACATCTCAGCCCCGTTCCAGCACAGTATATAATTACTGTTCAGTGAATATCATGCTGACTTCTGGGGGGGTACTAAGCATATACTTACCATACTCTTTTGAAAGATTTTAAATTATCTTAAGTCCTTTGGGCCAAGTCGGGCTTATTGACCCTAAAGAAGGAAAAAAAACCCTTCAGATAAAAAGTACTTTAGTAAATATCCCAGTGTGTGTCCTGAACTGACAGTACACCACTTTCTGGAGAATGTTATCACACAGACTTTTCTAAGCCACTGGAATATTCTGTTGCATGTAACAGTCACCTTTCAGTCATTCAGACTTTAATATTATCCAGACAAGATTTTTTTTCCTATAGTGGCTGTGGACATACCCCTCCGTGAGAACTGTTTGTGTGCCAAGTACCAAGTTTCAAAGTTCTTTTATTTATTGATTATCTATGTGGTGTTGAAAAGCATGGCAATTGTTTTCGTCAAAAACAGGGAAAATATATTCATTTTACTTTTCAACTCAGAAACGGCTAGTGTTCCACTTTACATACAGAAGTGCATAAGCATGAACACACAAACACAGGTATACACTGAACAGGGACAGCTTGCCTGCAAGAGGTGGCTTTTCACAAGGGAATGAGTGAAATATATGGAACCTGTCTGCAGGTGCAGCTGTGGTCAGTTCTATCAGCTTGTTATGGTCTAGATCAGGGAGAACAACCCCAAAACTCTGGCATCTTCATTTCTTCCTAGCATGCCTTCTCCCTTCCGATACCTTCTTGAAGTAGATCACCCAAACCTGAAACTTTATCTCAAGCTTTGTCCAAACTTCAAATGGCCAGCTTTTCTGATTGAGCAAAGTAACAAGCACATGCTTAGCCTTGAGCTGATGAGGAGCCTTCCTGATACTTGGATATTTAAATTGAGGATACGCTTCCATGCTTTGCTGGATCAGAGGCAGTTTCATTAGAATTGAGCTGCCTTTAATTTATGATTTTCCTGGGTTTAGGGCAGAGGAGCTAGTAGTGACATAGTAGGAAAAGCATCCTGTAGACCTCTTAAGGCTTTGCAATAGCCACAGAGACTCCAGTACAAATAAACTATCTGATGATACTGATTTGGTTTCTGCTGAGTAGGACCTTAAGAGTGAGATAACCAGCTTAGCTCCAAACAGAGAGCTTGGCTTTACATTTGTCCCACTCCAGCCATTTTCATTTCACACAATAAAAACAGCTTAGCAGTTTCGCCTGCTTTACAGCCAGCAACATAGTGACAGAAAGCTGTAATAAATGGTGGAGAGAATGTGGCTGATCTGTGCTTCCAGCATTTGAACCTCTGAAAAAAATTATGTTTCATTTAGAGCTCTAAGGACAGGCTGTGTGTGTAAGTACAATGCTGGCTTTTTCTCTTTTCCATGGCCTGGAATTCTTCTGCCAGGATTGGCTTCTCTTTCTCTCTTAACAAATCATCACAATTTCGGCAAGCACTTCATTGACTGCCAATGCTGTGCTACCAATAATTTACCAGAATTGAGAAACTTTTGTGCTTTCATTCTGCACAACTAAACTACCTCCTGCATGCCCAGATTTGTTCAGTTCTGGATTACGTACTAGAGGCTGAACCCTACCCTAAGACTGGGCACTGTCTCCAGGCTTTTAAGAGTATGAACAGTCCCAAGGATTTAGAACTTAAGATAGGGGGTGAACATTTTGGTTCAACTGGGGACACTCTGCTGTGCATCTTGGAAAGGAATTAGAGACTTGCATGAACACTGTAAATTAGAAAACAAAAGCACTTGTTTATAATTTATCACATTTTTAAGGCTTGTGTAAAAATTTGTGATTTCGGGTACGTCAGCTCCAAAAGCACCTTCTGCAGGGTGCTGCATCAACACAGATCACAAATGGGCCCCATTTAAGCAGTTTGCAAGTTAATATAAAACAAGATGTGACAGACGCAGGCAGGACTGTGGAGATACCTTCTTTGAGGAATCTTTTGGGGGGTGAATCATATGTACAGCGAGGAGATGTTGCATAAAGCTGAAATGAAATTTCTTATATTAGCCTTAGTGCTTAGACTGAAACTTGTATTAACCTGGGAAATAATATAAATGCCATTTGAAAGCCTATTCTTGTAACATTTCTGACCCACTTCAGACTCCTTTTGGTAATCTGGGAAGGGACCTTTGTTCCCATGGCAGTCCATAATTTCCTGACTGAAACAGTTCAGCTGAGCTCTGAATGACACAGTCAGGCATTTGGATGCTTATCTTGCTTCCAAGTGTTCTGAGGTTCCTCATTTCTCACTTATTGCACAATGCCCCAATCGCACTGGGAAGGTGAGAACTGGATCAGAAAGAAATATAATTGCTTTTTTTTATTAGCTTATGATACAGTCCCGCCCTTCTGTGTTGCCAGCTTACCCAGTTATTCACAAATGATGATATACATACAGTGAATTATATAATTATCAGCCTATAATTACAGGTATATAGATATATACATCCCCCTGGAGGAGAGCTGGGCTTGGCACATACCTGCTTGCACCTCTGGGTCTTTAGGGAATTCATGCCCATTTTAAGCAGAAGATTATTTATTTATCAAATGCTTGAGACATTTTATGAAAAATGAACCCAAAAGAATCCTTTGATTCTTTTTAATAATGTTCATAAAGTATGTAACTGAACAAATCCAGGCATGTAGGAGCAAACTCTTGTGCAGAGCGAAAGCAGAGACGTTTCTCAATAGTAGTAAATTATTGGTAGCACAGCATTGGCAGTCAATGAAGAGTTTGCAGGAGCCATGCTGATTTGTTAAGGGAAGAGAAGATGCCAGTCTTGGCACAGGGATGAGAAGGCAACACTGGGAAAGCAGAGTCAGTACTGTATTCCCAGAGACACCTTCTTTTTTGAAAGCTTTAGACAGGAATTAGTTTATCTTATGATGCTGCTTTAATGCTGTAACCATAGATAAACCCTACTGCCTTCCCACTATGTTTCAATGCCTCATTTTGTCATTGGGGCAGATAGTGATTCTCAGCTGATATAAATCAGCAAAGCTCCACTGATTTTTAACAAAGCTGTGCCAGCTTCTGCTAGCTGAGGGTCTGCCTAGATATTTCTCTAGTTGTAAAGCAAAGAATCCAGCAGGCAAAGCTGATGTAAGTTGGATATTTTTTCTTTGGCTTGTTTTTCTTTGTTCTATCTTTCAAATGCTGCTCTCATTCATAACAGCTTGGATGCTTTCAAGCCTGTGTACAAGAGTTATGGGGCCTAATCTGGCTCCTACAATGGTGTAAATCTAAGGTAGCTCTATTTAAATCAAAAGCATTACTCAGAGGTATTGCGCTGCTGTAAAAGCAGCATACCTGCACATGGCAACTGATCTGTAAATCTCGTAATGTGCCCCGTATCTTTCTAAGAGTTTATTTGCAAACAAACAAGCAAAAAGAATCATCGTGGCTGAACAGACTGATTCCAGCCTGTGGAAAATGGACTGAGCCTCTGCCAGAAATAAACTGTAGGCACTTGCTAATTACAATTTGTGGCCAGCTTACAAAGTTCAGTAAAGGAGAAAACTACCCCATTCAGATCCTCTTTCCCAGTTTGATGACATCATTCACATCATTATGTTGTGATATGCCAGATGGGAAAATTTGAGGTGGGGATGAAGTGAAAATCCCAGTTACACCTTTTCTCCAGGCTATCTGCCTGTCCGTCATTTTACAACATCACAGAGAGTCTCAGACAGTTTGACTCTGCCATCCCCAGCTGGTTTGGACCAAACAGATAAATGCTGAACCATTAAGTATCAATCCATGTCCCTGCCATCGCGACGGGTTATGCTGCACATAGCTAACCTTAATTTAATTAGTTTATTTAAGCTGACTGGTATATTTAAAAGGAGAGTGAAGGTAATAGCATAAACTCTGTAATTTCTATTGCCTGGGAAAAAAAATAAAAACAGCCCTGCATCAAATGCTTATTGAAACTGAAACATATGTATTAACATATGGCAGAATTTCACTTACTGTATGTTTTAGTGCAGAGCTGATGAGGAAGGCATCTGTGCTGAGAGCATCTGAATGGAGGCTCAGATAATGAGCAGAGCTCCAAAAAAAAAATACACTCTGAAAGTTTGGGATGTGTCAAAGTGCCCTG
The DNA here is from genome assembly GCF_000687185.1 of Egretta garzetta. Lineage (NCBI taxonomy): Eukaryota > Metazoa > Chordata > Aves > Pelecaniformes > Ardeidae > Egretta > Egretta garzetta. The sequence goes on from NW_009260614.1 coordinate 5,675,548, forward strand.
CAGTTGATTTGTGTCAGAGCTGAAAGAATATATTTAGGTCTCTATGCAGGTACATTGCTGTCCTTTGCTTTCTGTACCCGGACCCATTTTGAGTTTTGATATTCTACTGCGGGCACCTGCTTTGGAAGTCCTGGACAAATTCAAAACCCCTGAGACAAATGGGTTCACACCAGAAATGCTGACACAACATCTACTCGGAGCTTCAGCAAATGCTGTTGCAGTATTGCTATTTAAGAGTTAACTGATTAATTGGGAATCTTAAACGTCAAGCTCAAGTCTGGATCCAGATTGGAAATTCTCTTAAGGACAGCAGCTCTTTAGCACTGGGGTTTGGGTTTTGCACTTTCTACAGACGTGCAGACTGGTATAGGTATAAGCATGATCTCCACCTTCAAGCAAGAGCCACTAAGAAACGAGAGCAAGCTTCCTCTGCTGAGATTCTCATCCCAGTCACACAAACTTACACGGTTTATACAAATTCAGGTCTTTTGGTTCTGAGATGAACCCCTGAATACTCTGAATATTAACCACTTCTCCTGCACATAGTGATATAGCGTTTCAGTAAACTGTATAAAGACTCTCCGAGGCTCTTCCTGCCAACTACTAACATTATTAATGGGCACTACAAAGCCACATTGTTCTACATCTATTTACTGGAAGCAAGATATGAGGATACCAGGTGTAATTACTTCACTGCCTTAAGGATAGAAGTCTTTCTTTCTGATTTGACCACAGTAGAACATCTGCATGGCTCAACCACAGATTACCTGGCTCCTGGGAGATGCTTTCAAAGCACCCAGTTGCTACTTGGTGACCCAGAAGAAAGTTTACCACCTACCCACAAAGCTTCATTTTGATGTACTATGCCTCTTGTAAAAGCAAGGAATCTTAAGCTTCTTCAGAGCACGGGCCACGTAAGAAAGGCGTGAACTGCTTGTGCACCATTGTACAAAGCACAGCTTTTGATATGAAACTGTACTCTAAAAAAAAAGTTATTACAACTAAGGAAAAGTATTTAACATACGTACATTGCTTTTCATGGAAGCGTGCATGGAAATAAAAAGAAAGTGGGACAACTCACACTGTCTGTTTCCCAGAAACACCAAAAAAGAGTGATGCAGAGAAGGCATCTCTGCGTACGAACCAAAACCATGTTTATTGAGAAGGTTTCAATCTGTTGTATTTCTGTTGTTAGCTGTGCTGAGGAAACTTCTGGAGGTCTCAGCCCGGTCCCTGTGCCATGGGCTGCCCCACAGAATGGAGTGGGTCCTGCCATGGATTTCAGTTAGTGGCCCTGGAACACAGATATTTTTCATATATTTACTGAACTCCACCCAGGTACAAGCTTCTCCTTTGTAGGAAGGACAGGTTGTCTAATTTGGGGTAAAACAAACCGCACAAGGGATGTCTTGGTTCTGCAGGATGAACACTGAGGCGCGAACACCCTGGCTGAACGTGCAAACGTGCTGAACTCCCTTCAGTTGCTGAAGATGGCATTGCTCCTGCTCCTCCGCTCAGTCTCTGCGCTGGAGGGTACCTCCCACAGAAGCATAATAGGCAGGAGATACCTGCCTGCATCTCCGCTGCTTTGAGACAAAATCAAGGCAAGTAATTTCAGCTCTTTGAAGGTAGGTTTGTGCTAAAGACACAGATTTTATGCTGAAGTGGCTGACACTAATATTATTTGGGGGATAAGGGGCAGCCTTTGGCAGCAGACAACTGAGAGTTGTGTCATCTTCAGCCAACATAGGAAGATTTTCCAGAGCTTGCCTGTTAGCACCTTGAATAAGCCCCCGACTTAAATCCACCTTGACTGAGAAAGGAGCAAAATAGATTATGTATGCACAGAAGCATACAAAAATATATTTTAATGTCTGTTCAGGTATCTAAATAACATTGTGAGTAGAGTCTCAGTGTTTTGCCCTATATGAGGCAGAAACATTTGACACAGGCCTGGACACTGAATGTGGATCTCCTGGGTCCCAGCCCACTGTTTCAATCACAACACTATTAGTCTTTCTGAGTATGGATTTGTCTATCCCCTATGTCTTTTCCATCATCTCTAAACTTGAGTGACTCCTATGACTAACGTGATTGTAAGTCATAAAACATTAAGTTATGACACAATCAAATCAAAGCCAAGAAATTCATAGTTAGGGTGTAGGCTACATTCTTAACTCAAAACCAGAAAAGCAGCATTACAGGGTAAACAAAAGGATGAAGTGTCAGCCCTCATTTTTCATTTTTGGGCTCTTATCAGTTTGTATCAATTTAAGCCTTTTTTAAATATGTAATTTCTTTGACTTATTTTTTTCCCTCTAGGAACTGAAAATTATTCTGCTTTGAGGTCTGGAACCTGCCATACAATAAACACTACTTAATTGGGACATGCTTAATAGGGATGGCCACTTTAATGGGACATCTCCTAGGGAACCTATTTATGTTAATGAGACTGAATGACAATGACTGTTTCTTAAGTGGGGCAACAAAAAGAAAAAAACTCCACTTAACAGGGATGTATTCAGCTGTTACTAGTTTATTAAGTGTTTAACCAGGTGTTAAATAGGTCTAAAATTCTGAGCCTCCGTCTTTTAATTCAAAAACGGAAAATTAAAACATTTACATGATGATGAAATGCAGTGCTATTACCTGTATAGTGGCGTTTAGTACAAAAGAAGGGCCAGGCGGTTTTTAACTATGCCAGAGAGAGAAGTTCTCTTCTCCAAAGAGCTTAAAGAACCCTTTTCTCCAAGCATGGAACTACCTGTAGATTGGATTTGTTCAGAGATTTGTTGCAAAAGCCAGAAATAAAACCCATCTGTCCTAATTCTGAACTCTGTATTTTAGCCTCTCATTCCAAATCTTTCCACTTCTGTAGTTTGAATAGAAAGATGGAAGCAAAAAAATAAAAAAATAGGAAAACTTCTTAGATTTAAGTGATCCTAAGATCCCTAAGAATAGCTATCTGAAGACTTCCAGGAGCCCCCAAAAGCCTGAAAGCCATTTTGAAGGTTATTCTCCTCCTGAAGATCTTTTGTGTTCTGTGGTTTCCTTTGAAAATATGTATACACATTTCGGGGCGGAACAAGAGAACATGTCAAGAAGTTGTCTTGAAAACAAAAATCCTGTCTTAGACGACAGCTATATAAATTTGGGGACTCTCCCAGGCAAACCAAGACATCTGATTATGCCATTGTATCCTGTTTGGCAAAGGAGAGAGTGAAGGAAAGTGATAGACATGAGGGGCAGATGGAGTTTGCCTAATGTGTCTGTTCTTTTCTTCGCTGCCTTTTCAATTTAAGAATGTAGCAAAATAGCAGCTGCTCATAATTTCATGAATCAAGAAGTATGTAAATTTCAGCTACAAAATTTGTTGCATAGTTAGACACACACACACACACACACACACACACAAAGAAGGAAAAAAAAAAAGAAGAAAGATCTTGCTTGCATCTACAACTTTCTTAATCTTGCATGCAAATTTAGCTTTCAGGCCTGGTTCTCCTCTCATTTCTGGGTGAACCAAGGTGGCTCCATCGATTGGGCTGCCGTCACATAGGGCAAGCGCTGTGGGGTAATTGTGCTGTAAGGATTCGGCTAGTCCCTGCTTGTTGCCCGAACGCCCGCATGGAAGGACGAGCCTGGCATGAAAGGCTCCTTGCACGCCCCTGAGCTACCGTAGGGGCTTTATGCCGTAGCTCTGCGTCTAGGCTGCAGGTGGAGGCAAGGAGGAAAGGGGTTGCGATGGGAATGTCTCCACGAGCCGGGAAGCTTGAGCTGGGAACAGTTACCTGAGGATGCTGACACTCACTGCAAACTGAAATGGAAACCACGCTCCTCATATCCCTAGCAGCCCCCGAATTAAAAGATGGATAAAGTCACTTGAAACGTATCATCCACGTGTACGAAACACTGCTCAGAAAGAGCTGGGGATCAGGGCCTCCATATACTATACAGCTGGTTCTAGTTTTCAGACAAGATTTACTAAACACATGTAAACCGTGCATATCTGTTTGAATACTTTTTGTGCAAATAACTTCCTCTGTGGTCAAGCTGTTCCTCTCAGATCCAGGCTACAGATTTGTGCTTTATACTCACCACTTTTTTACCCTTGGATTTCCACCAGTATTGGTTCACACTCAGAGTATGAAACTGTGAAGAAGGGAGCTGAGTTTGGCAGCAAGAGTCGGGAGAATTTACAATGCAAAACACCGAGCAAACTCATGATAAAGGGCAGAAATCATCCCTGGCTTAGCTCCATCCGAGTCAGTGGGCCAGATCCTGAGCAGCTATAAACAGACACAGTCCTGCATGTTTCACAGGAGCCGCAACCGTTTCTATCATTTGGCCCAGCAGCCTCTTATACAGATGCCGCATTTCACGAATTCTAGTGGGGTTTCTCCTGATTTATACCCCCTGAGTGAGCAAGCAGAGCAATGGTCTTTCCTCACCAATTAAAACTGCCCCACAATTACATCTGCCGAGTGCCATGAATTCAAACTTGAAACACAAAGCAACAGCTGAAACTGAATATAAAGAAGCAGGAGGGCAGTTTAATGATCGATGTTTTATTGGAATAATATAAAAAAGAAAAGCATTTCACATATTTCATGGAGGTATTTTATGTGCAAATTTAATATGAATCCTCTTCTTGTTAAACTCTTACGTGATCTATGTACTTCAGTACATAAAACACAGTAGAGGACAACTATGAACAAGTTTATTAAAACAGCTTGGGCTCCTGTTGACATCACCAACCACACAAGTGCTTGCTCAGGGTTGCTGTGATCTTATCAGTCTCTCCTTATATTTCAGGTTACCTACTTGTTCATTTTCCCTATATATCTTTCATTGTTACAAGAATTCAACTCATGGGCAGATCTCTCAGATAAATCTGCTTGGCTGTTTTGGGAATATGGCTCTAGTTCTAATTTTGCAGACTTCGTTCAGGCAACGCTCCCTTTGACTTCAGGGATTTTTGCCTGAGTAATCCTTTCAGAATTGGACTCTCCGTGATTTTCATTTACTTAACAACTTGGCGTTACATCTGTAAAATATTAGACTGGTAATGTAAAATATCAAATTAGATTTATGTATTAATCTAATCTATATATGAAGCTTGATAGTCAGTTTTGTTACACTGCATTATTGCAATTCTAGGCATTCTGTGGCACTTCAGATTTATACGGATGATGTAAGAGAAATAAAGAGTGAGGTTTACAGATAAAAATTTGGTAACCTGTGTATGTGAAAAGAAAGTCTAAAATTTTAAACAAAAGTTAAAATAAATTCCCACTTTCGGATAAACCCAGTAAATGTTTCTCTATCAATCACAAATGAAGGCGAGCACACAAAAAAGGCTAAATCTGAAATAATCAACAAAAAAATAAGCTATTAAAAAGGAAAAAGCAGGTCAAAATAAATATCTGAACTGCAACGTATTCTCTAAAAATCCTTGAAAAAGACAAATAAGCAATTGTTTCTTTTCTGTGTGACAGTTGCAGTCTGAAAAGTAAAAAATTACTCTTTCATGCATGTTCATAAACTGCATTTATAAACACTTCACATAACTAAATTATATTTGTTTCCTCCAGGTTGGCTGCCCTTGAACATTTTTCTCCTTCTTGCAGTTTTAAATTTTTTTTATATAATCCTTTCATGAAAGCAGGTCTTATGCATATGGCCCTGATTCAGCAGCCAGCCCCACGCAGCGGGGCATTTAAGAACACGTTAAACTAAGGTTTTACGCGCGCTTTGGTACTTCTGAAAACTGGATACTTGGAGACAACCCACCAATACGTTATTCCTACATCTTAAACCCATTTACTTCTCTTTGTGAATGCTTTCAATTTGTTTTACTCTTGTTGGGCCAAATCCAGCTTGTTATTTACAGAAAGAACACAACAAGATTAATAGGCTATGGTCTGCGCGAGCCTACACCCCTGGAAATTCATAGTGATCCCATCAATTCCCATGTAATTTCTTTGGATTCACATCAGGTTAAAGCCCTGGTCCAGGATAATGCCAAGCAGATGCAAACAATGGCCAGCATATAAATGTGGAGAATCATGGCCCGAATAAGACTGGATCTGTTTATGCCAAAGGAGAAGGTAATGTTTAGATAAAAAAAAACAACATGGATTTCTACTGATGCAATGCCAAGGGAAAAAAATACATTTATTCCGCACATGTTATTAAAGAAATACTGGATTTATATGCTATAATCCAAGCACTTTGGTTCACTGGTGTGTGTCATGACAGGCACCCAGTATGCTCCCTTCGAAAAGGAGGCTCTCCGCACCAAAATGTTTCCCGTGGGACGCAGCATCAGCTTTGCTGGTACATGGCAGCTGCAGTGAACTTAGGGCTTCTCTAAGCGTCTCTATTTTCTCCCTTTCTGCATTAATCCAGAATTACTGTTTCTCCTACCCTGGCATTCAAATGCAACAACCCCAAACACAGTTGTGTTTGCAGAAAATCACAGTTGTGCTAAGTCAGTCACAGTTGTGTTTCTAAGAAAAGACGTGCTTCCCCAAATGAAATCTCACACTCATTATTGGGAGAAAAACCACCTCAAACATCCTCAACATCCCATATTACAATAAATCCAGCTTCCCGGCTGCCCTGACAGCTCCAGTGAGCGCTGCAGCCCTGAGCTCGGGGTTTGGCTTTGCAGCGGTGCAGGAGGCAGGCGAGCCAGCCGGTCTCGGTATCTCCCCATCTCCGCACACACCTGTCTCTCCGTCCCCCGACACCCGTCTGCCTCTCCTCTCCCATCCCTGCGTGTTGCAACAGGGCCCAGGCGCGGACGCCTCTCCCCTTGGCACGCGCCTGCCCGAGCCGGCTGCGCCGACGTGGGGCTGAGCCACCTCGGGGATGGCCAGCACCCACGGGGGACCCACCGCCAGGGTGGTGACAGGCCGGGACAAGGGGACCAAAAAGCCCAGCTGGAGGAAGGGAGCAGATGGATGTGCCCTTCTTCTCTTCTGACATGAAGCGTTGGTGATTGGAAAGTGAAAGAAAAACTTTTTTTCTCTTTTCTTTTCCAAGATAGCGTCAGCTTTGCGCTCACCCACTTTATAGGCCCTGTCTGGAAGTGAATGAAAGAGAAACTGGTAGGTGAGGGAGCAGCCTTCGAGCTGCTCTATTTACGCACTTCCCTCCATCTCCTCCTTGCAGTTTCCTTGTTCTGCAACCCACGAGATGCAAGTGTCCGACAGTCACTGTGAGATTTTTATCTCCCGGTGACCACAAGTATTTTACAGAATGGAGAAACTGAGGCAAGATTCAGTGAATTGTTTCATGTCACGAAGAGCCGTGTGACAGCGGCTGAACACAGCTCCCATCCCCAGCTACAGCCACTGAACCAGCTCTCCTGCCACGGGGGGAGTGGCACAAAGAAAGCAGAATATGATCGCCCCAGCTGAGGTTCAGAAAACAAAAAGAGATTTAAACTAATAACGCTGGTTTCAGCTTCTTATTCTTAAGTAATATGTGAAATATTGGACCTGAAGATTCTGCAGAAACTGGGGGAAATATCTGGCTGGGACAGAGTTAGTGGAAGGGAAAGCACAGCCGAAAAGGATCCCTGGCCGAGCAGGGAGGGAGAGATGGGAAGAGCAAGAACCTGAAGTGAGTGAGGAGAGTCACGATGGGAACAGCAAGAGTTAAATACCGCAAAAAAAGGATGTGCAAACAACAAAACCCCAAACCCTAACAGAAAGCAGTAAGAGGTAAAAAATAAGTGAAAGGTTCCAAGTGAGAAAAAAGGTGGGAATTTTGCCTGGGAACATAACCTACTCACTTGTCTCCTAACCCCTCAAAGGACAGAGAAGATAAAACGCCCACATCGACAGAGCAGCGTTTAGTCGGAGGGAAGGGTGAGCCCTGCCCAGGCAAGAAGGGGCTCAACGCGCCCCCCGCCCGGCAAAGCACCAGCTCTGCTGTCAGCCCACCCAGGGGACGCAGGACGGCGAGGCGAGGGCAGCGCTTACGAATGAACGCTGGTATGAACCACGTACTTTCACGAATTCGGTATGAAACTGCTGCTCACTGCCAGCTACAGGGAGCGGATAATCTGATAGGTCCTGTTCTTCTCTAATTCTCTTGATTGCCTATGGGTATTGTTATTACTGATGTGGGCCAAAACATGACCATGCATCTGGATAGAATATACCGTAAGAAAAGCAGCTATTTGACAGAAATGTTGCAAACATATTCAGTTCTGGGAAGGCTGACTCAATTCATTAGGCGCACGTATATTCGTTCTTCTGGGGTCTTCGATGACTCCTCCTGTACGTGGCAGAGAACACCGTTACAGCGTCACCACACGTTTTTGTTGGTGTGGGTTAATCCACAAATCCTCAAAGAAGATCTGTTGTGGGTTACGCTGGATACTTGTAAATGTCTTCAGAGCTAAACAGCAAGTAACCACACCACCCAAATTTACTTTGCTTTTAATTGTGGCTGTTTTCCCTGCCCTCTATGAGAATTGCTTTCTTCTCTTCCACCTACCAGTGTGTACCTGTGGCTACGCAGCAGTCATAGGATTTCAAGCTTAGAGCACGTATGCCACCGTCTACATGATTTGTGCTGAAATTTTCACAAATTACCAAAGAATGTGGGAATCACCATGCTGGCTCAGAACAAGGGTCCACCCAGCTGAGCCTCCTGGCCCTGCCAGTGACCATAGGCATGCGGGATGCTTCTCCTCTGTACTCTCCCAGCTTCCATCCATTTTCTGCTCAGGGGGTTTCCTGAGCTTGTACACATTGTTGTGTCCACATCGCTGGCCAAATCCTCTGGCAATTTATATGCTGCAAAACCTCTGGCTACTACAAGAGATATAAATCAAACAGAATTGGAGTCACTGACAATAATTGGGGAAAAAAAATCTGATTTGGAAGACATATATGAGTTTTGATCTTAATTTGGGCTAAATCTCCCAGCGACATAAATTATCTGTCTGTTTGGCTGTCTCTATTCTCTGCCATCCCTATGGAGTCTCACTATGCAATGGCACAGTGTAATAAGGATAGATGGAGCACAGTTTACTTTGCTCTCAAATCCAGTTTAAGAATGACACTTGGACGGTGGAGAGGGATGGGATCTGGAATGAGGCACTCCTTTGCAGTGGGCACAGACCCGTGGGGCAGGCAGCTGGGGACAAGAAGCAGCAAGGATGAGAGCCATGGAAGTGAGGAGGGAATGGGATGGACAAGGAGCAGACAGGGCTGCAGACAAGGCTCTAGGGGAACTCTTTTATGGGAACTGGTAGAAACTTGGGAGTCAGTTTAAGTGAAAAAGAGGAGAAGAAAAAAACCCCCAAGAATCCACGGAGAAGAGACTCAGAGCTACAGCCTTGCTGGGAGACGCAGCCCCTCATCTATCAGTGTCCTGGCCAAGGAAATAAGGTAGATTCGCTAAGGCAAATAGAAGCCAATTAGAAGCCCAAGTCCAGTGATTAAAACTGGACTCATGGTCCAAAATATCTTAATGAATGCAGACTGCTGCCCAGAGGAGCAGCTGTGACAATGAATTGTTTCTGACAAGTTTGGGACCCTTGGAATAAAGATCCATTTCCTTCGGTAATCTGGACGATGACACATAAAGCGTAACAAGACCAATTGCCGTTGATGGCCCAACGTGCAACTGTGTTAATTAAATATCTGTATTAGTGACATTTTGCGACAGGGTGACGTTAATATGCAACAAATTTTAATCAGATCTTTGCCTAATTCCTAAAAGAGTGCCCGTATGGCTCTACCTGCGAGAAAATGAAAAAGAAATCTGTACAACAGAATTACAAATATTTTGGATGTAGTAAGCGCTACTGAAGCACGGTTTGTTACAGCCATCATTTTAGATTTAAACTTCAAATACACTGTACTTACTTTTTCAGTACTCTATTAGTGCACGTTGAAAGAAGTTAGCATTTACACAGATCAAATCTAACCTTAAGAAAACCTTCCTCAAATGAACAGACGAGACCGATTTCTCAAAACAAAGCAATCCCAAGGAAACTTCATTCTACCCGTCTTCTTGCCAGCGTGCACCAAATTTTCCAAAATCTTTCCTCCATCTTACATAGGTACGTTTCGGCAGGAACACAAAGCAAATTATCACTTGCTCCAGGGAGCTCTGTACCCTGCAGGATCTTTGCAGAATCCAGCCCGAAGAAATACAGCACTTTGAGAAAACAGAGCTGTCAAGCAAGATTTCCTTGGGCTTGCTGCCACACAAAATGGCAAATCAGGGACTTGATCCTGCGCGGAAGACAATGGGAATTATAGGTGCTCAGCGTTCATCTGCCAGCAGAGTTAAGGTTTCTCACTACTTCCTAAAATCAACCGTACTGTTTATTCTTACTCAAAATTATACAGCTAAAAGCTTTGGTACCCAGCCACAGAGCTTTTATTTCAAATTGGCAATAATGTGACAAGATGTAACTCCCGCAAAAAAAAAGCCTACAATAATGTTAAAAATATCATAAAATATTATTTATATCAGGATACATTTGTTACCCCATATGACAATCATTCATATTTCTTGACAGATATAAACCTCTGCTTAACACATTAGTATCATAAATATTACCAGATATAACACTGTAATTTAATACCTACCAAATGTATTTTAAAATATTACTCAATTTAAAACTTTGGATTTTAACCAGATGTGCTTCCAGAAAATGATTCAGGTCAGATGCTTTTTTTCTTCTCCTTTTTCTGTGCGTGCGCGTTCAAAGCGGAGCATTACTATGTGATTTATTGTACTGTGACTGTATGCCCCAAACCTAAAACAGCACCACGATACTTCATCCTTGAGGCTTACACACCTGCAGTCCAAACTAACAAGAGAAAACATCTACATGGCACGGCAGGAGCCTTTGAAATGTCTCTTTGCAGTTGCCTGGACACAGAACAGACTGGTAGAACAGGGAGGCAGCGGAGAAAGGGTGAAGACAGGAACTCCAGCCTCTTTCATCTCGAAAGGGGGGACCATGGAGAGATTAGAGGAGAGGATTTTGATTAGATCACTCAAATGTGAAATGATGCTTCCCGGGATTAAAATCCTATTTTAGAGCTACCCAAACCGGTTACGTTGTTAGTCAGAATTTGGAGGCTCGCACAGCTCCATCCCTGCAGACGGCTGCCGCTCAGCAGCGCCCAACGCCCTCTCGCCAGAGCAGGGGGGGGACCCCGGCGCACGACGGCCGCGTCTGCTGCGGCGCGCAGGCTCTTGGATCTCGGTCTCGTTGGGCGCCCAATCTAGTTCACCAGGTGGAGGCCTGACATTTTCACAACCGAATGCCATTAGTTTTATTCCCGGTACAGCCAAGTAACAATTTGAAGGTCTATAGTTGTCGGGCTGATCATTACGTGGAACCCATTAACATAAAACCCGCCATCGCAATTAGTATCTTTGTAAGCAGCAGCCTCAGCAAAAAGTGGAAATGGAGGCTGAAATAATGGTGCTCCTCCAAATGAGGACGGCAGCAGATTGGGAAATAATCTGTAGCAATTGCTCTGCCGCCGTCTCTGCTGTAACTTCTCAAAAGACAGAGCCATTTTCGAGGAGTCAACCCATTGACTTGAGTGAGCACTAAATTCACTCCATGATCAGACACAGTTTGAGAAAAAAATCTACAATCATTCACTTACCCAGAGGAAGATCTGTTTTCCTTTTACAGATGAAGTGCAAAACAGTGAAAGGAGCCTTATTCGGAAAAAAAACCCCATGCAGCTTATTGATTTCACAGGGGACAGGTACAGACCGTGGTCTTGCCCATTTCCCAGTAAGGGAATCGGGAATGCTTTCTTGGGGGGTAACGGCTGCGTACGCGGGTTTGTTTTGTTAGAGAGATGAGCCTGGTAAAATGTTCTGTGCTTTTCAGGAAGGGAACAAGGAAAACGTTCGTATTTATAGCAACATTATTGTTCAGAACAAAATAAGTTATTTCATCCTTTTAATCTCCGTTTCTATGGATATCCTGCGCAGAGCTATGATCTGATTTTCCAACCTTCATGCGAGCCGTCCCCTCGGAGGCAGCGGTCAGTGGCACTAGCCCTATGAGTAAGTGCCTGTCTACATTTAAATAAATCCCTTTTAAAGCCGTATCCGCACCGCCCCGGACACAGTGAATCAGGCTGCCTCCAATGGACTTTTGCATTGTTGTTTCCCCTAAACTCTCGCCACTTATCTAATTTTAGACTGCAGGCTCCCCGCGCGGGCCGGCAGCCTCCCCTGCCTGGCTGGGAACCATTTGCCGCGCGCGATGCTCTGCCATCAACCGC
>NW_009260614.1:5689339-5689548 GCF_000687185.1 Egretta garzetta
GAGGGCACGCTTACATAATTCACGGGCTCTCCAGCCTCTCCTGCTGCCCAGGATCTGACAGATGAGCGCAGCATTGATGCTTCGCACTGCCGGCTCCCGACAGCCTGGAAGTCTGGGTTCCTCCGAGGGAAAGTCCTCGCAAACCATCCTCCCTTCACCCGTTGGGTGCGTGCCCTGAGGAGATTGCAGATCCACTATTTAATATAATT
>NW_009260614.1:5689691-5695894 GCF_000687185.1 Egretta garzetta
TGGCAGAGGGTGCGGGAGCGGGAGCGATGCTAAAAAACCCCCAGCAACCCCCAAAACGGGAAGTGCTACGTAGGAGCTGTAGTCGGAGGCTGGTCCCTTCTGACTTTCAGGTGCATTAGGAGGTGGGGTAAAGTGGCGTTTTGTTTCAGGCTTTTCTTTCCCCCCCCCCCCCCGCGCTTTTTTTTTTTTTTTTAGGCTTTGGATTAAGGTAGACTTGGCTGAACTTTGCTAACTTGAAAGGGTTCTTAATAGTGACCCAGAATACCTACAGGAATACAGAAAATGAGATCCAGATGTAGAATTGTATAAAATAAAATGGATTAAATTAAGATGTAGTTAAATGAGGTCTGACATCTTTAATTGTGGACTTTTGCTTTTGCCTCTGTATATGTGTGGCTGTACTTGCTTAGCGTAGGAAAATAAACGCTCCTAACGTCACTGCCGTGGCGTTACATTTAACGGTGAAGGAGTCTAAATATTTCCTCTAAAAATAAAGCCTTCAGAAATGCTTATTGATTAAAACATATTACTCTAAAGTATCTATCATGTAAATTAAATTCTAAAATGTAATGAACGCAGCCAAATGGCATTTTGATAGATTGTTCTATTCTGTTTTTAGTAAAAAAATAGCTCACTTTTATCATAATTTAATTTCTGTGCATACTGCAAAACCTGTTGTGGAGTATCACCGTACAAACCTTAATCTCGATTTTTGCAGACTAAATGTGACAGCCTGACTTGAACAGCTTGTGGGTTCTCCTTTGAAGCATTCTGGTAGCGCTAGCTTGGAGTTGTTTGAACAATATTCATTACCTGCTTTTGACGACTTGTGATTACTTATACACGTTGCGGATTGAGGCTGTTCACCTTTTGGCAGGTTCACCGGGCAATCTGTGCACAGTGCAAAGTTTATTAACTTTGCACGCGGTCGTGTCTGTGGGGAGTCCTGGAGTGGCCAGAGAGGTAGAGAGTACCTTCATCCATATGCAGAATAGTTAATTTGTTTCACATTAGCTTTTTTTTTTTTTTATCCACCCATCTGCATGAAGAGGTAGTGTAATATTTACTCCCACTTGCAGATGAAGCAATGTGCTATAAAAACTATCGTTACTGAGTATGAAGTTTGGTCTTACAGAATTGTCCGTGCCTCCCTCCCCCCTCATTTATTTGTACCAACGTATTTCGAATGTGGAATTACAGAAAATAAAAATGCTTTCATTTGTGCTTCTGTTGCCCTATTCCAGGACAAAAACCTGAAGGATTTCTGCTTAACGCAGTTCCACCTGCGCCCTGTAAACTCCAGCTCCTGTAGCTCTGGGTGTAGCTGGCTTTGAACCGATGGTTTTTCTCCATGGGAAAGTTGTAAGGAGCTGAGGCTGTGTGGTCCCGTGCGGCTGGCAGCGGAGCGACGTGCACCCTGTCTGCTCGCAACTTCCTCTTCTATGTTCTGTTAGAAGCTGGCGTTTAACTCTTGATGAGCTCCGACCTGCCTTGTAATATTAAGCAGCAGTTTTCTCAAGATTGTATCAATATTAATTAAAAACAGCCAGGATCACTTTAGGGTCTGACTCTTTTAATTATTTATTTCCTTTCACTAAATAACCTCTTGTTTATAGGAAGAGAGATTTCAAGAGTTGGAGGCAGGATTAAATAATTCAGAACTTGGATTAAAGAACAAAAAGGTCTGTTCACAAATGGAATACGAGATGCAAAAATGGCAGTTTCCTACAGGTATCAAACGTGGCTCTTCGCTTGGGAGGCTGTACCTGAACGGCACGCAGCTGAATGCTTAACCCTTTTCTCTAGTGAAGGTTAGTTATGTTTCCTAAAGAAATGGTGGAATTAGCCTGACATTTCTGCGTCCGTTTGCCATGCGGTTGAAGAGGGACCCGTGTTTGATAACTGGTGGCAAGGGAATTGCAGTGCAGAGGGAGGACAGATCCTTGCAAACGATGAATATTGTGGCATTAAATGCAAATGAAATCACTGGAGAAATGCTGTTGCCCTCGAGTTAAAACTGCTTCTCTTTGGAAGCAGTGGTGTGATCTGAGTCAGGTTGACGTAGAGCGGCGTGAAGGTTACCTGCTGTTGCATGGTCCCGTTTCGAGTTTGTAGTTTTTGGTGTCACCAGCACCTTCACCATAAAAACAACCCTCAGCTGGAGAACAGGAAAAGGAGCGTCCTGTCCTTGTGGGTACGGCATGCAGTCCTCTTTGAGATTCTGTTTAATATTTCTGAATGGGCGTGCGTGTCTGTATCAGAGGAGACAGTTGCTCCTGCCGTATCTTTTTGACCAGCAGTGTTGCATGAGTAAGTCTAGCTTGGCTCTCAGATCTACGTTGAATCTGCAGGGTGAATGGAATAAGTCAATACCATTTGAAAACTAGACGAACTATGTGTTGGCGTATTTTGACAATAAACACAAGTCTCAAAATGTCATCGTAGCTTTTTAGGACAGGCACACATACCAGTAAAAAGTAAGTTTCTTACTGCTTTTGAGCAGAGCGGCGTAACGTGTTACTGTCAGGCCAGGGACTGAAAATCTAAAGCCAAATCTTGCTCACGCGTTTCTGTTTTTTAAAATCTCATCCTGGTATTGCATCATATATGATTAAAGGCTAGGGTATTAGTTCTATGCATGCTGTGACTAATTGTTTAAGGTAAACCATTGATCTTAGAACATTATAAAATTTGTAACAAAATCTGGAAAAACTAAGTAGTAATGAGTAGCTTTTAAATACTGAAGCGCGCTTCTATTATTTAATTAGAAACAGGTGGAATTCTTGGCATCTTGTAGTTGGATCTGATTGCACCAGAGCACAAGCTGATTTGCTTTAAGTGAAGGAGTTAACATGCTTCATCAGAAGTGGTATTAGTGATCACATCTGAGTGTTTAATTTTGTTTATCCCTGCAGGTCACTGTAGGACTTGTAGTTTCTGTCCTAAAAGTAGACAGTGCTTTGCTATTTGTGATGGTAGTTACATGCGTATGAAGAAAAGTCTCTAGCTACTGTGAATATGTTTCTGCTCCTCCCCACCTGATCAGATGGGTGGTGAAAGCAGCTTGGCAGTCCTGCAAGAAGATGCAGTACAGGGAGGGATGTGGAAGCCGGGGCACTGCTGCTGCCAGAATGCTCCGATAGCCATCCCTGCTTCCCTGCAGCAGGAAGGCTTTGGCTTTTTGTGGTGCCCAGGGTGGTGACCCTGGACATCTAACACACATGACCGACTAGAAGAAAGGCCCTTGGTTGGCTTCTGGCTCAAGAATTTGGCTTCCATAGGATTCCTTGAATCCTATTACTTGAGTCCTGTTCCTTGGAAAGACATTTCTGAAAGCTTTTCTAGCCCTCTGCCTTGTTCCTCCAATGAAATAACGTCCATCCAAAACATGGCAGAATTAGCCCGTGTTCCAATCGCTCTGCTCGTATGCCAAGTGTGTGGTTAATTGGATAACGTATTGAGAAAAGCAGTAGTGAGGATTTGGAATACGGTAATGGTTGGGATTTTCTTGAAAAAAGATTGCACTACTTGGCTGTGTGTAACAATACCAAATAAGTAATGGGTGAAACATTTGCTACAGAAGAAATTACATGCAGTCTGAAATTCCAATGAACAATTATTCTTTATTTGCAAGCTGATTTGTAATGCAAAAAGTGGATGTAGAAGAATGCATAATCCAAAGTTTCAGTTTGATCACACTGAGGCTGAAAATAAAGACAGTTTATTTATTGGACAGGGAACAGATAGACGGGTGGGTGCTGAGTATTTTTTAAGACACCGGGCAGGCAGTGCTCATTGACTTGTGGTCCTTTTTACATAAGCAGGGTACTAAGTTCCCGTCTTGCATATTCAGGTTGCTCTTGCACGCGTTCTTTACATTTTATTCTTTGCTTATCTGTGTGCGCGGTTGTTTCCTGTATACTTTATGGGCAAGGTGTTGAAAATACAGTGTTTTCTGGATTGCGAGTATAGTGACAGTGTTCCAGCATTGCATGAAGGAGTAGGGAGGAGGATGTGAAGCTGAGAGGGAGAAAGCTGAGATGGGGTAGTTAGCAGAAGATGAGGAGTCGAGGCCAAAGAGATTTGTACAAGAGTACTCACACGTGGGATTGTAGGTGTGGTGTTGAATTTACCAGGGAAGACGAGAGAAACTTAGGCCTCAGGATCAGAATAGTTAATGTCTTTAAATTAGTAAAGACCAGATAAATCCTCCTCATTTTGTGACACACATGTTCTCACCTTGTTTGTGGTGTCTCTGGTTTGACGAGGCACATAAGTTAGTAATTTCTGCTTTTGTTGTTACTTATAATGCGGAAAATACAGTGTATTGCATTGCTTGGGTTGCAAAGAACATGGAAATCCAGAGGGATAACTGAATGTTAACAGAGGTAATTTTTTATAAAAGATGAAACACAAAGCGTGCAGATGTTGGGTGTAGGGTGTTGGACGTAACAGCGGTCTTCCCTGTTGTCGAACAGTACGTGCATTTCTGGGAAAGCAGTAGGCAGGAAAGAATTTGTACGAAAAGCACTGCGGTTCCCTGGTCGTGCTCGTGTTTTGACTCTAGCAGGACACAGCAGCCCCTACTACGCTGTTCCTCGGTCACTTCTGCGTGTATTAGCATGAATAAATGTATTTCTCAGTATGGAGGCGCTAAAGCCGGGCGATGGCCCGCTGGCTCTGTGAGGATGTGTTACAGCAGACGTAGGTTTGAAGTTGGAGCCTCTCAGACTGATGCTGTCTAATAGCCTTTTGCCTCGCTGGCAATTCACTTGCTTCCTTGCCTTGCAGTAATTTAATGCCTTTGCCGACGGTTGGGGTAATAAGGAAGTTTGAGGGCTGGAGCTGTGCTGTTGTTTCAGGGGGTGGAGGGGAAGGGGAGGCACTTGTCTGCCTCCCGGTCGGGTTCATGGACCCACAGTGATCTGCTCTGGGACAACAGAGGTAAAGATTACCCTTTCTTTGAAAAAGCTCAAAAACAGATGCATAAAATATTTAACCCGCTGTATTTAGGTGCTTTAAATTCCCCCATATCTTTGTGTTCCTGGCTGTGAGCTTTGTAAGGCTGTAGGCCATGGCTGGCTGAGGCTTTTTCAGAGGAGCTCATACATCAGAGCTGAGCGGATCCTCTTGTTCCTATCTTAGTTGTGTGGAAATGTACCTTAATGAATAAGCAAGCTTGGGTATAACAGCATCTGGAAGTGCCAGTGCAAGGTTTCTGTGAAGGAGATGAAAATTTAGGCCAAATTATAGGTGAATGGCTGGACTGGTTTTGCAGTGGAGGTAGACCCCTCGTTTCACTGAATCCAGGGATCTTGCGTTTGGCTAATGGTCAGGTGAGCCCTGGTGTGCATGGCACAGGAGTATGCAGGCGAGACCAAACTGTGGTCTGATCCCTGCTAACATTTTATAGTATCCCTTGAGCCATGAAGATCGGCTGGTCCTGTGCTGCTGCATTCCCACGGCGCTGTGGGATTGCTCTTACGGGCTCGGGGTGGGTGTATGTACAGGGAGCCGGGATCACTTCTGATGTTTACGTTGTGGAGGTCTTCCCTTGCTGAGAAATGTTGGCTTCAGTCTGTGGCTCACATGTGACAAGCCGAGGACACTAATGCTGTAGGGAAGTAAAAATAAAAACAAATGGAGTGGAGGAAATGACGCTGTTTAAAGGACTGGATGGGATAGAGGGAAGTGGTGAAGAAAGGAAGGAGTTAAGGAGTGAGCTTAAGCCTAGGACTTGGAAGTGAAACTCTTACTGCAGTGCAGTTGGGAGAAGAAGAGAGCTTATTTTAGAACTTATATAAATATTGGGCAGTGCAGCTGGGGAGTATGGAGGGTCTCCCAACAGATGCCTGGCTGTAGTATCGCCATCAAATCCAGCTCACCTGCGCTTGCTGAGCGTATTGAAGGATAGCCTGGGGTTTACCACCAAGTTGTTCTAGTGGAAACATCCTGAGAAGATCTGTTCATGAGATACCAGAGTGATGGTGTGGCTTCAGAGTACACTGACAGATTTTTAACATTGCCCTGTGACAAATAGGGCTTATATTCATGTTAGACTTAAATAGCTTTTTAACCACTTGGATGGTATTTTAAGATATTATGAATAGTAGAAGCATTCTCAGTGTTCTTTTTAAAAAAAAAAAAAAGGAAAAAGAAAAAAAGGGAATTTTATAGGTTTTTTGTTTTTTTTTTTTTTTTTT
>NW_009260614.1:5696046-5717189 GCF_000687185.1 Egretta garzetta
AAAAAAAAAAAGGGAAAAAAAAAAAAAGGCATTTAAATGGTTTTTGTTTTTTTTTTTTTTTTTTTTAAATGAAGACCCAGACTAGATAAATCGTAGATGCAAAAGGGTGGTGTGTTTCGCATGGAAATGCTCTGGCTTATTCTGCAAAGGTAAGAGGTAGTGCTGCAGATGCTGAAAGCATAGCAGTTTGAGGGGTTAAGTCTTACTCCTTCTGCTCTCTCTGGTACCTCTGCTAGGTATTTGAGATTGCGTGGTGTTGCCGAGCCAATATTTTAAAGAAAACAAAAGGTTTCTCTAATGGTAAGCTTCAGCTGCTATGCCTCAGCCCACCAAAAATCTACACGCTGCAAACGCTTTGGGCAATAATGCTGAGGGGGACTGGTACTGATGTACAAAGCCTTTATTTGGTTCGGATTCAGTCTGAGCGACAGTGACTAGGTAGTAGTGACTGAAGAAAGTCGGGACTTTCGGTCTTGCTGTTAGCAGTTGATGCGCGCCCGTTCTCGGCTGTGCTATGGGTCTGCACCCGGCCTCTGCTGGCTTGCTCCTCCGTCTGGGGAGCATCGATAATGCTTCTGACCTCTCTTTGAGAGCGCTCTGAGATACAAGAGTGTGAGTTAGCACTTGCTATTCCTTTTTGCCACGACTTAATTCTGTGTTGTGGGTAAATAAGAGCTGTTGTTACATTTTCTGCACCTTTGTTGGCTTTCTTTTTAAATGGATTAAATGGAGGATATACAGCTGTCGATTCATAGGTGCTTTTCAGGCTTGTGGCTGGAAGCAATGTTTATAGAAAGGAATGTGAAAAAAGAACTGAATAGTTGGGTGTCCCGACAGAATGTTGTTGATAATTGGTACCAAATCACTGGGAGAAAATGTTTCCCAGTTATAAAGTTATAATCCGGAGTTATTCACTCATACGCACATTCTTACTTTAAAACATATCTCCATGTTCTTTGCTATACTGTTTGAAGGCAAGATAGGCAATTTATCAGATTTCTCTGTACATTAAAGACTGCTTAAAGTTTACGTTATAGGCACCCAGTGATGTGAATGGTGAATTTAATATTCAGCAGTTTGTGGTTGCATCATTTAAAACTGCAGTCCTGGGCTAGCTGCAGCCACCGGTTTGAAACAGCTCCCTGTTTCAGGAAGACGGGACGGCCTCTGCCCGCTCAGGTGAGGGAGGATCTTCAGTTGCTAGCGGGGCTGTTATCCAAACCACACGCCGGTGGTTGCAAGGACTGCAAATGGCAGCACGCGAGCCCCCCGAATGGCGAAAGGGAGGGATACGTTCAGAGCGGTTTTTATGCAAGGTGTTAGACTCGTATCTGAAGGCTGAAATTCTTGGCTCACCAAAGACATGTGATGGGGTAGCTCGAAACTTTTTCTTACAGCAACTTTTATCTTTTATCCAAATTGTTTGGGTTTTGTAGTCAAGTATCGATAGCCTGCTAAGACTGTCAGCGAGGTTAGAGGTTATGATTTAGATGTCTACTGGTGCCATCAGAAATATTGGTCGCCTACGCATTCCGCATGCCTTTGCTTCCTGAATAGCCGTGAGGCTGGAGAGGTGCTGGGCTCCGGTGCTCAGCTCCCATTCACCGTTGCTGCGAGTAGGGCTCAGCTCGGTGGACTCCGCAAAGGTGAATAAGCTTTATCCCTATTTAGCACAACACGAAGGCCCTGACCCAGTAAGCATTATCACATGTGTCTAATTTTTAAGACATGCGTAGTTGTGGTCTTCTGACTGAGCTTGGGTGGGAAGGAGCTGCCTTTTCTAACCCAGCCCATGGTTAAGTTGGGAATAGAGATGAATCTCTGTGCTAGTCCAGTGGCTTCTCAGTCTCTTCCCGTATTTCATGTTTCTAATCAACTTAATTCTTTTTCTTGTTTCATTGATGTGAAATACAGATGTTGTCAGAATAGCTCAATAAATTTATACTTGTGTTTTGTCTGTAATTATTTTTCATTTTGTTTTTATTGGGTATTTACACATTTTATTACATGGGCATGTCAAAGTAAATTTGTATTGTGTTATCGCTTAAAGACATTTGCTTCATTTTCAGGCATAAATAAAATGTACCCTTTGTCTATGATCTGCAATACAATAACGTTAATTTTGTCAGCAAACTACATATCTGTTTTTCTGTTGCAACTTCTGTGTGTGCATGTTCATATTGATAGCACTCAACTTTGGTTTGGTATGTCTGGTATGAGCATAGTTGCTTTTCTAGTATTAATTGTGGAGATGGGATAATATTAAACATTTAAAAACAAGGAGCCAGTAGTCTTGCAATTGATTTTCTGTGGAGAGACCTCTGTGCAGAGTTGCTTACACAATTGCAACCTTAGTTTCTTATACATGAGTGCAAGGGGTTTCATATATTTAAAAAAATAAAGAAAAAAGTTGTGAATATACCAGTTACGCTTCCCTTCACTTCTCCCAGCTCTGTCCCCATCTCTTTCAGGAGCTCTAGTTTTCTTTTGCTTATAGGTTTTCTGCACGTTTTCTTTGGCATGGAGTCTTGCTATCGGAATTCTTTGGATGTTGGGAAAGGGCAGCTCGCTAATACTGTGGCTTCAGCTCATCTCTCCATTGCCGGTCACAACACCCTGCCTGCTTTCTCAAACGTACTTTATACTCATAATGACTGCTTGAACATCTTTTTTTTTTTTTTTTTTTGTTCCTTTCAAAAGTGAGTTGATACTTGCTGCTTTGTAGGGGTAAACTCGGGGCTGCTGGCTCTTGCTTCACGGGATGCAAGAAGCATTAGGTGCATGGCGCAGCAGACAGTAAGGGGGGAAGAATCGGTCTATGAGAATTTATTTTGCGTACTTCCCTAACAAAGGGCTTTTCTAGTCTTGATCCTGCGAGACTGTGGGTGCCGTCTGTTGTTACTGATGGTCCTTAACCCCTGCAGGACAGGGGACTATTTCCCTGTTTTAGATCATAATTTGAATCAAATTAAATTGTCTTGCAAAGCCATGCTCTCAGTTTTATGTATAAAACATTGTTTGCTGTTCCCAGGCTTGCGGGGAGCTAGTTTCAGGCTTTTTATGTATGTGCAGGCAGAGCTTTGGTCAGTCCCGTGATTGGAAAGTTGTGTTGTAAAGCTGCTTTCTGTAAAGCAACTTCTGATGCTCGTTTCTGTCTTCCCAAGTCCTTTGCTCCGCTCCATGCCATCAACTCATGAAACTAGAACTATGGGTTTTTTTTTTTCTTGGGGTGGTATGTTAAATACAGCATGAATGGTTAAAACAGCACTCACAGTGCTGTGATCAGCTGGTTTTAGATAATAAATTAAAATCCGTTAGCATCTGAGATGTCCTGGCATATCCTGAGAATAGTTAGTTCTTTAATGTGCCAAGCTAAGTAAAACTTGATTAATGTCACTATCTGGGATCTTCTGTCCTGTAAATAGGACTTGAAGTCTAAAATTGGAACTGTGCAAACCTACTTTAGCTAGGATTAGGAGAGGAACGTAGTAGTTCAGATTGTTTTCAGGATCTTAGAAAGTGGTCACTATGCCCCAGAGCTGTTGTACGTGCTGTCTTTTTGAAAACAGACTTTACTGCAAGGGCTAAAAAGTTGGTTTGGGACTGCAGCATGCTCGGCTGGGTCATTCGGCGCGGTCTCTTCCGGGGCTGTAGAAGGTGCTTTCTGTGCTCGGCTGCTGCCTGCTGTGCCAAGGGTTGTTGTGTCTCCAGCCTCAGGGGCTTGCAACTTCTGATGCCCTTTAGGATCCTTGCTGGTGAAAGGCGACGGCAGGCAGGCATCCACTATTAGAGGCTTTCTGCTGGAGCACATGAGCAAATGCGGAAGCTCCCGATATCAGGATATGTTGGATATGTGGATTATTTTTCATTTTCAAAGTGAACTTTGGTTTTGTACAGATAGATTAAATGGAAGCTGGTAAGCTAGCAGGCATGCCTGGTTTGAAAAAAACATGCCTACTTCTGTTGTTTTGGGGCATTCCTTGCTCTTTATCTTGTTTGCTTCTAGATATGTCATGGCAAAATGCACTCATAGATCATAGTGGTTTTACGCCCTATTTATTTGCTATAATCATTTTACCAACAAATTTTGAAGTTAATTTCAGTGGTAAGAAATTTTCATTCTATAGCTAGGGTTTTCTTTTTAAAAAAAAAAAAAAAGTGACAGCAGCAAGCAGCCTCTTTGTACAATTTCTTGATTGTCAGCTCTTCATTATAAATTTACTTTCTAAATGCTGACTTAAGGCCTGACACTTTGTTTGTTTAACTGTCACTTACACCAGTTTGGAGACCTAATAAAAACCTCTCAGATCTTCCTATTGAATTAGGCCATCCTTTGCCACCCCAGTGACTGAAGTAAAACAACTGTAATAGTATCTTTCAGTATCTATCCCATTTTTGCTGGAACCCTGCTTAGGCTGTCTTCTGATACTTTATCCTCACTGTGACAGTAGTTAGTTCTCCAGTAAAAGGTCACTGTAATGTTTTAATTGGATTTTTCAGCTGCAAGGAATATAAAAATATAAGTTTATTAATAGAGTAGCTTTGATCTTGAAGGATTCCAAAACATTTGCTGCATTGCACGTACGGGAGTGGTTTAGTTTTACTGCTCGTTCAGGGATAATCAATTTTGTCGTGGAGCATGGGAGCTGGATGTTCTGCTTCGCAGGCCAGGAGGAGCACATCCGCGCGAGAGGGGGGAGAGCTGGGAAGGCAGAACGTTGTTCCCAAACTGGAATTTCCCCAGGATACGGAATCGAACTGCGCTACTGTCGAAGGTGCCAAAGGATCTCTCACAAGTTGTTTTGGTTTTGTTTTTCATCTGAAATCTTTGAAAAAGGTCATGGGCAATAGACAATTAGAGAAACACTTAACTGACCTTGTTAGTGTATTTTTGTGGAATTATTGTGCTTTACAGTCATTGCTGCTTTACACAGATGGTTATTGCTAGTTTCCATCTGTTCATTAAGGAAAAGTAAAGACAGAAAACGGCAGCTTTAACTGGGTTTTTAATCAGAACTTTTAGATTTTATTTCTTTTTGGACCATGTCAGGTTAATCTGTTGGGTGCAGTGCGCTGTGGTTTCAAGGAAAGGAGATCAAAGTGGGAGCACGTCTGCACAATATGGGTCACGATAGCAGTTTCCTCTGTTTTGGGCACCCTTTTCTTTGAGCAGTCCTCAGGTACTTAGTATGATATCGCCCTGGACGATGGCCAGGCCAAGGGAAAGACTCTGACCATGACTGACATTATGGAAACTGTTTAAGCAAAGTGCTTCATGGCCAAAAACGATCCTTCAGCTCATACTGCAGCTTATTTCCACTTTAACCTTAGCGCTCTCAGTATGAATTGACTTCACGGTGCCCTGGTGGAGTTTTCCCAGGTTTTGCTAAAATCTGCTCCTTTACACTATCGCGATGGTTAAAAACTTTAAAATCTTTCAAGGCTTGCGGGTGTGGGAGCTTCATGCTGGCACTGGTGTAGCTGAGCCGACATCAGTTTTAACACTCGTGGCAACCCTCCGTTCCTCAGTTTCTGAAGGACAGTGGGAGAAGAAGCCCCAGAGATGCAAGAGAATGATCTGGGTTTTCACCCGATGAGGAACAAAGCAAAATGAAAAACTCCTCTAGTCCCATCATCCTACTTGGGGCACTCAGAGCTTTTCTTCGCCTGACTACTCTCTTTGAACCGGTGGATGATTTGTTCTTGCAGGGCTGCTTTCAGCCGGCAGAAACTTCAGGTGGAATGGATGGAAAAATGAGGCTGTCTGGTGGGAGAGCCATTTGCAGGGGTCCTGAGCAGGGTACAGAACAGGCATTTTATTTCTCCCACTCCTTTGCCAGTTGCTCTACCAGATGTCCTCAGTAGTTTGTGCTGTAAGATGTTAAGTAATTAGATCATTCAGATTCTAGTTAAACATAATTAGAGCCCTGTGTAAACTGAGTGAAGCTGACAGGTTTTATAGGTTGGTCATGGCAAAAATATCAGATGATATAGCTCAGCATTAATACAAAAAGATTTAAGCCTCCCTGCCCTCAAATAAAGAGGTGTTTAGTCTCCAAATTTACTCTGTAATTAGAACTGCAATTTATGGAACTTACTAAAAATGTTTTCAGGATCTTGGAAGCTGCACTCAAAGGTGCTCCCATATAGCGTTTGCTGGTTAAGGTTTCTTCTCCTATGCTCCTGAATTTGAAATAGAGAACCTACCTGGCAGTTGCTGCGTAAGGTTAAGGATCCTTCCAATTTGTGGAATCCACGTAGGTCTATGTGGATCATGTGGAATCCTTCATGTATGGTCCATGGATTATACACGGATCAATTAGGCTGTGCTACAGCTAAGAGGCCTTGTTTTCCACCAGTGATCCCACCGCAAGCTGAGTTCATAACCATCACATTTCTTTGGTGGTTGGTAAATAGCAGAACTGGAGAGAATCTCCGTGTAATGTGACTGTGTGCGTAGGTATTGCAAAGCAACAGCAGTAAATGCGGGACTGCGAGCGCAGGGCTGGAACATTAGCTATGTGTTCCAGCATTTGATTATTGTTATTTTATTACAGCACTCTGAAGCTAATCCTGATTATTTCTCTCCCTCATTTTACAGATATGACACATTATTTTGTTGTTTGTTTGCTGGCAGGCGAAACATATTTTCTGAAGGAAAGTGTTAACAGATACACTGATAAAATGTCTGTCTTCTAAAAACTGTCTGAAGACAAATTGAGTATTTGTCTACATGTGGTGTTCACACTGTTGTTGTGCTAGCTACCCAACAAATTAACAAGATGATTCTTGTCTTTTATAGGATGTAAACTTTCTTTTTAAATGTTGCAGGAGTCCTAAGTTGTGAACTAGACCCAGGGTGATCCTTGTCGTGCTGAATGCCCTGGAAGCTGATGCTGTGTTGCTTTGCAATATCTAATAAAGAAAAACTAGGTACAGAACATTCGCAGGAAAGTAAAAATATGTCGGATAATTCAGATTCAAGCAGTTAAGGGGATTTTGCAGTTAGGCTTATTTAAAAAAGAAAAAAAAAATCAGAAAAGGAAGACGACTGCAGTTATTTCTTGGTAATCCTAAATGATTAAGTTGTCTTGCCCGGTACCGAAAACAGCTCCTTTGCATGCCCTGCAGAGTTACTTCGTGCAATAACTTCCCACGTCCCCTCCAGCCTCTCCCCACCATGCTTAGTTATGTCACTTGTGTGATGCTTCGAGCCTTGCTGTCCTGGCTGGAATCTCGAGACTGTTTCCAAGCTTGTATTTCTCACTTGGCAGCACATGATGCGGCTGGTGGGCAATCTGCCGTATCCCTTTTTTGTCAAACATCAGAGTTGGTGTCTGACACTGTATCCGGGAACAGGAATGGGGAGAGTGAAATGTACAGTGGAGCTGAAGATATCTGCTGGGTGTCTGTGCATTTTCCTGTAGTTATTGCTTATGATTGATACTTGGTTCTTGCGGTGATAAATGACAGAGATTTTGCTTTTTCCTTTCATATATTTAAGTGATTAGCATGACCTGGTAAGTGGAAAATTTTCAGCTACATCTTTTTTTTTTTTCTATCAAGTGCTATCTGCTTACCTGTGAAAAACTCAGTTTGAGGAAAATCCCCTAAAGTTCTATAGAAACAAAACCATTTTATAAAGGGGTGTGTGTGTGCGTATGTTTGTGTAAACACACAAGCTCACACAAGCACAACCTGCTTTCTGGATCAGCTCCCACCATGCAAAATACAAACCTGAAAGTGCTATAATTGATTATGTGCAATAGGAGACAAACAACCGAGATTTTTGGGAGAGGGCAGGGTGTGGTCCAGATCTGGCAAAACATTTAAGAACTGAACATTATATTTTCAAAGGTAGGGAAACTTTAAAACATTGGTCCAAGAGTTAAGACTGGTTGGGAGAAGGAAAAGAGTACAGTAAACTGAGACGTCTTATTTGTAGGGGAAGGTGTTGGGGGAGGAATTGGGAAGAAAGAACACGCAAGTTTAGGTTAGTACATGTTCATGTTCTTCTGGTTTTTTAACTTCATTTGTTTCCCTGGCAGATGTCCCATGGCTTTGAGGCCTTTGTCTGTGTGAGAGAGAACATGAAGGAGGGCTTGGCGGGACACTTTGGTTGTGGAATAGCTGGTAGTCATGTTTATAGTTAGTGTTGTCTCTTGGCTTATGCAATTCCGATAACTGGCAACTGTTCTGTAGAGTTACGTGGTACATTGGCAAGTCAGCTCGCCCTGAATTTCCTCCGCCAATTTGGTGTTGTGGATGGGTTTCATGTACAAGTTTTTGTAAGGTCTGAATAGGACTTGTCACATCCACGGTACTTTCCTTTCACAGAGTACTTCAGTTTTCGTAGACACCCTCTCCAGATTAGAGTCTGTCTTTTTAAAAGCATCTTCATACAGTCTAAGATACTACATGCAACCCTGCTTAATTAAATTGAAAAGAAACAGTATTTTAAAACAGATCTAGCAATCCTTAAGTGATAATATTTTTCTGACCTTTGTAGCATATATATATATGTGGCATCCTCCTTTGAAGACTCTTGATCCATTTTTTAATGATCGTTGTACCTCAGTGCTTAATATTGTAGTCTTTTGACTTGCTGAAATTCATAGTGGAGGTGGTCCTGTAGCTGCTGCAGCCTGCAGGGGAAGAGGAACAATATTCAGCTGTTGTGAGGGTTTGAACTTTCTGGTAGCCTTTTGCTTTTTCTGTGCCTCCAAATGGATTTATAACTCTGTAGCTTTATGCCTTTAAAACACCTGCTGTAATTGCTTAGAAATGTACTCCATGTCAGCCTTTATTGCTTACTGTGATTACACTTCTGGTAACCATCCTTTTTGGCAGACTCATAAAATAAGTTTCTCATAATAGAATTCCTACCAGTGTTAAACAATATGCATAGTTTAAAGCACAAATATGTTTTACTGGGGACAGGAGATTATTCTGCTGTTCTTCAATACCTTTAGTTAGAGACTTCAGAAGGTGCTCTGCATTAAGTATGTGTTTAAGTTTAAAAAACCAAATTATCTTCACCCATTTCATTGATGGGAGGTATGTGGGGGCCTTTTCTTTGTATGGCAGGTTTGTAGCCGAGAAGAACGTGCAGGCAAGTTCTTGAACTTCTAGACACTTTTTAATCAATTAGCATAGTTTGTATATAAACTGTACAAAAGGTTGAAAAAATCCTGCTTAATGTTGCTGATTTAACACCTAGGTGCTGTGTGAATACTGAAAAAAAAAAAAAATCTGGTATCAGAGGTTTGTACCTTCAACTTTGGGCTGATCTTGTACTTACTAGTAAAGCGGAGGGCCCCGTGAAGCTGTCTGTGGGGTGTGATGGGTGAGCTATCGGTATGTTTGGTTGTGGTGATACATTACATTTGATAATTCTGCACGCAGAAGGCATACAAGGAGTTACGTATTGTCCCGACAGTCAAGGTACAGAGGATAGAAGATAACAGAGACAGCTGAGCTCTGTGCTGTACTACCTGGATCTTGATGTCTCACCTGGAATACTTCAGGTGGACATCAGAGGGTTGGGAAAATGTCATTTAACATTGCAAATCAACTTAGTATATTAATTCTTGTAAACTGTTTCTAGAGATTGCAGGATTGAGGAGGTGTTATTTATCATCACTTTTAACTAAAGAGTTCCACCCATGCAAAATGCTTAGCGCTAAGAGAATTAGACTTTTTGGTAGGCGGGTTGTTCTCAAAAACTCGAGCAGAGGAAAAGGTGGTGAATAGTTATTTTTGGGCCCTTCTAAAATATGAAAATAAAATTACTGGGATTAGTCAATGTTCTTTACATCAGCACCTTTATCCTCAAGGATATTTTGGTATTTTTGCCTTTGAAATTTAGGCTAGACTTCAAAGGATAGATGGAATTTCCCGGGAGAAACAGGGTGCTGCAGGATGGAGTTGGAGAAGACAAAGTAAAGGAGCGCGGGTGGCTTGGTACTGCTGGCCTGTTCCGTGTCTCAAATGCAGGAAGCCAAACCTTACCCCACACCGGAGCAGGAGACCTTCCGAGGGTGCACGTGTGCCTCGGAGAATGCTTCCGAGGATTCGGTTTGTGGTGCAGTTGCCCACGTCGCCCGTCTACTACAGGGGTCTGATGTGCTTGAATATGGCTGTGAGCTGATACGGGGCACCAGGCTTGGTGACACCATGTGTGGGTGCTTCGTGCTGTTGTACAAAACCTGTTTGGGTGGCTTTAGCCATTTCCCTGTGGGACATGGGTAGTGAGAAGTTTAATTTCTTTTTTAGGCATAGAGTGTATCATACAAGTATAAAATCAAATGCTGTGGGATGGCAAATACTGTTTTTTAAACTAGTTGGCTTGTTGTAGCTGTGATAATCTGTGTTGATCAACCCTTTTGGTGTTTGCTACAAAATTTATTCTAAAAGGCATGGTATCTCATTCTCGTTGGTGGCGGTCCAAATCGTCTCTGCTGCCAAACTTGGCACTGGTGCCAGTGGTTTGCTTTAGCTGATCTAAGAATATAATACAGATGGTTTGATACTCAGTACAGATATATACAGATGGCTTGAAACTTTTGAATTTCTTTATTTCATTCCATTGTTTCTTCTCGGTGTATCGAGTATCTCTGGATATATAATTGCTATTCTTAAAACAGTCTGAACTGTATTTGGATCAGCTTCTGCCTGTTGTTGCTGTAAGAATTTGTCAGCAAAAGGCTGCTGTTCCGTGCAAGTCCATATGTTCTGCATGTCGGTACAGGCATGCTCATTTATAATGCACAAGAATACTTATGTCAAGCTGTTTGACCACCACACCTGTATATATTCTTCAGTTACATCGGCTGTAGAAAGCAGATCCCCTAAAGTGAGTTGCTAGCTCTAAAAATCTGCCGATTGTGGTCACCGACACTGGCTTTGCTGCAGGTTGTTGCTGACACTGGTAATGACATCTTTGCAGTCGAAGCAGGGAAGTTTTAGCCTGGTGTAATAGCTCAAGCAGAGATGGGTGAGCTCTGGCTAAAGGCTGGATAGTTTGTTTTCAGTACTCATTATAGCCTGTTGATCTCTTGCCAGCAGAAATTTCTAGGTTGTGAATTTGTTGCTGTTGTATACAGGCATATGACATCAGTTGCCTGCTAGCGGGACAGGGCGTAAATAGAATCACGACAGCGTAACTTCAGTGCTCTCCGCGTTTCTCCGTGCATGCAGTATATTGATGGTACAGTAGCTGATGTTGACATAGCTCATTGCCTGGGCAAATGGTAAAAGTAGCCTCTGCTTTGATTTGCTTCTGATCTGATCCTCTATGGGAAACCCTCGTTCTGCAGTTTGGGGCTGTCGACAGCTCTGTTCTGTGCGTGGAAGTTTGGAGGTGGTTGCATAGACTTACTTTTGAGCGGTGATTTACTTAGCTTCCTTCATAAGGTTGTTAAAGTGCTTAACAACGCAATTAATGTAATTTAAGGACAGTTAAAAGCACTAGTGGTTCTTTTCAACTTAATTTTAAATGCTGAGACAGATTAAGCAGTTTGAACAATGACAAGATTATGCTCTACAGCCATTGAGCATATAAATAAAATATGCCCTAGCACTTGGTATTTTGAATCCAAAACTTATGGACCACTGAAATGAATGATTATGGATATATTGCCTTGTTCTGGGATCATCAGACATCTGACAAGTTAAGCGTGATCAGTGCAAGTCAGTATTTAGATGTCAAACCTGTAATGAATGTTTCACTGCTATAGGAAGTGCTGCTGGTGACTTCAGTACATTGCACATCTCCTGAGTTCATTTCGGTTCCACTGCAGATACTGACATAATGATAATTCCAGAGATGAGACATAAAATAGATTTATGCATCTCTGAATGCTTTCTCTTCCATTTGCACAGAGGCATTAGCATTTTATCTAAATAGTCACTTAGGTTTTGTGTGTGTAAATGGTTTATGTTTTGCAGGCTTTTTTTCCCCATAAGTTTCATTAATGCTTCCGTTAATATTCTCAATACAATTCATATTTTTAATACAGAGAAGTTCAGATTTTACTGAACAGGAAGGAAAGTTTACTAAGAGTTCCCTTATGATGAAGCTGCCAGCCAGATCCATCACCACCAGGCCTGGAACGAGGCAGCAGAAGTCTCTTCTGTTGGGCATGAGAGGCCTGGCCCGTTTGATGGTTGCTTTGGAATAGTATAGATCCACCTTTGTTGATGAGAAGAGAGCTGTTTGTAAACACACCAAGAGTAAAGTGGTACATAACTGTTCCTTGTTGGTCAAATAAAATCATTAAGGGTAGGTGGGATGTTGTGGAAAGTGGCGTTCCACAGTGAATGCAGCGGGATGCTCGTGCCTTGAGAACGAACTCACTGGAGATATGTGTAGATTAAAGGGACAAAACTGAGCCTGACTTTGTAAAAGCCTTAGTCGAAGGATCATTTGTAGTTTGAAAACAGTCACTTAAATCATACGTGGATGATGCAGTGCCATCAGCTGACTCTAGAGTCCAGTCCAACTCAAAATTCACGTTGATCCTGGTGGAGTCAGCTGAGGTGGTTTGACACTAAGGCATGTATTTTAACAGATTGGTTGGTAGCGACGTGCTTGGTAAAGCTAGCCTTAGCTTATGGGTATTTAAAATGTTTAAGTTAGTTTTGAAGGATAGCTTGTCTTTGAAAAAGCCAAATGCTCATGTGATGTGTTTATTCAAACAGTCCTTTTTACCAGCTTCAAGAACTTGAGTTCTATTTTAGCTTTATTTAAGAAAAAATAGTTCTTAAAATTTATATTCATCCTTCCTTAGCAAGGATAGAGCTTAATTGGGGGTGTTTCCCAGAGAGCTGGTTTAGGAGTAATGATGAATGACAGAATTAGCATAAATTCAGATTAATGGAGATATGGTTGGCTAGTGCCAACTGGCTATGTGGGTATAAGAGCCAGCTTTCGGTGGCGATGACAGAGGCTGATTTTTATCCCCACCCCCCCCACCGCCTTCCCACCCAGACAGCTGAATATCCGACTGGATGTTAAATACTTGAAAATCAACCTACTTAGCAGCCTGGGTCAGGCTCTAGGGACGAGATCTTTAAAAGGGAGGGCTTGTTTGGCGTGGTTTTATACACAGGTATCTCGCCAGGGACTGCTGCAGAGAAGCTGGCTGCTAGTCTGCTGCTGCTCCGCATATCGGGGGTGCCCGGCAGCCGGGGGGTGCCGGTGGAGGCTCCGGAGATGGTTGTCTGCAGTGGGCGGCTGGGACGCCTCTCCTCGGCACCCTGAGCTCTCTCCTGCCGTGCGATTCCCCAGCAAGCGTTGTTTGTGGCGCCCAGCCAGCTTGTCATGTCAGCGTTGAAAACTCCCGTACGCTTCTCTAAATGTTTTGAACCTGTCTTGATCTGCCTGGAAACCTCGGCGTGTCCGCAAGCTCCGCACGCAGAGCAGGACTTTACAGCTGCCAGCCTCCTGACCGCTTGGACCGACTCCTCGTGGCTCGTTAGTAGCTGGGTCAGATCATCTGCGTGCAACGTGTTAGCAGCGTGGAGAACCCAGGGTGTGGTGGAGGAGCGAGAACCTGTATGTGTGGCCACCCTATGCTGTCCGGGTGACAGCGTCTGGATCAGGCCAAGCAGGTCTCAGGGTTGTATCCCATCCTGGGCAGGGTGGTGGATCTTTACCTGCCTGTTCTGGCTTGGGAGGGCTCCCTGGTGCAGCCCTGGCCTGGTGGCACGGCCAGGGAGCTGGTACGGTGGTGGCACAAAGCGCCAGGAAGGGGTGGCTCTGGTGCGGTGGCAGAGCTGGAGGTGACCTGCTGCTTGCCCCCGGGCTTGGAGGGGAGGGATTGCAGATGCCTTCCTCCTTACCATCCCCTTCAGAATGCAGTCTAGCAGATCTTCTTTGGGATCCGTGTCTTTAAAAACAAAATAAAACAGAGATCAAATGCACCTTGATATGTCTGTGTGCGACGTCGCCAGCAGAGTGGAGATTTGTCTGTTCAGGAATTGCCATTCCATATTTTGCTGTCTCATTACTTTGGCTGTCCACTGGGTTGGACTCCTACCTGATGCCGCTTTGTGCGTACCGAGATGGCGAGGGTGAAGGTGGCCTTCGGTTAGTGTCAGCTGGGACTTGCCTGGATCCAGCAGCGCTGGGTAGGGAGCTCAGACCGCCTGCTGAATGCGCGCCCTGGCAGGCAGCGCTGCCTTTTTTCCCCACACGTGCTTAATCAACGAGATAAATAGAGTGGCTGTTCAAATGGGGCTACTGAAAAGCACCTGCAAAATCAGTAGTCGCTGCTGAAACCCTAGTCCCTGTATGCTGATTAGGCTCTTGTTTTTAAAAAACTTGTAGTGAATATGTTTAAATTCTGAAATGAAGATATTTTCCCCAATTATTTTCTTCTGAAATACACTTTTAAAATTGTTTGCTCTGATGCTGAAGAATACTTAACAATTCTTCCCTTTTATTGGTGTAAATGCAATCCTGAAACATTGTTGGTGTTTTCTAAAATTATTTCTAATATTTTTCGTAGTCAACATATTTTCTTTTCCTTTTTTGAGGGTTTACTGATGAGTTCTGTGACTACTCGTGAGAATAAAAGTCTCGGTAGCATTCCCATTATTTTTTTTTTTTAATTTATTTTTTAGTTGCTTAGAAATGTCCTGCTTGTTTAGCATAACTCTCCTGGGCTTTGAAGGTAGATTTATCCTGAAATTTGACGGGTATTGTTTTGTTTGAATTGCCTGCTGCTCCCCACCACCACAGGCGTCCACCTTACAGGTCGGCTCATGCAGTTTTGGTGCTGTACCTTACTGCTTTGGTTGTTTGGGTGAGATAAAAACTTGAACTACTAAAGTGGACGGAGTTTAAAATTACAGACACATTACTTTCCTTTGCAGCCATAATATGTTTGTTTTGGCAGGCTGTCTCTTCACTGTAACATGGAACAGTTCCTTTTTTTGCGATTATTCACCGTTTTCAGTCATATGGCACCAAGTATTATTCATGGCCCTGGAAAAAGTTACTCTTTCACAAAACAAAAGCCTAGGAAGTACCCTGAGCTACCTCGCTTTCACCATTGGCAGGTATTGATGGTACGTGGGTACCTGCTTCACTAACGGAGGGCAGGGGCGTTGGTGGCTCTGGAGGCACAGGAGACTTCTCCGGGTGGCCATGGTGGTTGGAGAGCCTCGGTGGCTGTGCCCAACACGTGGTACCTGCGAGGACGATGCCTTGTGGATCCACCACGAGCAAACACGGTGCTCACCTGGGCTAGTGCTAAGCTTCTCCCACATGGTGGAGCTTTTACCCTCAACTTGACCACAAAAAGACATTTATGAAGTGCAGAGAGCCAGCTTAGGGGAGGAGGGCTCTGCTTGCCTCTTCTTTGATCCATAAAATTTTTGTACCTTGTATAATGATGTGTTTGAACTGCACAAACGTGGACGCTATCGCTGTACTAATGCCTGCGAATCGATTAGCGTGAAGTAGAAGAGAGGCTTTTTGGATGCCTTCGCAATCCTATGGCAGTTTCTAAATGGCACGGAGCAGCAAATGCCATGCGGTGCTACAGCTGCTGAGAAACCATCGTCCCTTTTTAAGCTGAACGAGGCTAATCAGATTTGCATCACGTTCAGCAGGTATCTGCCCTGTTCTCCCACCCAATTTTTCCATTTCCAGCTGCCTTATTTTGAAGCGTCTTGCTGCTGTTTTTCTCATAATACAGGAATAGTGCTAATTATTAAGATTAACAATTCTTACAGCAAACCACTTTTGAAAGAAGTGTTGAATACTCTGGGAGTTTGTGTCATTTGAACCCTACCTAGGAACTGGAGGAAAAAAACCAGTCTGCAAGTGAGCACAGCGGCCTATTTTGCAGAAATCAGCTGTTTCTGTCTCATTACTTGTTTACGGTATTCTGGTGCTGTGCAGTCTTTTAAAGGTGTTCTTTGCGTATCCAGTCGAACTGTAATTCACTTCAGTGCTTATCTATTTTCTAATAAAACTTACTTAGAGCAGGAGGTGCCCTTTTTTTTTCTCAGGGAAAAGGAAAAGAATAACTTCAGTGTCTTTTTGGGTGGTTTTTTTTTTTTTTTTTTTTTTTTTTGGTCCTTGAGTAAGGAAAATACCATTTCCTCCAGTGGAAATGAGTAATGGTGATGCAGGTCAATTTAGACTTTTATATTAGCTACTTGTTTATGTAAAGTAATCTGTTCTTCTGAAAATCTGTGATTTTCATGGGAACTGTGCATTCATTTTAAGCTCACCCTGTTCAGAGCAGGGTAGCATGGTTTTCACCTACTATTCCTAGGGTTGGAAATCATGATTGTTTTTCCTGCTGTCCCTCTATCTGCTACAAAATTGGTTTTGCTGCTGAGGTCCTTCAGTGCCCATGTGTCTGCTGCATTGCATGCTCTGCCACCTGACCTCTTCTCCCTGCCAAACTTTATACTTCTTTGGTCTCGCTCTTTGCTGTTTCTGAAGCAAATCCCTGCAACACTTTTTTTTTCCAGTCTTCCTCTGCCTTGTTATTTTTTTTCTTTATAAAAATAAATTGCAGAACTGATCTAACTGTTGCATATCTGCCCAACTGTTCATGAATTCTTCCATACCAGTGAATAAAATGGCTAACCCTTCGTGCCTGTTCTTACTGCTCATCTGGCTGCATGCTTAGATTTTTTTTTTTTTTTTTATTATAGAGCCCTTTCATAAAAGACTTAGGTGTGGTGAGTTAAGTTCTGTGTTTTGTAACGCAGGAATAAATGGTTTTAAATTATAGTATTTTGTAGTGAATAAAATGATGCTTCCAATCAATGGATGGTGGTTCTTCGACAGCGAGAGCCTTGGTTTTGTTAGTTGGCATTTTCTAGGTGAGAGTAAGTAATGGCTTTTACCCATAAACTCAGTAATCTTTTAATTTTGGTGATTCAGTCTTCAATATAAATACAGTAAAGTGACAGGCTTCATGCTCTTAATATTTAGGGCCTTTAGTCATCCTTAGAATTAATTCAGGTTTCAGTAGAAGCATTTGTTATCAAAGAAAACACAGACTCAGATATTTAATTACTTGGTTTTCTTTTTTTAGCAGATTTTTAAGAACATCTGTGGATCCTAATGAAGTCAGTGAGACTCGCAGCCCCTAAAAACTGCCTAAATTTTTACAGTAACGTGGGAGGAGGGGAAGGATTAGGGTGGAGGGCAGGGTGCTGTGAAGACGCCTGGGGTGTATTTTCAGAAGCCTTCTGTATTTTTAGCTAGTGGGTATGTTTGGAGTGTCATTCATTTTAGAGAGTAAGGCCATCCATTTGTTCTAGACCGCTTGAATTTCTAGTTTTTCTGTAAAATACAGTAGAGTTTTCTTGTGGGGATGATTTGGAGTTGGATGGTTCTCAGCTGTGAAAGAAATACTTACGCTGATTATCTTTGCTTCACTGTTTTCTTTAGATTTCAAGAGGTTGTGCTTAACATTTCAAAATTAGTTAGAGGACTCCTTTCAAACTGCTAAATTATACCTACCAGAAGGCTGCAAAGCAAGGTATGCACGCCTGCCTGAACTGTAGCTGCTCTTGACGGCACTGCAAATAAATTATATATGTAAGCAAATTATTTTGAAAGCAGTCATTTTCAAATTGGGACGGTGCTTCTCTGTGTGCTCATGTATCCTTTGCTGTAGCTGGTTAACGCATTTGAACAGGAATACCTTTTGCAAATTTGATTTCAGATTTTCAGACAAACACACAAATTCTCCTTCCTTCTGTCCTCTACGAAGAGGAAGGAAGGAAGAAAATCCCCAATGCTATTTCAGTACTTTCTCAGAAGTTTGCTCGTATAAATTTCTTTTAATTATCTTTCAGTTCTTCTTAACTGTACTTTAAAATCAGCACAATTCTTTAGGACTACTAGAATAATTTTGCTTTTTAATGAAACCTAATGGCTAATGAGAAGAATCTGCCTGGATTTCTAATAAAATATATAACGCTGTTTTTAAATAAAATACCTAACAAATGGCTGCTTGTGATTTTGAGTCATTTTAATAGGTTATTTTAATCAACATAGAATTATCATATACTTGTGGATGTTTATGCAGGGGGCTATGTGTGCTGGTGGCATTTTGGGCTCTATCAGTGAAGCTTTTACTTTACATTCATTTTACTTTGCTTTTCCTGCTCCAGTGTCTGTACTGACCTAAGAGACAGACAGAAACCTTCGTCCCACACAACTACAGACATTACCAGGGTTAGGAGTTTTGCCTCCTAGTCAGTTCTTTTGTTCTTTGTGGTCTTGTAATTGCATTTTCTTCAATGCAGTTCTCTTCAGTGTTGTGGTAGAGCAGAGTTTTGAGGAAGGGAACTGTGCGTGTGCAATAGTTTGTGTATGGTCGGGGTGCGTAAGCTAAGAGGAGAAAAATGTCTCTTATCTTTTTCCGTTATCTCTGCTTACCTCACTCTTTCAGGGGTTGGTTTCCACCTTAAGAACACATTACTGCAAAGTGAACCTAATGAAAATCATAGGAGTAGTGCGGGAGGCTTCATGGCGATTTGTTTCGCTTGTAAATGAAAATATTTAGCTCTACTCTAAGGTCCTGTTTTGCTCCAAATACCAAGTTAACTTTGCAGTTCTTGGAGTGCTCTTTATTAGAGGTATTCTGACTTGGGTGTGGCTTTACAGACTGCAGAATTTTGTTGAAATTAGGGATTATCTTTTGTGCATTTAAAATAATCAAAAGTGAGCGTTAGCCTATGTTGATACTCTGGGAGCTGCTAGTTCTTCTGTATCCGGATACCCCGAGAGCAAGGCTAATACACTGGTAAGGAACCTGCTCGTGGGGCTTGCCTTTTCCTCTCCTAAATGAGCAGCAAGGTGGCTGCCCTCAAGTCGTCGTCGCCTGTACGCTGCTAAGTGGCTGCTGGAGTTTTCTGCAGCAGCATTCAAGGCGGCAGTGCAAACTGATGTGGCTGATGGTATTTGTGGTTTGTATCGACATCCGTGGATTACCTGCAGGAGGAGGAGTGTTAGAAACAAGAATTAATCATACACTAAACAACTAGCTAAAAGTGGCTAATGAACAGGAACGTAGCAGAATGATAGGCTGTGGGATTTACAGGTGTTTTATACGTTACAGCCTTTTGGTAATTTCTGTAAGAAGGATTGGAAAAAAATCTTAAGGGGGGGCTGGCAGCAAGTATTGGGCAAGTTGCTGAACAAGAGGAGTTGTCTTGAGCAGGGAGCTGAGTATTTGGTGTGGCAGTTCTCAGGTGACAGAAAGTGAGGTGTGTTTGCCATTGGGGGGGTAACATTAAACACGGCTCTTCATATCTTGCAAATGGAGAATTTCTGAGCAATTTGTTTCAGCAAGAACTGGTTTGTTTGAGTATTTTACTGATAGCTAAAGGGAGTGATTTTTTAAATAAAAGGGGAGGGGGATTTTATTCCCGTAATCAAAATCCCCCACTGTATTAAAAACCAGCCTGCATAAAAGGCGGTATTACTGGATAACATTTCGGTAAGCTTGGGGCTTTGACTCAAAATAGGTATGGCAGCACTAGGAAAGAGCCTCACCTGTATTTTAAAGTATGTTTGTCTGCCAGGCATGGTATTTAATCGATGGTAGCGTGTTCCTGTGTCATTTAGCCCTCTCGTAGAAAGCAGAAGAATCTGAACCAAAAATTAGAAGTCATTCCCATCCAGAAACTAGCAGTGGTAGCTGAATTGCTGTCTTGGTGTTCGTATCTCCTGGTATCTTTGGTGTCTAGAAATACGAATCTCAATGACTCAAGTATGCTGAATGCATGTTTTTGATGACTTTGGTAGAAGGCATGATTCCAAGAGTAGTCTCATTCTAAATAAAAAAATAATTTTATAACTTTAATGTGTGCAGTGTTTCTAGCGTATTTATCATAGGCCTAAATTATTTAAATGATAAAGCAGCATCTTGCAAGAAATTCCTTTTCCTATGATCTTTTTTTTTAAACATATAAATATTTCAAGTCCATACAAAAAGCAGACCTTGTATAAAAATACTATATCACCCATGAGTAAGAAAAGTTATTAAAGGTAGGCACAGACTGAGTAATGAAGTGGGAACATCAGATTCCTTAGAATAGCCTGTTACTAAGGGATGCTGAGTCCAAGATAAAAGAACTCCTGTTTCTTCTAATTCCTAAGACTTTTTTTCAGGCCTATTTAATTATGCCTTGAATATATCCAATCTGATGTTGATGATGGTAGTTGCTTTGGATAATGATCAGCTGTTGCAGCAAAAGGATTCACTCAGATTTTTAATTTAGGAATCGGAACGCTGATTTTTTTTATAAACTTGGCCAGCAAACTGTTTCCTAAGAAGATGGTAGAGTCTTGGATGTAGCTTTAGTCTTCTGTCTGCTTTCTCAGGAACCAGCAATAGTACACAGAGATAGAACTGTTTTGGTAAGCATTACCTTTTTCAGCCTGTATATTTCTATAATAGTTCATAAACCTGCAAATAATATTCTGCTCAGAGCTCAGCCAAAAATGAGTAATTTCCTTTTTTTCTTCACAGTACTCCGGAACTAGTCTGTAAGATTCTCCCCAATGGAAGAATGAGACACATAATATACTGGAACCAGAGCCCATAAGAGAACCAAATTTAAATTAAAATAATCCTAAGAATTCCTTTTTTGCTTTATTGTGTATCTGCATGCGCAAAGCAGTCCCTCCATCCTTCATCTGCCTGGTTGCCATTTTAATAAGCT
This sequence comes from Egretta garzetta, assembly GCF_000687185.1. Classification (NCBI taxonomy): domain Eukaryota; kingdom Metazoa; phylum Chordata; class Aves; order Pelecaniformes; family Ardeidae; genus Egretta; species Egretta garzetta. The sequence continues at coordinate 5,716,759 of NW_009260614.1, forward strand.
TTTTGGTGCTTATTAGAAAGTGTGCCTTGCATCTCTTCCACTCCAGGAAATTGGCCGTTATCGTCTGTTTTCTTCTTAAAATACCTGCTATTCCCTGTATGAGGCTTTACCCCTTTAAATATGGTATTAAATACAGTATTGCTGGGAGGCAAAGTCATCTTATGACTGTTCTGTTTTCCTGCTGTTGCTGCAAACAAACGTTAAGAATCTTTCCAAAAAGAAAAATCCTCAAGGATCCTTCATTAGATGTACTCCTGGGAATTGGTAATAGATACTTGAATATCATTCATTTTAGGAGCAAGGTTTTGAGGCCTATTAAAATCAATGTGCATGCTAAATATTTACTCTGTTTGATTTGAAATGTGTATTCCTTTTAACGCCGCTTCTTTGCATCTGCACGGTAAGTGCGCAGCTCACCGATGCCCTGAGAG
>NW_009260614.1:5717506-5738308 GCF_000687185.1 Egretta garzetta
GGGCTCCCTGTCCGTGCTTTTGCCGAATGGGACCTTAATTCCCCAATTCCCGATAGCTGCCGTGTGGGCCCCTTGGCTGGCCTTGTACAGGAGCAGATGGCAGAGCAAGAAGCGCCTGCAAGTTTTGTGGGCCAAGGTTTTATAGCAAGCAGGAAAAAAAAAGGAAATGTTAATATAGAAACTTGAAAAATCCCCTGATTAAGAGAAGGGAGAAATGCCAAAGGGAAGAAACAACAGCATTGCTCTAAAAGTGGTATTCTAAGCCCAAATGTAAAACCAAAACTATCCTGAGCTCATCTATGCAAGGTCTATAAAATCCAATTACTCTGATATCTGGAATTTAAATAACTAGAAACTTTAGGTCTAGTCTTGTCTTGCTTTTAGCTTTCTTTTCAGTGGGAAAAACTGTCCAAGTCAGTGATAAGGAACCATTTTATTTGGGGAGGAGTTTTAAACACCACCCAAGGATGATGTCATTCCTGACACCGCTCATATCCTGACTCTCAATCTGCGATGGTGAAAGAAAGAAGTCTGTATTCGGAATGCTGTATCATTGCAAACCTATTAGGCATTGTTTTAGATGTTTTAAAACAAGTCTTGGCATATAGAGCAGCTCACTGCGTTTATAGAAGACTGATCTACTTTTTAACTGCAACAAAAAAAATCGTTACTCAGGCAGCATCTGATAAAGTGATAGTGATTTTAGGCTATGGTACTTTTTTTTTTTAACGTGTTTCAAATGGAAAAGGTACTAAGGTTTTTGCTGGTAAAATATTACACCTTTTAAAACATTAAAGGAGAAAAGACTTGGAAGCATCTGAAAAGGAAGTGGATTGTTAAAGTTGCTTGAGAATTTCTTTTGCTGTCTGTTTAGGTAATCATAATTAAAAAATGCCTGAATGATCTTAATAACACATGATTCAACTGACAAGCACTAATTGCTCTCTATCAGGCCAAGAGAAGATGAATGTTGTCAAGAAAACCACAAGTCAGACAAGCTGATTCTCTTCTAGTCTGACACCATGTTCCCATGTACAAACCAGTTTTTACTGGAGTCTTTCCAACATCAAAAGAAAATCCTTGCCTTCCCATTAATTTTCGTTGCTGGCAGGCTTGAGCTGTTTGTGACGAGTTACTTTCGTTACTATTGCTGGGCTGCTAATGCACAGGATTGTGCAAAGACAAAAATGTAAACAGGTTTCCCAACTTCTCTTTATCTTTTGTAGCTTAAACGGAATACATTCTTATGCTGGAATACGAAGCATTAGGCATAAAAAAAAAAACCCACCTTTTTTTTTTTTTTTTTTAATTGTCATTGTGATCTTTTCTTTTTTTCTTTGTCCTGGGATGTGTAGTGCACTGGGCCAGGGAATGTAATTACTTTTCTTCAAAGAGTCTCTCTATTTTTTGTTGTTTTTTTTTTTTTTTAAGACAACCTATGTAAATTATGTCATTGCAGTGAAAAATCCCAGTTTTATACAGCAGATGCTATCTGGCAGGATTTCCTGCAAGGTGATGTGTATCTAGTGGCATATGTGGTTTTTTTTTTTTTTTTTTTTTTTTTCTTTCTTTTGTTTTAAAGACACCTTTTTTCTGTCTGTGCTCCTTCTATTCAAATTGAAAACCTGTCCTTTGCTGCTTGACTTTACTGTATGCCTTGATTCAGATACAAGTAGTAGAAGATACTCCATGTCCTTCCGTACTCCCCATTTATATTTGGGCATCGGTTACTAAGTAGTATGGGAGGGCAATGGGTCACTTGGGCAACTGTATGCCAAGATAAATCTGATGACATCTTTCTTGTAAACAGTGTTTAAAAAAATAGGGCCTGCTTTGTACTGAGTAAATTCTAACTTAGTCATTCCAGTGTTAATTATGAAGGCAGATCATGTTATGTCTTAATGTAGGTTTGAGACTGCTCCAAATAAAAAAAAAGAAAAAAAAAAAAAAAAGAAAGATAACAAGAAACCCTGGGGTATTCCTGTAAACAAAATATCTCCTTTAACCAGGTATTTTAACTTGGATCATTAAACCTCTCCCCAGAGTTCAGTAGTGCCAATTCATCTTTTAATTAGGTTTCCTGAGGAACAGGAATATTGACTTGGTTGTGAAGGCACCCTTGCACTCTGGAGGACTTTAACTCGATCCACTCCGTGTTCTTAAAACTCCACCATAATCCTCAATCTTTTAATTCTTAAACGTCATGTCAGTTATCAAGCTCGATAATATTTCCCTGCCAAATTTGATTACTGTTTTAACTCTCTGATGCCCGCATTTAGCACATCTGGAGATGTGATGTCTTTAAAAGGGCTGATGACTTTGTGCAAAGTGAAACTTTGAATTCTCTCTCAAATCTGGCATTTAAAACTAGACCCTTGTCAACATCTCAGTATGCTAAACCTGATGTAGAAACAGAGTACTAATGAACACATTTTCCTTCCCGGTTTCTTTTGCTGGCCACAGAAGAAAACCCTTGCTAATGGGTAGTGTTGAAGTGCAGAGGGAAGGATGGGTGGAGAACATGGGAAGAGAGCATTCCTGGCTGGCTTTCCAGCAACGTGCCCGTTGCTCCTATTTGTTGGGTCACCTTTCCAGGTGTTGTTCCCCAGCTTTTGGCCCGCTGACAGGAGAAATAGGTAAATAAATCGGAGTAGATAGGCAAGACTGTGAGCTGACAGTGGGTTGATTTGTCATTTCAAATCTCCTGAAAACAAAAAAGCACTTGTGTTTCTATGTCAAAACTATTATCAAATCTAACTGAAATTATAATAATCTGTGACAGTTTAACAACATCACGGGTTATAAAAAGTGCAGTGATAAGTTCCTTTTCCTAATTTTTGCATGTGATGGGGGAACAAGAAATTCCCTGCCTTCTCAAACGGTGCCCTGCGATGCTGCTTATTGTGCTGCGGATCGACACCCAGAAACGCGAGGGGACTTGGGAAAATCGGAGGGCAGAGCTCTGCGCTGTCAGCTGGAGTTGGGTCCTTTTGGGGCAGCTATAGGAGAGGGTTTATTTGCTCCTGCTTCACTTTTCTGGAGAAAATAATGGGAACCTGAGAGTCTGTCCTGAAATCGTAAAATCCTTTGCTTCTGTAGGAAAGTGAACAACTATAAAAAAAATGAGGGGGTGTGTGTGTGTTAACATTGAGGCTATGACTATGATTACCTGAAAAGCACCAGCAAGTCATGGGGTATTTTGAAAAGAGCCATTATCAAATCTTATTTAATTCCTTGTCAGTGATTTAGATATGCAATTCTAGCTTGTATTTAAGAAATAATGTTAACAAATATGATCCAGCACCTTCTGCTGTACAGGACCAGGTGGTGTTTGTGGAATGTCTAATATCATAGGTTTCTAGGTTTGGTTTTGGTTTTTTTTGTGGTGGTATCTTTTTCAGTAAGTTATTTAAGCAAACAGTTTGGGAGTTTATGCATTGGCTTTGTAGAGCGAGGTGTTCTCATTGATACTTGTGTTCAAACACAGCCTGTTCTTCGGGAGCAGATCTCTACTCGGATCTGGTGGGCTGAGGAATGGTTGTCCCCCAGTCACACCCTTACTCACGTGGAAGGTGATGACGATGCTGGGATGTGTGAATGAGATGGCGTCCCCGAAAGGGGGGCTGCTGCTCTGCCCTTCTGCCCGGGATGGTTGTGAAGGGGCACAGCAGCCTTGTAGGTCCTCTGCTCCCTGAGGTTTCAACGTATGCCTTCAAATGTATAATCTGTGATGTGATGAGTATGTTCCTTGGCATGGTTCCTGTAGCTGAGTGAGGAACATGCCAATGAGCGATAAGCAGTGCCATCTAGGGTTGAGCCTGGCCTAGGATTTTCATCGTAAGAGCCCCGTCTAAGCAGTCAGCCGTAGCCCAGCGGTGAAAGGTTTCCGAGGGCAGACTATATTATTACTCTTACAGAAATATGGTTTTCTTTAGATGATAATATGTATTTTAAAAGCACTGAACAGTATGCCCTGAATCTTACCAAGAACTTTTAATCTTGATGTTATATCAAAAACACCTGTGCCAGGAAGGTTATAGGATATTTTTGCTAGGTCTGTGATGTTACATGAAGTCGGGGAAGTTCCTGGTGTGTGGGTTATGAAGCATTTAGGTTCTTCTCAGAACCAGAGGACATTACCTTCTAGCTGATGCAGGCAGGAGAACATCTGCTTGAGGACAAATTGCTTGCATATATTTGAAGGAAAATAATGTAGTTTGATCATACGGTTGAGCAAACCTACCCAAGCCAGACAAGTTGCCCAGAAGTAACTGGGTGTCCTGTCTGGATCTTGATGTTAGTGCAAACCTTTTTTTTTTTTTTTCCCAGGGGGAAAGAGGGGGAGGGGTTTGAAGTAAGAATTTGATCTTTTCTGTGGGGCAACATGTTTGAAGTTCTGAGTAGCAGAGTCCTATGACAAGAATCTGTATATACGCTGTATATATGCCATATCTCTCCATTTCTTCTGCTTTGTAGCTGAGGCATCCCTTAGAGGCAAAGTCTGAAGAAGTCAATTAACTCTAGAACTGACCTATAGCCAGAAGGAAAAGATTTTGTTTTACAGATTTATCTGAGGCTTGTGTGTAGCTTTGGGGGAACTCATTAAACCTGACAGCAGATGCTATGGTCTTGTTAGTACCATCCAGAAAGGCCTTGTGGTTTAGGCTTTGGATTACAGTTTTCCACAAAGCACCACGTTATTTTAGGGTAAGTAATTGAAGAAGGTGCCAATGTTAAAGTTCTGTCATATCCTCTGTGCCCGTGTTGTCCGGTCTGGGGCCTGCACTCCAGTAACGGTACTTGCTGGGGATGCTTAAACATAGCCTTAGCACAAAATTTTGTGGAGGAAACCAAACCCAAGCCCTGGTCCCTCAAACCCCGCATCTGTCCCGTGCACTTGGCACATGCATACTGCAGCCTGTCTTTGGGCAAACTCAGGAGCCAACTCCCAGCTACTGGTTGGTGCCTGTGGGCAGACATAGGTTTGCATTATTTTTCAGTAATATTTAAGTTCAAATGACTATAACTTACAATAGCAAAACCATAATTTAGTGAACAGTAACAATTTATTTCCCAAGTGCTGAGCACTCTATGCCTTCTTCTGTCACCAAATTATAGCAGGATGTACAATGGGCTGTGGATTTTATTTCTTTTTCCTGAATTAGATGGTTTTCCTAGGTGGGTTTGCTACGTTGAAGGAGCGTGGCATGGGTTTACGTGAAGAGAGGGGCTGGTGGAATGGAGTCACGACTGTCACGTGCAGGTTGTGCCCAGCAATTCTTCCGAATTCTGCAGGCTTGAAGGGCCCCTTTTTACCCATGTAACAAACTTATCTTCATCTTTCCTTTCTTCTTTACAATAATTCATTTTCTAAGGAATTTACTTACCTTTTGATTGGGTGCATTAGGCCAGGGGGGTTGACTGTAAGCTCAAACTACTTAAAAGGTAATTATTTTGAAGATGCCCTCCACCCCACCCCAAAGCAGCAAGCGTGGTTTGCCTTGGCATTTCATGTCCCTGCTTCTTCCTGTTTGAATTTCTCTGTTTGCTAGCTTCAGGGTTGCTGTTTCTCTGTTTCTTTTCTCTCCCTCTTTTTTTTTTTTTTTTTTTTTTTTTAACCCTTGCTTTTCTCCTGGAAAGTATGCGTCAAAACTCCTTCAGCAAGCTCGTTCTTGGCTCTCCTGATGGGATGACTAAAGGTTGGAGTGGGAAGAATGTCTGGACTTCAAGTCTGTGATCTGCTGATTCATAGATAAATATCCTATAAAATAATAGTTGGGCTGCTCTGAATTTAGGGCTGAATATTCTTTCATGATCTGTTTGGGAAAACAGCCACAACTTGACTTAAACTTTCCAGTTTGGTATGTCCTTGGTTCCATGTCCTTGTTTTATGCAGTTCATCAGCCTGACTTAAAGGGAAATCCTGGTTCTTGCTCCTGTGCGTTGAACTCATCCATGGTGCTCTTACACCATATGGAGAGCCAGATGAGCCGGTCTTGATATCCCCCTTGCAAAGTTCTGTCATCGTGGGTCTCAACAGCAGCATTTCAAACTCATTTTTTGCAGGGATCAAAAATAAACCTACACTCAAGGTATTAAAAAGAAAAATCCCAGAAAGCTCCCTTCCACCAAACTGCCTAAGACTGTGGGTAGAGAAAAGCCCAAAAACTTCCCTCCCCTTCATTTTCATCCCCAAAAGGGAAGCTCAGAGAGGAGATGGTCTCTGAAAGTGGAGTTTTCTGTGGTGGAGCAAGTAAATGTTTTTGCAAAATTTGCGCAGTATTACTTGTGGGGAAAGAGGGAAAACAGAAGAGTGAAGATGAGTGCTGGAACGCAGTGGTATGTAGTCCCTGCTTGGTTTTCTGTGGGGAAAAAAAAATAAAATCATGTAGCAAAATAAATTATGTACAGTCTAAGAAGCTCTTGTTTTCTTTCTTGATCTTGTTAAAGCATTTCTTAACACAATGGCTTTTTTCTCAAGTATTAGCATTAATTACTGAAAATGTTAATAGGTTTTGTGGATTGAACAAGTGGGAAGACTAGCAACAACCTGGTATTTCAAAAGAAAATAATGTTCCATCCTCTAGATTCAAAGATAATTCAGGAAAGTAATAAAAGCTTGTGAAATCTCATGGAAGAAAGCTTTATGTCACTTTACTCCTTCATCAGATAGAAAGCAAATCCCTCATTTCATTGGCCAAAACTCTGTGTCTTGGAAATGACCCTGTAATTTTTTCTTTTGCAAGTCATCGAGTTTCACGTATTTCAATGGGCCTTTCCCTCCCCTTCTCGAGCAGTAATCGTAAACCTTCCAACGTCTCAGGGCGTTCTGGCAGTCCCATTGCTGCATAGGCTTCCTGTAGTCGGCGTGCACAAATGAGCACTCTTTAAATCACACAGTGCAAGATTTCATTAAAAATTTGGAGAACCATCTTATGACTAGGTTGATGATCTCATTTTATCCATACATGTTACTTATTAAGTAAATACCTTTGAAGCATAGGAAGCCGTCTGGGAACCGGCTTGTGTTTCTTCCTCTGCTGTGTTATCTTAATTTGATTGGTAGTACAGAAGTCCTGAAAATATTTGCTAAGGGAAATATAGATTGGAAATAATGCAGTGCTATTCTTAGCTCTTTTTGCAAACTTCCTACTTTTTTTTTTTTTCTTGGGACTTTGCTCTTCTTCAGGTGCTTTAACTTTATATTTACTCTCATTTCCCTTAAGGGGAGGATTCGGTGAAGTACTGAGCACGTTTCAGACCTGACTCCCAAGGCAACAGGAGGTTTTCCAAGAACTAATTCTGGCCTTTTCTATGAGAATCCTCGTCAGCACATTTTTGCTGTAATGAAATGGTGAATAAACCAAAGTATTTTTGGTAACAGTGGTACACCACACCTCTATGGTGCCTATCCTTTGAGGACATGTATGCTTCGGAGGCTCGGGAATTACATGTCATGCATGTTTCTGCTTCAGTTATGAGGAAGTATTTATGCCAACAGGCTGGGGCAGAAGCTCTCGGGAGCGATCGCTTACTGTTTCACTGTGGATAATAATCGGCCTCTCACCTTCTGCAGTTATTAACTGGTGAGTTGGAAGTCAGAGCCTTTTAGAAATCTGACTGAGGATGTCATCTTCTTGTAATCGATCTCCTTTGGAGGCATCCAAAGGAAAGATCGTAGCATGGTAGAAACACTGGATGAGAAGGACCTGCAGCATGTCTCTAGTCTGATGTCCAGCTTGGAAAGGGACTGTCCAAGTGCTGTGGCTTTGTCCTAGCAGAGCATTGGGAATCGCCACAGATGGCGATCCCTCCTGTTGTGACCTCTCAGTGCTGCATCTACAATGAAAATGTCCCTTCTGAGCATCCCGAAGGACAATTTTGGCTGTTGCCTCTCCATTCAAACCCTCCCAACCAAGACTGTTGTTACTCTTTGCCTTAGAGGACTGTTGCTTGCAGCATGAAACGAGCGGCTCTTCGTTGTCGGGACTCGCAGCAGGGCTTCTGTGTTAGAAAACCCAACAAATTCTTTTTGAAAGAGGATGTAGCTGTTCACCTGAGCCTTAATTTCTATATATTAAGTGTTGTTACCTCTGCAAAGTGAACTTCTGTGATAGAGCAGCAGTCAGAAAAATCTTGATGAAGAGGAGGAGGAACCACCCAGCATTTAGCCTAGCATTTCTGTGCCTTGTGTTCTGGACTTTCCAAATTGGATTGAACATTGTGATTGAAAAGATTGTCAGCACTATGCAAATGAGAAAGAGAAGTGAAAGTGCATCTCATGCAAGTAATTTCTATGTAGATAATTTGCCATAAAAATTTATATTGCAGTCCTTAAAACCTTCAGAGATTTATTCTGTCTAGGGAAAGGTGATTTATATGGTATTAAAACACTTTTTATGTTCCAGTCCTTTAGATTTAATGTTTATTGCCTATAAAAATGAAATCTTCCCGTGGATATTTAAAAGTTTTGGTACTGTCTGAAATATATATTCAGCTTAGAATCTGAAATGCTTTAGAGATGCAGTAAATAAGTGATGGAGTGTTACCTCAGGTTCACCAGCCTTGGCAGTCCAGGCTTACTCCAGGGCTGAATCCATTATGTAGATGGCATTCTGCTTACCTTAGACATATGGTAAAGGAGAGCATATAATGACAAAACTAATGTGTAATTTTGTCATTCTTTTTTTGGCTGAATATTTAGGGCACTTTGTATAAAGGTTTTTGAACTGATGTGCATAGTCAGTATTAAAGTGCTGGAGCAGGCTCAGGCCTTACCCACCAAGGGCCGGATTAAAGCACAAGATCAGGGTGCACTGCAGGGGTATCAAAAGAAGAAAAGGCGTTCTGCATCATTTCTCTAAATAGCTTCTACACGTGGTAACGAGGGGAACAGGGCAAGGCAGTGCGGGACTGCTGCAGTCCCCATGAATAGATGGGCAAGGAGGAGTCTGTTCTCAGGGTTTATTTCTAGTTTAATTGTTGGGTATTTTTGCTATCCCTATTATCGTTTGGCAAGAAACACAGAAGAAACTGTACTTCTTCCAAAGCATAATTCCTAACCTCATAGTGCAGGTCCCTCTCCCCTTCTATCCTAGACAATTTTAGAGAACATAATCTATCTGTCTAGAAATGTATAAAATACAAAGCATGAAAGATACAGAAACAAATCAAGTGGGTTTTTACACAAAAATAAGAAAGTGTGTGTAGGTGGTTGTTTTCCCAATTACTTTAATGGTGGTGCCCTGAAAAAGTAAATGATGTAACATGCGTTGCTTTTTCCCAAGTGTTTCTCATCATTTTAAAGTTCATCCCACAGCAAACCTACGCAAGTTAAACTCTAAAGCATGTGTCCCACTGAGTACCGATAGAGATCGAGAAGAGGTTGGTGAGTCCTTTTGAGATTTTTTTGTCTGCAACTGCAGGATCCTGTATATTACTGCACGTGAAGCACAAAAATTAAAGATTGATTTATAGTCATCTAACTAATATAACCAGAGACATTGTGGGAAATAATTCTGGAGGCTTACGGATAATGCTTAATTTGCCCTGGTGCCTCAAATAGCATCTAGCAGTCCCTCTCCAATTTATTCTTTTCTAATAGGAATCCAGTGTTACTGTGAGTGCCTGGGCGGATGGCACCGGAGCCTGGCGCGTCGCAGGGGTGCAGGCGTTCTCACACCGCTCTGCCTCAGCCCCACGTGGGAAAAGTTGCAACCAGGGTGTTGCAACATCAGGCAGCCGAGTGCATGGCACCGGTTCAAGGAGGAACTTTGGGGAAACTTCCCAGGGTTGTAACTGTCTGTGCCCTGGCACATGAAAGCCCAGGAAGCGTCCCAGTGCTGTAGCAATACTAGTTAAGTCCGCGTTAGTAAACCTAGCATTTGATGCAGCATGTTTAGCAAAGGTGATTTGTGCATTGTTTAAACGGCGAAGCCAACCACTTGTCCTCAAGACTGGGTGGGTAAGGCAGCTTGCAGAATGGGACAGCCAACAAAAAATCCCAAAACAATATCAGGATAAAACTTTTTTTTTTTTTCCAAAACAAGAAAAACCCCAGTGAACAACAAAACCAAGCAGCCTCCCCCCTCCCGCCCCCTGTTGTGGTTTAACCCCAGCCAGCAACTGGCTGCGGTTATTTTTATGCTGGCCTGCATAAGAATTTGGAAAGCCAGGATCGTATTCTAAATGTCTTTTTCCTGGGTGATGTGAAAGACATGGAGAGGCAGGAAAGCAGAATAAACCTGTGGTGGGTTTAAGCAGAGTTTGACCTTTGCTTGTAGGACTGTAGAAATATGATTTAGCTGAAGTTAACTGAGAAACACTAGCTGAAAAAATAATCAGGCTTCAGCTGAACGGTCGTTGTTCTTGGTTCCCTTATTTGCGTTAACATCTCTAACGTGAGATGACCACTGCATTTTGGTTTTTCTCCCTCAGTGCCATTTCTGTGGATCCAGAGAATTTTTTGCCAGGTGTCTTCAGTGATCTGCTTTGGACGATTCTCTTCGTAACGCAAAAATTAAACTCTCATACTTCTTTTGCATATTGAAATACTGAACTCTGAAAAGCATGAGGAGGTTTTAGGCTCTCTGTGATGCTGCTGTTGAAGCGGATGCCTGTGGATGTATTTGTGTAGAAGAATTACTGTTTTATTTAGATTATCCTATGTACTTAACAGCCAGATACGCTGCCAAAAAACAGCTCTGGTGGTCTGATAATTCTGTGGTTTTGTGGGGCTTCATATTTGTCCACTTGCTTCTTCAGCAATAAGCTTAGTAGTTACATATTTAGTTTATACCAGAAATGCGTTTTCTTTTAAATACATAGATGTTCTTTAACTAGAACTCTTCCTTCCCCCCCCACCCCTCCAATTTATGTTGGATCTAAACTGAGAGAGGAAGAAAACCAGTCTCAAAGTGAATTTTTTATTGTTTGATGCAACGTGTAGCGTGTTGTGTCATCTCAGAAGAGGCACTTTGGATCAAACTTCCATGTTGTCAGGCCTAGGGATTTATAGTATTTCATCAGTTTTCTCAGCAGAAGTGCTTTCTGGCATTTGGACGAGGGTGCCCAACATGCTCGTCTGCATATATGAAAGCTAAAATTTGGCTTTTTTTTAAAGAGTATCTTGATAAAAGATGGAGATACTAGAGGCAGTGAATCCGAGAATGAGTAGCTCGGAGGCAATCCAGCTATTTATTTGTAGCTTGTCGGAAAAGTGCATGGGGATGGAGAATGGCGATAGCAACTTCAAACTGTTCAATAAAAACCTTTAGCATGCTGCTGTAGGTCACAAATTTGAATGATATTTTTGGTTCAAAAATGTGATGTTGATTACATTCATAATATAGATAGGAAGTTATTAGTGAGGACCTGACTCTTGTTCCTAAAGGACTTGGGATAACTCTGGGCTTGGTTTTAGCCACAACAAAAAACACAAGGCATAGTCCCACTGTATAGGAAAGTCTTGCTTTTTATTTCAATTTTCATACAGGGGAGAGATGTGTGTGTATATATGGACTGAAAAATCACTGTGTGACAGAATGCCTTCAAAAAATACAAACCTAAATGATTTCTTGGTGAAGAGATTGCTTGCGTCCCTACTACATCATCTGCCTCCCCACATTGCCGGGAAGCAAAAATCACTGTATTGTAGGTAACTGTATTTGTAGTTTTTCTGTGCGTGGGGGGGGAATGGAGTAATCCATCAGCTTGTAAAACTGAACTAATTAACAGACAATCAGCATTGATTGAGACAGCTGCATTCTTTGCTGAGGGATTGTAAACACAGAGTCTGCACAGAGTTGTTTTTACTGCTCTAAAGTGCAAGAAATTGAAATTGTATTTGATAGTCCAAATTGAGGACTTTTTAGTGACAGTCATAGCAAGGCTGACGGTGCCACTGCAGCTAAAGCTGTTGGATTCCTTTTAGTGGGATTTGTCACCGTGAATAGTGGGGGAATTCTATAAATTATCAGCAAAGAAGTTTTTTACGGGTGAAAAAAGTATTTTAGCTGTTCTATCTACCTTAGTTGTGTTCATGGGGCAAGTAGATGTTGGCTGGCTGTGGTTCAGTGCTCATCTTGGTAGGCACGGCTTTTGCTGATCTCAAATGCCAGATTTGCAATCTTTTAAAAACCTTTTATGTATGCCTTTGTTAATGCATGATTTCTAGAAGGCCTTTATAATAATTCCTGATACACGTTTTAGGGGATGTTACTGGAAATGCTGATCTGAAAAATAGATGGTCCGTGTTAAAAATACTGTACAGAGAATAGTACTTCTGGCTCTAAACCAGCTTGCGACATTATTAACATCCAGCGTGTTATTTTTTTGTTATTTGCTGCTATACGTGCTGTCACCTCCAAGCCAGCCTCCTTGTGACTGTACATCAGCTAATTTTACTTCGTGAGTCAATTCTGCTATTTTCCTTTTCATGTCACAGAAAATGAGCTTAACCAAGTACTGCAATATGTTGTTGGGAAACACCTAGCTAGCAAAGGCATTCTGCATTCCGCCGCCCTGCCTCTTGATTTTGGTTCAGTGTAAAGTGTGATGCTGGTGCTGAACTGTAATCAGCTGGGTAAAATATTAAAAAAAAAAAAATAAAAATTTTCTGAAAGGCTTCAAGATCTGGCATTCTGGTTAATGGTGCAGAATATGTAATGCTTGCTATCGGTATGAAATGCCAGACATACGTTTTACCGTTGTGCGTTGTCGTGCCAAGCTGAGTCATTATTTGGGATTGCGATCTGAAAGAATACTGAGAGGCCTAAATGGGACTTTAGTAGTAGCAAAAACCTAAATAAAGAAAATGTTGCTTTCTCGTTTCCTATTTATATCTATAATCTTTTTTAGAAAATATCCACCAGTTGCATTTACAGGCAACTTGACAAAAAAGTTATTTTTCCCATCCTGGGAAGAGGCATAAACCTTACAGCGTGCCCAGAAAGTCAACAAACTCGGACCAAGGGAGGAAGCATGTTAGGCCGGAGTCAAGGACCGTTCTCTGAAAACGCTCTGCCAAATGCTCTTCCTGCTTAAGTTGTTTATCAAACAGCAATTTCATTTGCCAGTAAGTTTCTTCTGATCTTGTTTTTGTTACTACTTATTTCTTAATGCAAGTTCCCCATCCAGCTTCCTCCGTAAAATGCCGCGGTCCCTGCCCGGTGCCTGCCGCCCCTCTGCCTGCGCGGCTGCGCCCGGACCAGGGCCGCAGCAACTCTGCGCGGTTCGGCAGCGAGACCGTCGGCGAAGGAGCTCGGCGGCGTTTAAACGTGTCCCTTGGTCAGCAGCAGTCGTGAAAGGGGTAAAAGGGGCCAGTGAAACGAAGTCTACTGGAGGGGAGTCACTGGACAACACTTTCAAGATGTGTTTTGTAGGTTTTCCCTGGTGCACAGGCTGGTTGTTAAGGTTTTAACCCAGTAACAAGAAATTCCAAGTTAAGACTAGCCCCATCTTTGCAAACCATGTTCGTCATACATACGGTAGGACACTTTATTCATCTATTATACCACTTCTGCAGTGCCCAAAAACACGAGAAGGGAGCGAAACACGAGGTGTTGTGTTAGTTCAAGTCCGTGGTAATTTTTTCCCATCCCTCGAGGAATTGCTTTGTTGGAATGTGGTTTTAACAGTATTTTTAGGTTGCTTTTTCAGTGTGTATTTATACTTTTGTTGGTAAATATTTTATATCTGAATGTTAGGAAGCAGCTTAAGTAGCTTTCAGATTGGCGATTGCATTTGGAGACTGAAGGATTATTGAGTGCTGGTTGTGATGGACTTCAGGGTGGACAGTTGGCCTGTCTGTAATGGTTAACTGTGTTAAAAAAAAAAATCTAAAAATAAAATTAATAACATGTGTTGTCAAAGGAAAAATAATTGTGAATTTTTGCTCTAACTGACAGTGTATTAAGGATTTGCGTGAAGTTAAATAAAATGTGAGCAATGAGTTTGTTTTCATTTAGAATAAAAACAAAACAAAAAAGCTTGAGTTTTTTTTTTTTTTTTTTTTTAAACAGTAAGTTCCCAGAACTCACACTGAAACAGGGCTGTGTGTGTACATGTATTATTGATTTATTGGTGGCAACCTGTATAGCAAGTTATAAATTCTGGTCTGTGTTGCAGTATGTGTCTTGCTTAAAGCATGGTCATGCTTCATTTCCTAGCAAAGCTTAGGCTGAAAGGGGAGTAACTAAATACTTTAAATGATGTAACAGGGCTTAGCGAAAGGGTTGAACTTTTTGTTATTTAAACCACTCCTTTAAGACTACATTTTACTTTGATCTGTGGTCAAAAGAATTATTTAATATAACTCCCAAATCTGATCTTAACATGGAAGTAAGACGTTAGCTGAAGTTGGTGATGGTGTTTTCTTGCAAAATGGCAGCGTGATCCCCTTCCACCTGAACACAGTGGCTGCTGCATTGGCTTGAAACAAATGATGAGAATAGTGCATTAAGTAGTTTGTAATTACTCATCAGTTAATTGCCTGGTCTTTTGGTTTTGTTTTTCAAGGGCCAAAGATATTTTTTAAATTGTCTACAAAAAATGTGTTTTATGGGGCATGGTTGCTGTGCACCTCCTAGCTAAAACCTGGGGATTTGCTGGTATCAGCAATGCAATTGGACTGGTGGTTTTTAACTGGTGCAGCTATTCCAGGCCCCGGCACTGGTATGCATGCGGGGAGGGCTGAGAAAGGGGAGTAACTAAATACTTTAAATGGTATAACAGAGCTTAGTTAAAGGGTTGAAGTTTTTAGTATTTAAACCACTCCCGGACCTGCTGTGCTCCCGTCGGCAGCGGCAGGGAGCGGGAAGGGCAGCGTGGCCCCGGTGAGACCCAGCGTGCTGTCCTCCTGATGGCGTGGTTATTGCATTCTCCATTGCCACTTAAAAGAAGGGGTAATTTGTCTGCTGTGGTGTGGTGAGGGCTATGGTGAGTATGGCTGCTGGCATTGCGTCTTGGTCAGCTGGCAAGATAGAAGGTCAAGCAGATGTATTTTACTGTGTGTCTTGCCTAGGCAAAGTCTTTGCAAGCAACAGTGGGTTTCCTTTGGTTTCCCATAATTTATTTTATTTGGCACAAGAAGATGTAGTTTGATTCCCCACCACCCTGTAGCTGCTATGAAAGTCACATATACAATGCTGAGCCTTTTTTTTTATTTATTATTATTATTTCTTTAAAAGCAGTTAACAGTAACCAGTGTGTACATGATTAGCTTACTTAATTTTATCATGTAGAAGGCCATCCACTGCATAGGGCAGGGAAGCAGGAGTTTACATGGTTGTAATGCAGGTTGGGGGGTGACTTGCTGCTTGGCCGGGGCACGATGGGTGAGCAGGTCGCTCCGAGTCGGAGCGGCACTTGCTGCTTTGTGCTGTTCACCTACTGCCTGTCTGAAATCCTACCTTCTGGGAAGCCTTGCTGCAGTGACGTTTACATTAATTCATTACTTTTTGGCCTTTTCTCTTGTAGCTGTTGAAGCAACTAGTTTGAACCTTTGCTTTTAAGTGGAAGCGCGTGAAAATTAACACGTGGGAAGTCAGCAGAGTTGGGAGCAGTACCCTGCCGGGGTGGGAGCCACAGCAGCCTGGTTGTGGACGTGCTGTGTTCTCAAAAAGAAGGGAGCCCTCTCCCCAGCAAACATTTGCATTTACTTTTTAGGAAACTTATGTCCTTTGCAAGTGTAAGGAACTGAAATGCAAAACCTAGTAGAGTGTTGAGTAACGGATGAAGTAGGTTTGCTGGAAGGTTGGATTTTTTTGTTGGTGGGGTTTTTCTTTTGAGTCTTTTTGCCAGGTACTGAAAGCAAACTGCAAGGTTTTTGGGTGACCTTGTAATGGAGGGTGGTGGTTTTGTAATGCCGTCGGCACTGCGGTGCGGGTGGTGGAGCATCTGTGTGAGAGCGCCTTTTGAAAAGGCTTGGGGAGGAGCAGGCTCAGAGATGCAGAGAGCAGCGAGGGCTGCTGGGGTCTGGGTGACGCCTTCCAGCTGGTTTTTGGCTTGCCCAACGCTTGAGGTGAATGCGTACCGCTGTGCGGTGGCGATGAGGTGAAAGTAGACCTGGTGGGAACAGAGACAGAGATGACTAACAGTCTGGTGAGGAAGCTGAGGAACATGAGGAGGAGGACGAGAGAAGCTTTGGGGTTAGGGTTGAGGATGCTAGGAGTGAAACCTGAACCTCGTTTCTGGAGAGACGAGACCTCAGAGCACGTTGCAAGCGGTGGAGACCCGGCCCTGGGTGCTGCGCGTCAGACCTGGGGCTTGAGAAGGCGTTCTTCAGCCCTGAACTCATGTGGGTTTGAGGAGGGTGGAAAGAGGGAATAAATGATGCTGGAAGATGAAAACTACCTTTTGGAACAGATGGGCAATGTTTCATCATTGTCCTGAGTGAGAGGAAAAGCTCGTTAAATAGATCCTACAGACTCTTGGCATTAAGGTTCTTACAGCTCTGGACGGTCTCTCACTCTTTGCATTTTCTAAAAAGTTTTGAATTCAGGGTGGTGCATTTGTGGCTGGCATAGATATTTATGCAGCTGGTGTATGCTGATGGTGGCTCCTTTTGAAAAGGCAGTACTGGCATTCCCCTCTTGCAAGATTTTTTGACAGGCTTTCCCTAGGTTTGTGGTAGTGTCTGGTGTTATTGTGACCAGACAAAGCCACAACTCTTTTTTTTTTTGTTTTGTTTTACACTTTCCTTTTGTTTTGTTTTTTCTGTAAGAGCCTGTTAGTTAAGGTACCTTACTGAGAGCCGCATCGGCACCTCTGGTTTTGTTCTCTTTGCTTGTTGGGGTGGCCACCACACATGTTGACTCACTGTCCAAAAGCATTGCATAGAGCACAAAATTTGTTCCAGTTAAAGCTTGTTTAAGAACCTACTTGGAGTCAATTACTTGAGCACGCGGAAATAAAATGTGTTTATTGAAATTTCCCAACTAATTCTGTGTGCGAAAGGTAGTTGCATCAGTTTGCCAAATGGCAAAACACTTCTTAAGAAACACGTGTTTTTCAATGCTTATGGGGTTTGATTTTTTCTGGGTTTTTTTTCCTTCTCCAGGAGTGCAAAAAGCAGGCATTCTGGTCGCTGCTTTGCTATTTGTTTGTTGTTCACTGCTGATTTGTAAGGCAGGGGAATGGTGGTCCTTGGTGTTGCGCTCTCGTTGAACTCTGATCTTTCCTTTTGCTTGTATTAAAAAGGGGCTTTACGGCGGGGCAGGCATGAACTCATTTGACAGAAAAGAAACTTCTGCCATTGCTGCACTCTTGCAGTGTGTTTTACCTTTCTGAGCACTGTCAGATTGGAATTGGTACTTGCTTTTTACAGTCAAAATAGACATTAACAAAAATTCCCAATGTCAGCTTTGTGGTTACTTCCCTGGTCATAACCTAGAGCTTTATCAAGTGAGCATGCATGTTTTTCCAGAGAAACACATCAAGCTGGCAAAGCAGTTTATAATTTCTGAAATATTTCTGAAATACTTACGTGATCTGTACGTAGGCTTCTGAACAGGTGAAAATGATGGGGGTTTTAATATTGAAGGGTAGATGGCCTAATATATCGGTTAGGGAAGGGTAAAATTGCCCGAGGACAAGTAGGCTGTGGGTACGCAGAGTTGTGCCCGACGCTTCTACACTGGTGTCGTCGTTGCACTGGGAAATTTTCCTTTAATAAGAAAATTAAAAATTGCAAAAAGCTACATTGAGAGCTTTGCTAGATCTGACAGATGCAATCCTGAGAGGGGATGAAAACAAAAATGAGACTCCTGAAAACTCCTGCCGGTGCAAATTATCATGTAGGCTGGGTAACTGATTCAAATGGTGATAAAGGGAAATACCTTAAATACACAGAAACAAGATTTCAGGGGAAATGGTTACTACTGCATTTACTGGTAGAAAATTCCTAATCCACATGCAGTTGTGATTTGTGCCTATCTGTGTAATAAGCAAAACGAAGTTTATGGTGAAAATGTGCTGTTAACATCTGCAGCCACGCTTAAGGCTTTTGAAGGCGTAGCCTCGGGAGGCGTTGCGTCCCTGACTAGAAGTCTACCAGGAAAAAAATCAGTCTGTCTATAAGTTGTGATATATGTTTCTTGCTCCAGTGTAAGGGCTTTGTGGTAAACGCAGTGGGGATTAAGCATTTTAAAATGGGAGAATAACAAAATTTTTGGATACAGTTACATTGCCGTACTTGCGGGTGATTATTACAGCTTTTTATAATTTTTTCCATGTGAGACATAGAAATACTGGTTGGAAGCAGAGAGTGAATGCTAGTTATGATAGATTATGTTAGAGCAGCTTTTGGGGGGAGTGGGACGCCGAAGTGCGGTGTGGTTCTTGGGTTCTGAGCTAGCAGTGCCGGGCAGTGCCCGTAGCTGTTAGAAATGGGTGTCTGAGATGCGCATTCAGCCACGGCGAGTGTTAGGGCAGAGAAGGGCATCGGTGAGAGCTGGGCATACGAACGGAGCTGGCCAGGACATGGGGAAACACTGGTCTGTGTTATTTGTACCACTTGCACCGCTTGGAGTGCAAGGGAAGCACGGCTATGGAGAAATGGAGGAGCGTCTGTCCTGAGCACCCTCCTGCTCAGGCAGCTTCGCTCGGGGCCCGTCTCTGGCCGCCGGGAGGGCATGGGGACAGGCACAGGCTCTGCCTCTGTCGCATCTTTTCAGAACGGAGAGGATCAGTCTAATTTTCCCGTTACCTCTCCTTCCTCCTGGTGATAGAGCTGCATCGCAGAGTCACGTACGCCTTCCCCACCATCGCACTCCCAAGCTCACATCTCCTCTGTATCTGTTCTGCTTATCCCATTTCTTTCCGCGGTGTCCATAAAGCTGCCCTTGCCCCTGGCTTTGCTTTTCACACAAATTCTTTTTAGTCCAGTTTCACATACATAAGCAGAGCAGGGCAGGAGCGAGCAGCCTTGGCACCATGGGGTGCCCTGGATGAAAGCACTTTCTTCCACCTTTTGGATGGGGGAACAGAGACTTCATAAATATCCTGGAAAGCCCAGTTTCTTTCCAGAATCGTTTTCCCAAGTGAGTAGATTTTGGGGAGCCCATGGAGAGCCTTCAAGAGGTCCCAGGCAGCCCCTCGCAGGGCTGGGTGGCAGCAGGGCTGGTTCGAAGCTTCCTGTTGCACGAAGGGGAGAGCTGGGGTGCACCCAGTGCCAGTGCTGGCTGGGTGATTATAACAACCCTGAAACCTGCCGGCAATGAGGCTGGAGTTTTGTAATTACTTAGGGTCAACCTGGTGGCGGGTTGGTGCTGAAAGGGGGGATGCCACCAACTCCCCCTCCCTCCAGCTGTGGTTTCCCACCTCCCTTTTGTAATGGTACAACACCTTGTCACTGCAGGGGGGCCTGAACCGGGAACTGATTCAGTGCAACAAAAGTTTGGAGGGGAAAGGTGGGATGCTGGTTTTTAGCAGGTTTGCTTTCCTGTTGTGGCTCCCTGCGCAGCCCTGTCACTGTGGTCGGTGGCACGGGGGTGACCGAGGCAGAATGAAGAGGGACGGCTCCTGGGGAGCCTAAAAGAGGCTGGAAGTACCTGCATTAAAGGAAGACAGATTCACCTCCAAGTTGATGGTTGTTAACTGTGGATAGCAGATTGACCCTCCTAGTTTTAGATTTTTTTTTTTTTTTTATAGTGCATGAAAGCAAGCTTTTAATGTTTGTTTTCTGAGGATTGCTTTTAATGACTTCTGCACTTAAGAGCATAAGACTTTCTTGTCTCCTCTCTTCCCACTGTCTCCCTCCCACCCCCAATAAATTTGTTGAAATGGGTCAAAGTAGAAACCCCGGAGAGAGTTCTGTGGCTTAAGCAGCATGAACTGTGTCTGCCCTAAATTGATGGGATATTGGGGCGAGGGGAAAGATAATGGTCTGGCTTGTTCTCTCTCTGGTGTGCGCCAGGTAGCAACTCACTTTTCGCGGGGGCGATTGAACGGTGGCTATTTTTGGCCAGAAAGTTTATTAGCCAGTGTTCAGTCAGTGGAACTAAAGCTGCCAGGCTTTGAGTCCTTTCTGTAGTCAGGTCACCACCGCGACACCTTTCGGCCCTGGTTTCTGTTTGCTTTTCTTTGGATCCTTTTTGATTACAAAGGTGTGGAGAATGATACTGAGACACGGTCTTCTATTTTTGTTACGCTCTAAAGGATGCTGCAATATGCTCCTGTCTGTACGGTGTTCCATCTCCTTTTCCTTAATATCTACTTAGAGGGTGGTTGCGAGGCTTGGGAAGCGTGTGTACCTTTGCGTGTTTTACGGTGCTCGGGTCTGAAATCTCAAAGTTAATACTACTTACCCCGTAATACGTGCTTGCTTGCAGAAATAATGCATTGGCCCACGTTGAATTTATATGAAAATTGAGGCATCTCGTGAGAACAAGTCACAGAAGTATGAAAAATCTTCTGTTAATATTTGTAATCCTGTATCTATTAGTATGTTTAAATAAATGAAAATTGTATTGTACACAGTTGAGATCAAGTAAGGAAGTAAAAAATAGTGATTTTTCCAAATAATTTTGATTTGGAGCTTGTTAACTAGGACATGGCTTGAAGATGTAATATCTTTATTTTATATTGGATCTTGTATATGGAGTTAGGTACCTACTGTTTCTCCTCTGGAATTAGAGCTTAACGGCATCTGCTGCTTGTAAATGCTAGCCAAGATCTTGAGCTTTTGAGCTTCAGCCCACAGCATCAAACAGCTCAGTGTAGTTGCGTGATGGCAATTCTCCTTGGCGATGGCTGTACCTGAGAAGTCACATACAGAAATGTTTTGCAGTGAGAAATTATCAT
>NW_009260614.1:5738349-5760189 GCF_000687185.1 Egretta garzetta
GGCATAAGTGCTTTGGGACGCTGGTATCAGTCAAGCAAGAAGGTTATTCTCCGTTTGCCATTGGACTCTTCTCTTCCTGATAGCACAAAATATGAAATAGGTTTTTTGGGTTTTAATCAGTTCTTTTTCTTGCTTGTCTGTAACCTTGGAAGCGTAGGTCTTCAGAAGTCTCCTTTTCCATTGGTGAAGTTGCTTGCTAGCACTCTGTATTGTAAAGCAAAGCGCTGGGTTCTTTGGCCTGCTGAAAGTCCCTCTCCCTTCATGATTTGTGTTTGCTTTGCTTTGCTTTAAATGTGTGCTTCCTTTTTAAATATAGTTTTCCAAGTTGCTGGCCGTACCAGATTGTTTATATTTTTTAAAAGCCTTCTGCTTAGCCGTTATATTGCTCTTTATAGTACTGCTTAACCACATTGGTTTCTGTTGCTCTTTTTTCTTGCATAAACTTAGCTGGGATGAATTTCAAATGTGGTTTATCCAACTGTTAAGTATTTCCCACTTTTCTGCAATAGATTTCACATATGTTACAGAATTCCAAACCAAGATCTGGTGGACATATTGCCCTGGTTTTTTTCCTCAAAGTCAGAAATAGAGGGGGTTTTAAGCATTACAGTGACAATATTTAGGTCACTGGCTCCAGCATGCTGCCTAGCTTCAAATCTATTCGTCATATTTAGCTTATTTCCAAGGATTAAGATAACTATGGTCCATGTATTTATAAGGAAAAAAGAAAAAAGTCTCTTAATTTTGTGGTAATAAACCTAAAGGGGGAAAAAGGTGTTGATCCTTTTGAGTTGGAAACTGCAGAAGGCCTTTTTCTTTTTTTCCTCCAGAGGTCAAACTCTGGAGTCATGTAAAAACACACATACATCCGTTCCATCATTCAGAGTTATGGGATTTACCCATGCAAAACTGTAACTAAAAATTTGGAATTAGGCTTTTTCACAGAGTATCTAGAAAGAAATTCAGGAGCTGAATTACCATTTACTTATTCTCTGCTAGTCCTGTACATTTTTTTTTTTTTTTTAAAATGTGCAGAACAGGGCTTTTAGCAGGTGTCCCATGGGTACCTGCTGCCTGTTGCTGTTTTGAACACCTCTGCAGAAATGGGAAGAGGCAAATCTTTTGTTTTCCCATTTTGTTTCCCCATACTGGGTGTCGAGTTCCCCTGTGTATATATATGGACAGTATATATAACCCAAATCTGCTTTACTTTTACCCTGGGTTTTGCATGTGGTGGTATCAAGAGATGACCTGGTCCATAACTTGACCAGCTACCGGGGATGTGGAGTTAGACCCAACAGGAGGTCCTAGGCTTGGCTTTTTTGGTCTGGTCTGTTACGGGTGGTTGAGTTACGAACAAGTGCCCGTGGCATGGCAGGTTTTCTGGTGGACAGTATTGGGTATTTTGCATGCAGGTCGGCGGCGGGTCAGCAGAGTGACGTGATGAAGGTAGCTGCAGCTGAGACCTTGATGTCTTGCTCTAGCATGCTGTTCTCACTTTTTGTAAACTTCTTTCTCAGAGCCAGGTTTTTCTCCTTTCAAATGAACAAGGGAGGAAAACAGTGCCAAAATCCCTGCACAAATTTTTGGTTATAGCTCCGAGTGACTTGGGGAATGATGTACATAGCTGAGTGGAGGGTTTAGCCATTGTATTGTTTTTTCATGTTACGTGGAAATACTGCAGAAAAGGAATAAAGTGACAGGGAAGACAGAGTGGTGTTGGTTTATGCGCTGATGAGTGACCCATTCAGTCTATTATGGTGCCATTTGGAAGCACAGCACTGAGTGAGGAACCTGGGATGGGGATAATGCACTTGGATGAAGCTGGGCAACGGTCTGTAGGCTGAGCCTGTGCTTCAGCCTAGGAGAAGCTTTTGGAAGATAATCTGGCATTCATCAGATGATTAAAAAAAATAGATTTTGGGGAGGAAACGGGGATATCTGCTAATAATTTGAGAGGAAAGGATTCCAATGGTAGGAAAAGATAATTTTGTATTCAAATAAGGAATGACTTAAATGGAAAAAGAGCACTGCAGTGGCAGTATAGAATTACTATATGTAATTTGTATGTCATTTGAAATTCACTGACTGAAGTGTAACCCGTCTAGGCTGAAGTGTAAGGTTAACCAATATAGGAGTTAATCATAATTTTTTTTCACAGAGTAACTGAAAAAGGGAGAATCCAGTATCTTTAAAAAGCAGGCAGGTGAAAATAAACCTAGCTTGAACACATCCAGGATCTGTAATCTTCATTAAATTGGGGAAATTATTGGGAGGTGTGTATTGCATGCTGCTGTCCTGTGTGGTGTTGAGGTAAAGCCATGAATGCTTTTGAGAACCACAGTGGTATTTTGGTTGCAAGATGGAACCAAAAACGTTGCAGAACTTCATTTGGTGTTATTTAGGAGGTCCGATTTCTGGAAGCTTGGTGCTTTGCTCTGTAGTCCAGCCGCCTCGATATTCCAAATTGCATGATGTACAGATGAGCCTTTGCTTTTATTTCTGTGAGAAACGGAGCTCTAACAATAGTTCCTTTTTTTTTGTTTTCGTTTTTTCATGACAGAGAGAGCTTGATACCACAGCAACAATATTGGCTAACCGGCAAGATGAAAGCGAGCAGTCCAGGAAAAAACTTATTGAGCAAAGTCGGGAGTTCAAGAAAAACACTCCAGAGGTAAGGAGGAAAGCTGTCCTAGTCTGCCGAGTCTCTTGCAGCGGTACATGGTGTTAGGCCTACCTAAGTGGGGTTTTATCTCTTGATGGTTTGTTTCCATTATTTTCTTGTATGTATTGCTAAGTCTACCATCTTAACTAAGACTGCTTATCTTTGATGGCTGTCTCTTCAGGCAGTTTTTTGTGTTCTGTAAGTAGTGAAATACGAATTGACGTTTTCAGAGGAAGTAAGAACATGAGCCTTCAAACAGGCTTGCTCTAAATTTTGAGATAATGTAAAACCTAGAGAATTGCAAAAAAAAGATTCTTCTTCACTAATCCAAACTCTCTTAGCACTTGGATGTAGAAAGTGACATTTCACTGCCTAAATAAATCCATATCAAGGGCATAACTTCAAAGATGCTCATTTTTCCATCAAAAATCAAATTAAGTTTTGCAGTTGATTTTGCTGGAAATGCAACAAGGTCAGTGCTGAGCTCTTTAGAAATCTCCTCTCGGAGGACGAGCATCGCGCACGGCAGGTGCCGTGCAAAAGGTGTCAGGCCCGGCTCTGGGCAAACCTCGGGAAGGGGGATGCTCCGTGTGGGAGGCTGGCAGCGCTTGAACTCATGTTAGCATGTGCAGCGTGTGTGTCTGTCTACATGTATGCAAAATTGTATAGAAAAGACGTATAATTCTATTAACGGTAGTGAATGCATAGCAATGTGTAGGGCTTTGTGTTTGTTTTGTGGTGGGTTTTCCCCCCCCAATGATTGCCAGCAATCTGTTCCTCCAGGAACGGTCTAGGGTTTCAAAGCCGGTTCCAGATATCCGATACACGAGTATCGGTTCCTTCCATGTGTCTTCCTGGGAGGGAAGCAGCAGGCAGCTTTGCCAACCTGGATCGCTGCGTCTCAAGTAGCAGATGCTGCTTTGCTTCCCGGTGGTGCGGGGGGAGAGATGCTGGAGGAGCCTGCCCCGGCCAGGGGAGAGGGAACGCCAGAGCAGGAGCGACTGACGGGGAAGGCGGGAGTTCAGCCGCTGCCCTGAGGTGGCTTTGTGGGGCAGAAATCTGTTCTCTTTGTTGGAAAAACAGAGAATTTGGGGGCTGCAGCTTTGAAGGAACAGAACTTTAAAAAGGATCAAAAAAAGTGAACGCAGTAGCTCCAAGAGGGTGAGGAGTGAGGCGATTCCCTTTGCAGGAGAGAGCAAACTCTTGGGAAGAAGAGGACAAAGAAGGGGAGAAGTGGAAGAATACAGAGAGTATAGGAAATTGTACAAAATCCATAAAAGAAATAGACTTCTGGGGCCACACTTTCAAATGGTTTGCTAGAAACTTGAGTTCATTGTACAAGACTTACTTGACTTGCCTGCTTGCTTCCTTTTTTTTTTTTTCCCCGTAAGGAAAACGACAGTTTCTTCAGAATGTGGCCACAGTTCCCAGCTGACAGCGTGTTTGCAGATGTGTTGCAGGATGATTTCTTTGGGCCAATTTCATTTTTATGAAGCAGAAGGTTACTGGGCGGGGGGGGGAAACCCCCGAACACTGCACTTTGAAGTGTGTTGTGAGAGGGCCTTAGTAACTCAGTGGGAGTTGATGTGCAGGGGAAAATTATATACTCTGTATAGTTCCTTCAAGAGATACAGTGGGAAAGCGATGTGAAATTAGTTCTTTCCAGTAAGCAAGATAGGGAACTGAACGGCCCCCGCTGTTACATCATTTGTTGGTGAGGTTTTAAATATGCTATTGTAAAATATAATTCTGTAGCCTTCCGTGTAATATTTTGGAAGAGAATAGAGGCGTTTCATTCACTTAAGGACTAGGTTCAAAATAATGGCTCTGAACATCCCCAGCGTTTGGGGAAATTTGGATCTGTGCTAGATTCTATATCCTGATCTTGTGTCCTGGGACTCCTGTGAAACCATGTTCCTTTATAAACTTGCATGGATTTTTTTTTTTATATTCTTTCTTTCTTTCTTTCTCTGTCTTCTCTGCTGTGATGTTCTTTCTGGAGCTTTGTTTCTGAACAGCAACACAATCCAGCTCCTCTTCTACTTTCTGTGAGAGAATTAAAAAATGAAAATGGGATCAAAGAATCAGAAGAAAGTATCCAAACTGTAACAACAGCCAGCTGTAAGAGACCTGATACGCAGTTATCACTCCAGCGGCACGGAGGGACCAGCTGGGCTGTACAGGGTCTGATGGGGCCACCTTCTCCTCTCCCGCCCGAGGTGCTTGGCGTGGTAGGCGTGGGTGTGTAAGAGGCAAAAATGGAGTGAGGCAGTGTCCATCTGTCCATCCTTGTGGGAAAACTTCTCTGGTATTCCTTTTTACACAGACATTTAAGCTTGTGCACTGCTGTGTTCATCATCAGCTGTTTTCTGCACTCCCCAAAAATAAGGGGAGCCTGTGTATACTTCCAAACTGGCTAAGCTTTTACAAGGCAGTTGCAAACTGGAAGGCAGGATTATTAACCACCTGATTTTTTTCCAAAACTTTTCGTTTTGTCTGAAAACCTGCCCAGTGTGGTGAAAATGTCCTTGAGGTGGGCAGGAAACGCACAGTGAGCCACTGGCATTTCCAAACTGATAACATCAAAGGTGCTCTATTTAATAACAAAAAAGTTCCATAGTAGAAGACCAGCTTGCACGCAGAGCCGGTCTTCAGATAAATAAATAACCCAGTGTACAGCCTGATGTAAATGCCGCGATGAAGTAACATCTTTCTTGGTATAAAAAACCCCCCCAAACCCACAAAGATGGAATCGTTAAATGTAACAATTTGTTTCAGAACTCTACTTTCCATTTTCTTTTTCATTCTGCCTGCATCCCTCTCCGTGCCGTGGTGGTTCAGCCTGTTCCAGCAGCTCTTTTCCTCTGCTGTAGCCAGTCTCACCATAAATCAGGAGACAAGTGTCGATTGCCTTGACTTTCCTATCCATTGCTGTCTGGGATGTCATCTAGACTTTCCATAATGTCTGCTTGCAGGCAGTCTCCTGTGTGGCAGAAAAGGATTCGAAAAAATTACTAATGAATTTGAGGATATTTATACTTCTGTTTCTTTTTACTTTAAAAAATGTGACAGATCTATTTGGGTCAATTCTGCCTTCCTTGCAAATTATCAAATTGCTGCAAAAGAAACAGAATATTTTCTTGTTTATAGGAATGACTCTAGGGCTTTTGGTATTTAAAAATGTTAAAATACTATTTCTGACTTGGCATAGCAGATGACTCTGGGAAGAAGTATCTCTTATTTGGGAACCTTATGAAAACAGAAAGTTTGGTGGTGGTTGTTACATACAGCAACTTTTGGAAAGGGTTCTTAATTCCCGTTTTTCCAAAAATACTTTTTACTTCCTCAAACCTTTTGAGAGGTTATATCAGACCTGCTGCTCATAGATGTTCTGAGGTATTTTCAGTCTCAGTTGGTTTCATCCTGAGCAGCTACTGCGGAAGGCTGAGACTGGTCAGGAGATGACTTAAAACATCAATTTTATCTGACTGCTGCTTGGAAGACAGCTCAAAATACATCATGTGAATTGCCACCCTGCATCAGATGATTATTTTCTTGTAGTGATAATTCCTGAACTGCTGTGACTAACTGTGATACTTTGGGTGTATTTTAACCTCTGTGAAATTCTTGGTCTCATTCATCACGTCCTCATATGCCGATTCTGGTGTGAATAAGCAAATATTTGCATTAGCATCTCTGAGAATTTTTTCTTTTTTTAGTCTCTAAATACACTTGCACAGGTTAAAAATTTTTGGCAAAAAGTGAAGATACTTCCTAATGTTAATAACTTGGCCTTCATTTTTACCCAGATTCCTAGTTGAGTAACTACTTTTACTTACCTGTTTCTGTTTTAAACATTGAAAAGCTTACCTAATACTTCCAGCGGGGCGTACTTTTAAGCGAAAACAAGAGTGAAAAATATCAGAAGACAAGTAACTGAGTAAGCCTTGACTTTGTAAATAAGTAATATGTAATTGTAAAATACTCACAGAGAGGGAAGACCATAATACTTACACTTGTTTAGCCTACAACTCTCCATTGCTTTCCTTTATGATTTAGCCACATTGACTAGATCATTGCTGAGCTATGTCGGTTCATACCAGGCTCACCTGAAACATGGGTCCTTAAACCCACAAAATAAGATCCTGGCTTTCTAATGTGAGAGCATGAGCTCTAAAAAAAAAACTGGACAGATGCGACACACCCACACAAAGCATATATTTGCATACAGGAGCTCACCCTGCGAGCTCATTCCTTTGGCCACAGGTTTTTTTCCCCGATGGTCAGTTGAACTCATGATTCCTCACTGGTTTTGCCCTTTACTGTTTCTGAATTGCAGATTTACTCTTATCGGTGAGATTTAGAAAGTCAAGATTACCTTTAAATACTCAAGTTGTCATCTAGGTTTTGTAATGCAGGTTAGAGATTGGATCGGCAGAGTTACAGAAGGGCATGGGAGAACTTTTGAGTGTAGACATAGACAGCATAAGTATGTTCTCAAATAAATAGCTTTAAAATGCCCTGGAAAATGGAATATTGGAAGGTGCCAGAAAACAAAATAAATTGAGCATCTGAAAAGCATATCTTAACACAGACTGAAAGGATGGGGCTGCCTGCTGACCCCAAGCACTTTTGTAAATAAATAAGAGTTCCTTATGTGGCAGCGATGGTGCTGCTGAGGACCATCCGGTGCTACGCTGTTGGGCATGTTCCCGGGAGCTCGTGTGCCTGTGTCCACAGAAGTTGGGACAGCCACTTTCAGTGTATTTATGCTGTCTGTATCCTTTTACATCACCAGTTCGGTGCTGCATTGGCTGGGACGTTCACCTGCCTATGTAAAACCTGGCTTTTGTTGTTGCCCTTGAACATGAACTCATGCCATCCCTGTCCCGCTGTTACGTTTCTGCAGCGCCACACTGCAAAAGAGAAAGAAAGATGAGTCTGTAGGATTTTCTCTTACAAAAGTAATAGTTTTATTTGTGACACTACATGTTAAGGTGATGCACATTTTTAAGATCCATGGGGATTTTTTTGGGGGGGGGGGAGGGAACCCAAACCACATTAGAATTGCCAGTCATAACTAACTAAAGGAAATGAACACAGTTATTATGGCAGGGCTCAATTTTTTTTAAATTTAAAATTCTTAAATTCTTAGCGTCCAGTGTTTCTGGATCATTCTATTGAATTATCCAGTCTCTACAGCAAACGATAATCAAATCAAGCTGAAAAAAAAAAAAATTTAATTCTGCTGGTTGAATTAGTTCTTGAAATGAGAGGAGTATTTTTCTGATTGTTGGTAGTGAATTGTGGTTGATTCCTAACAACTTTGCACAGTCAACTTTGGTCTAGCCTGTGTAACAAGGTGCAAATAATAACATGCCTAGAAAAACTAGTGAAAATACCCAGTCCCTTTGAAAATAGCTGATGCTCTCTGTGTCTGTGTACATAGGGGTGAATATTGATTTGCTGCCATCTAGAGCTGGGTTGTTCTACTCCCTTCATTTTTTTATTTTTTTATTTTAAAAATTTTTTTTTTATTCACTTTCCTGTGTGCCTGGCAGTATAGAGTGTGTGGATGTTCCTTCCTCCCCTTCACCAGGAACATAGGGGATTCCTGTTCATTTTGGGTCCTGACTGTGGAAGAACATACATGGCATATTTATGTAAAATTTAGCTGGTGTAATGCAACTAAACGCAGTTCATACAATTTGTAAATAGTAAATGTCTCAGTGAATGGTAGGGAATAAAAAAAATACCAACTTTCTATGTATTTCCTGACTTAAAGATTATTTCAGGAAAAAGATGAGGAAGAGAAATGCTGCTTAAGTTCTCCCTTCCTTCTCTCTTGCTGTGACTTTGGAAAGGAGATTTTAAGAGATTTTTGCTCAGAAGAAATGAATTTGCAGTTGAGCAGTTTGTTCAAAAATAAATCTTTTCTATTAATTTGTATGACTCAAATGCATTTATCAATGTTCGTTTAATACTATTATAAAATTGGTTTGTATCTTTAAGAATCTTCATATATTTAAAACCTCAGCAGAATGCTAAATATATGGGATACTCTTCTTACTGAGTTAAAACATCACCATGTCCTTCTGTAAAAACAAGAATTATAAGAACAGAGAAGCATGACTTACCTTGCAGGTTTGGAACGAAGATGAATACCTCTCCCTTAGGATAATGATATTTAGGTGCCATGTCCTCCCTTTCAGTGTTTTTATTGAATATTGCCATTTTCTGAAGAGGTTCTGTTCGCAAGGTAAATGATGTTTATGGTAATTTGTACTAGATGGGCTGGTTATTTCAAAAGCTAAATGAAGTAGTATATTATTATTGTGTGACTTTTTGCAGAAAAATGATATAATAAAGCTCCATGTCTTAAAATGTAATCTAAAAACTAGTCTTGTGGAGTCAGTCAGGTTAAATCAGATCAGACCTTATCCCGGAGGTCCCTTATTCACGAGTTCTCAATAATTTTGTTGTCATCATTTAATACGTATTTGACTTTAGCATATTCTAATTGTTAATAGGAAAAACATCAGTGTTTCTGACATGCTTTTCTACATTATGATCTCTGGCTGCCTTTTCACTTCATTGGAGGTGAGGGAACAATAAAAGAATTACAATTCGTAGTTGTATTTTTCTAGGATTCACATAAAACGGACCTCCATTTTTCTGCACGTTGACCATTCTCACCACTGTTAATTACTAGACATTATTAATGTTTTTTCTTTTTAAATTGTCTTTATCACCCACAAAAAGCTAAGCCAGAATCTCTGGCAGATGGCGTCCCCCCTGCTATTTGCTGTGCACACATTATTTGATGCTCGCCGTGATTCTTGCTGGAGCTCAGTACATTGAGGAACAGCAAATGCAAGCCAGGAACGAACCTTTTTAACGCAACAGCCTTTACCTGGTGTACCTGCCTAATTTTCCTGCATTACAATATCATAGTGAGTATTCCCCCTAGCTCCCCTGAGCACTGGGTCAGTTTGTTGATTGAACTGGCATCTGTGGTTCAGTAAAACTTCGGTTCTGGTTTGTTTTCCAAAAGCAAGAAATTTTGCTTTTCTTAGTGGGGAAAAGATGGCAGCGAAGGCTGTAGGTGGGTCGCAGACTGTTGGGCTGCGGAACCTGTAGAATTTGTATGAAACAACAGGACTCGAGAAGGTCCTTTTACAAAATGAGGCCATATTTGGGGGATTATTGGGATGTAGGATTTCATGGGTAACAGTGTCGCTGTACAACAGCATTTGTAAAGGTCTGAGATCTCGGAAAGTAATCCCTTTGACCTGCAGAAGTGATCCTTGTGCATCGTATGTTACTAGGCAGGGAAGTTAAATTTGAAGCATTTTTCTGAACCCACATGATCCAGGACACTTTGAATTGCTGTCTCTGTCTCCATTTTCTTTAAAAATATCCTTAAATACATTTTCTACAACACATTTACCTCAAAAGTCTTTTTATAAAGCTGAAAATATATGGGTGATTACTTTATTCAAGAGTTCCAAAAATACTCAAGAGGGAGACGCATCTGATTCAACTGAACATGTTGGAGGAGTTGAAGAAATTAGTTACTCTGAAGTTGCTTGCTCTTAGTAATTTAGATTTATTTTATTTAAGCATTTTTCTGGTTAAACGTGCTTGACAGTTGAAGAATGCATCTTTCTTCTAGCAACATCAGTTGCAGGTATTAGTTTTCAGTCATGTCAAGGGTGCTGTATTTTCCATTACAGAAAAGGAGAATAGGGGATATTTTTGGTCTTAGCGTGGTTTACAAAGGAACATTCTTGTAAGCAAATATTTACAGATTAATCTCTCTTGTTAAACGTTCAATGCTGCTGTGAATTTCTCCTGTCGCTAAGAATGAGACAATGCAAAGCAAATAGTTTGTTTTTCTCCAGTTGTACTTGCCTTTGCTTGAACTTCTCAGCGCTGACCCATTTGGAAGCTGGCCAGAGTGAGCGACCGGGCTAGGGGAAGGTTGGGAGTGGAGGTCTGAAAGAGGAGAACCTTTTCAAGGTCAGAACTTGGAAGGAAAAAACTTGATCTTACAGGGCATTTGTCATCCTTCCTCCTGAAGAATGGTTGTAGTTTAAGTAAGTGCATTAAGGCTAATGACATGATTTACTGAATGCATCATTGACAGTTTTTTAAGGGGAAATATTTCCATTTATTTAGCTGAAATAGCTGAGAATCTTCTCCCTGTGGTACCAGCAATTAACAGCCATTCTTGCATTCTGTGTTATGTTACTTCTACAGGTAAGTGTAAAACTGGGAATTTATATATAGATCACACAAAGATAAGCCTGAGCACTCTCCAAGCAAGTCTGAGGTTCAGTTCCTAAATTTGCTTTGAGACACTTGAACAACAGTTTGACTTACTTTCAAGATTCAATTTATAAAAACAAGAGGCAAGCAAGATACCTGCTCTTCCTTCCTATGTGTATTTACCAAAAGAAGAAATAATTAAACATCTTCAATTAGTACTTTTCCTTTTTACTTTGTGAACAAATGCGCTGTAAACCTACTTCAGTTCATCCACTGGACCACCTCAAAGTCATTCAGGTATAATTAAAGGAACATGTTGTTCTCATTAAAATTATGATGTTGTCATGAATAACTCTTAATAATAGTTGCCAGTTACGAGAGATTCTTTTCATTGCTTTGACAGAGGATAAGTGGAAAGTTGGATCTGCTTGAAACAAGAGCGGGAACAATTCATATGTTGAGTGAAAATCTCACAAACAAAATTACCGGGTTGCAGGTTCTAGTTGTGAGCGTTTCTGTTTAGAAGGAAAAAACAACAACAACAAAACTAAACCAAAAAAAACCCCCAAACACCCCAACTTTCTGCAGGACTGCTCTTTTATGGTCAATTTTGGATGAAGTCTTGAGGTAAATTTTTAGCAGGAGAAATGTTTGTAAAATGGTCTTAAAACCGATTTTCTCCCATAAATTTTTAGTATGCTTTGCTTGCTTAAAAAAAAAAAAAAAGAAGCGAGCTTCCTGGTAACCCTTTTTAAGTAAATTAAATGACATATGAGAATTCAAGCGGTCGAGAGCCATTTTTATTTTAGAATTCTTTTTGCATTAACACATCTGCAGTGTTGATGAATATATGGAAAAATGAAATTGTGCTTCTATCCTGCCGTGTCTCCAATGTGACAATAAATCAACTTTTTTTCCTTTTAAAATGTCTGGCCTTGTAATTTATGTTTGCATAACCCATTACTAAATTCATAGTAGGTGTTTTAGTTGGCAGGCACAATTCCAGGGATTCAGTGGACCTATTTTAATACTGAGCTTTTGTTACTGTTCATAATTATGTGTAGAAATATATGTATTTTCTTAATTATAAAAGCCAGCTTGCTTTAGCTTTGGATCTCCCCTTACTTCCTCAGCACAAATTGTGCTTTAAAGCTGTGAAAGAATTAATGCTTTTTAGACTTGACAAAAGAAATGGGTTTGCCACATTGGTTTTTTCCATTTTTGAAAAAAACAAAACGCCAAAAAAGTAATAAAGTAGAAAAAGTAAAGTTGTGATGCATCTCTGGTGCTATTTATAATTTTTGAGGATTCTTTTATTTTATAGTCAAGTTGTAAATATTTAGGCCAGCATCAAGACAGTATGCAAATAAAAGAAGTTTTATTAATAACCGTTATCTGGGCCCTGGTAATAAATATGTATGACTCACATAGGAATAAACCCTCCCAATAAATATGAAAGCCATACAAAACCATTAACAATTTTTAATGGACTTGCAGACGGAATAATTTAATGCAACTGGTAGGTACTCAGGTTCCAACTCCTGTAACTATTTCTCATCTGCTTGAAAGCTTTCATCTGAAATACATTGCTACCATTCATGATTCCACCTTGTCTCTGTTTAAAACCATAAAACTGTGGTTTCACAATTTTTGAAGCACTAATACTTATTTATGGCTATATTTCTGCTTTTTTTTTTATAACTGACTTTTTTTTTAAAAAAGAAAGTTTTTCTCGGAGGCTGCAGCACTGGGCCAGTGCTCGGCAGTCGGGATGGGGCTGAGTTGGGCGCCCGTGTCCTGCCCGTGCTTTGCTGCTCTTGGCCCCTCACTGTAACACAGCAGTTACGCGCGGGCCGGTTTCTACAGCAAATTGCACAGAGCTGTATGCTCGGAGGATCGGTTCATTGATTATTACTCTGAAGGATTAAAGCTGTTAAGGACCAGCACGGCCATATGCCCTTCTGCCTAAAAATGGGTGTGTATCTTTTCTTGTGATTCTCTGAAATACAGGAAGCAATGGAAAATACCACCTGCTTCAGCTGCTAAATAAAAGCAGTCCAGTTGGTTGAATTGGGTGGTGTAGCATCATCGTGTCTTGTAAAAACTTCTGCTGGGGTGTCCGAAATTGGTTTGATTCCTACTGGGTAAATAACCATGCTTTAAAGTATTGGAGTCTGTGTCAGGCTTATCAGGCTTATCAGTTTGGGGAGGGGGGGCATTGGGGAGCTTTTCATGGGCAGGACATCCCAAAATAAATTCTTGTGTATAGCCTGAATGCTGATAAATGAGCTATTCCGTGAGAAGAGGGACCTGTAAGCGTTCTGGAGTTTTAAATGCTCGTTTTAAACCAAAGCTTTCACTTAGTGCAAGTTTGTGCTGGGAGTGCTTTTCAAAAATGCCCAGATGCGTTAGGACTTCTCAGTCCTGTTTGTCAGAAGTGATTTGAGCATTGAAGAGCTGAACTCTTAGGCACTCGCCGTGCACTCTAGGGCATGCCTACACTTGCAGCGTAGCTTTGCTAAGTCTGCTGGTATGACCATGGGTTTCAAATGCGGTTTAGTGTGTTCCCTGGCTGCCACCCTTGGCTGGCAGAAGCATGCGGCTTCTTTTCAAGCTGGCTGGCTGAGCACAGCTGCAGGGACCGCGCTGTACCGCAGGTTCGAAGTGCCAGATCTCTGAAGGCTTGATCAGGCAAATTAACCTGTTGCTGATTATCCCCTTTGCCTCTTAACTCTGGCTGATGAGCAGCTGAAGAACTGGAGCGGGCAAATAAGAAGCACTAGGTTTGCAGTGCAAACAAGAAGCTAGAGGTGGGCTTGGGGCTGCACCTTGGTGGGATCCAGGTTACCCTAAATAACCGCAGCGACCATCAGAATACCTCCTGCCTGACTGTCCTGAAGTGCTCCATTGCTCCCTGTGCAAGAGCTGTCTTGGGCTCGGTGGTGCTCAGCTAGAGGACCTCGGCTCAGATGCCCCCATCGCTCGGCACGTGGCAGCAATCCACTCTTGCGTTCCAGCAAAAGGCACCTGAGGGGTTGGTTCTTGTGAGCGGGCAAAGGTCTCGCTGGCGGGCAGTGGGGGGGACAGTTCTTGTGCTGGTTCTGTGAGAAGGGAAGGAAGAAAAATGGTCAGATTTTCGAAATGTGTTTCTCTCCTGTATTTGTGATACAGACAAAACACATTTCTAGCTTAAAAGAAAGAATTGACAACCTTAAAAGTTCATTCTATTTTGGCACAGTTTCTCTCCTTGCTGTTCTCCTCTCGTCACGCTGTGCCCTCTGTGGGGACACTGTACAGTGCAGAGTGGCCGGTGTCCCGCGTGAGCAGGGTCCATCCCCAGCCTGACTGCAGACGTCCTGGGGCGGGGGGGGAGGTACGGATGAGATCAGTAACGTAATCACCCTCAGCCAGTTTGCAGATGACACCAAATTGGGCTGGAGTGTCGATCTGCTCGAGAGTAGGGAGGCTCTGCAGAGGGACCTGGCCAGGCTGGGTCCATGGGCCCAGGCCAATGGTGTGAGGTTCAACAAGGCCAAGGGCCGGGTCCTGCCCTGGGGTCACAACAGCCCCAGGCAACGCTACAGGCGTGGGGAAGAGTGGCTGGAAAGCTGCTTGGCAGAGAGGCATCTGGGGGTGTTGGTCGACAGGCGGCTGAATATGAGCCAGCAGTGTGCCCAGGTGGCCAAGAAGGCCAAGGGCATCCTGGCTTGTATCAGGACTGGTGTGGCCAGCAGGAGCAGGGCAGTGACCGTGCCCCTGTGCTGGGCACTGTGAGGCTGCCCCTCAAATGCTGGGGTCAGCCTGGAGAAGAGGAGGCTCACGGGGGCCTTAATCGCTCCCTACAACTGCCTGACGGGAGGGGGTGGCCAGGGGGAGTTGGGCTCTGCTCCCAGGTAATGGGCAATGGGATGAGGAGAAACGGCCTCAAGTCGTGCCAGGGGAGGTTTGGGTTGGATATTAGCAACAATTTCTTTACTGAAAGAGTGGTCAAGCACTGTCAGGGGCTGCCCAGAGAGGTGGTGGAGTCCCCATCCCTGGAGGTGTTAAAAAGCCGGGCAGACAAGGTACTTAGGGACATGGTTTAGTGGTGGGATGACAGGGTTAGGTTAGCGGTTGGACTCGATGATCTTAAAGGTCGTTTCCAACCTTAAACAATTCTGTGATTCTATGAATGCTGAACCTCAGCTTAAATTTAAGAGTTGGGTGTGGACACTGGCACAGTGCAGGTGGCAGGCCCCCCTGAGCGTGCTGTACCTTTAAACCACACCATCCTACTGCGTACAACACCTACGATTGCCTACAGTACACTTGGTTCACCCATGCTGTTAAAATAAGGGGAGCAATAAAGAAATGAGGTACTGCTTTGTCAGGAAGGGGAAGACATTTTTAGTCCAAAAAAAAAAAACCTCAGCTGACTGGTTGATGCAGTTCTTCAGTTAATGCTTTATCAAGCATTAAGCCAGTTTAAAATATATGTTTAGTTACAGGAAAAGGCATATATTAAGCTCACCTGTTGAGAGGATTATCTCTGCTAAACACACTGATTTTACATGAGACCAAAATAGATCCTTAAAAAATTAATACTGAAATAGGTTTACAGCCGATGGAGAGATTTCCTTCAGACCTGTTTTGTGGTATGCTCATCTGCTTTTTCAGGAATTTTAAGCATTGAAGGAATGAAGTCAAAGCTGCTGCTTGTCTTTGAAATGGATGCCTCTTTGATAAGCCTCTGATCTCTGTACCCAGAGTTGTAGCAGCAGATTCAAACACTGATTGTAAAATTGGGAGACTAAAATGTAGCCACGACAGCTTCAAACACCCTGTCTCTCTGTCAGATTCAATGCGCAGGACATTGCCAGGAGTTAAAACGATGCAAAATTAAAGTAGCCTACTAAATTTACCTGCCATGGAGAATCCACAAAAGAGCTGCCACTTCTAATCCTCAAATTCGTTTCAAATTATTATTTTTTCAAATTGGACTCCCTGATCTCTTCAGCTCAAGCTGTTGTACAGATTTGAAAAGCTGTCTCTTCTTGTCAGATCACTGGTTTAATAATAATAATATCTTACATTTATATAGTCCTTTTCATCCTGCAGCTTCCTAAAGTGCTTTACAAGCTTTATATATACAAAATCGTGCAACCACCTCTTGGGTGGCTGGTGCTAGTCAGCCAGAGAAGTGGCTGGCAGCTTGTTACCCTCGCCTTCCTCGTTCGCATAAAAGCACTGGGAAAAAGTAAAAGACATGGAGATGATCCTGGTTCATCCCAAGGGAATGGCACCTTCATCTCCTGTGACTGGGAGCTAGAGCCAGTGCAAGAATGTTCTGTCCACCCCAAAACTGGGGACACGGTAAAAAAACCCCATCACTTGCAACCCCAGTGCTGGTTTTGCTTTGTGATTATTTTTTTCTTTGGTGTACTCTTGGTCTGAAAAATACCTCAATCCTGGAGTTTGCAGGAGCAAGAGGAGTGACTTTGCATGACTCCTTTCAAAAACATACATGTGAAAAATGCAGGTACCTTGAATATAAAGCAGTTATTTTAAAAAAAAAAAAAATCCAAACCTCTACCCAAATGTTCTTACACATCTGTTTTTGGTGGAGACTGCTTGGGCAGCTAGTTGTAACCTGTCAGTAAATGTGTTGCAATGGTTTCTTCAAACCTCCAGAAGCTGGGGATGGTTGTGCAGAACAGATTTTTGCCAAATTAGTTCTAACTCTTGAGGGAATCAGTTCTGGGAGAAAAGAGGTATTGAAGTGGGATGTGCGCTGCTCATTAGTGGAAGAGACACACACGACTTGAGCCACTCTGCACTGGTTTCAGAAGGAAGAAAGGGCAAGAATGCATTGACAGAGACTTAGACACCTTTAATACCGTGAGACCAGTTTTTTGTAATGATTGATCCAGATTTTTTTTTTTCTTCTGTTAGTACTTCACGTTACGTTTTTGTTCAGCTTCAAGTTTGCCCTTTTCAAGACTGCTGATGCTGAAAGGCAACTATATTAAAAAAAAAAATAAATCAGGCTTCTTTGTTTCTAAACTTCAGAGCCACTGACACATCTGGAGAACATCCAGCTCCGATGTAGTCTTCTGCAATTTAGATCGTGTCTGACCTCATAATTTTTTAAAATTATTCTGAGTTTTGTGTACTAGATACCATTATAGACCATTTACTGTGTCCAGATTTACATCAGATAATCTTGCCTTCTTCCTTACCTACTGTTTGGGGGCATGGGGGATGCTGAGGAGGAAGGCTCCTCTTCTGCCTGAAGGGAAGGGTTTTACTTCAATGGTTCTTGAGAGCCAGGAAGAGGGAAAGATGGAGACGCAGACGTGGTCTCAGAGGCCTTAAAAATGTGGAAAAAAAAGAAAGTACATCCATAGACACTAATGCTAATGGACACTTATCCTGTCTCTGGCTGTAAATTATTGAGATCCTGCTTCTATCTGGTAATGCAACTTAATCAGAATCGGTTTTACTGCTCTGACCCCATAGGGAACCTTCTAATTTCATGGTTTTACATTTTGTCTAGTCGCTGTACTGGGAATCTTCGTATCCAGCCTCCTGGTGGCACTTTGAAGAGACGTGCTGTTACATTTGCCTAAAATACTAGTATCAGAAGGCTACAGTTCAGTGCCATGGCTTTTTCCTGCAGCCCTTCAGTTGTTGGTCAGCTGAGAGGATACAACTGGTGCAGTGGTTCACAGTCCTGCCCTCTGTTCAGGGCCTGGAGTGATGGAGACATCCCTGTGCCGTGACTTCCCGAGCAAAATGCACCACGGCAGACTGCTGCCGAGGGCTGTCCTGTGCAGAGGACCTCTTCCTAGGACTCCTGCATCTTGCAGCCTGTTCAAGTTACAGCTTTTGCTTTTGTATCTTTGAAAATGAGATGCCTGAAACATTGCACATTGCCTCCTCGCAGCCTTAGCAGTCAGAGGGTTGTTTTCAGTCGCCCCATGGGCCACAACAGCTTTGTAGGCAGGAGGAAACCTGGAAATCAGCTCAACCAGTTGCTTTGCATTACACGCATGTGAGCTGAAGGTCAGTAACTGGGACTGTCCAAATGCACTGCATTTTATATCTCCTGCTGGAGGTTTTTACGAGGCTGTGAAATACGGCATAACACGAGTGCTTGCCTTACCCATCCAAACGCTGCCTCCGCCCTTGGGAGGTGCACACTCCAAGCCATCATCCATTATTCCATTAAGGATGGTCGCTAATTTTATACTACCCCAGCTCGAAGAGAGCTTAGACCTTGACGTAGTACAGACAACAAGGGGAGGTGTTTCCACATCGGGTAGAGACTGAAGGGTTGATGCTGCTTCAGGTCAACATCCTTTCCACGATTCAACTAAAAACTACAAAGTCTGTGTATAGTTTCCAAAGAGATTATTCCACTGTTGTGTTTAAATTCAGTGCTGGAAGGAGCCAGTGTGCAACAGCATGTTAATGGTGATAGATGAGAAGATCGGCACTACGGTGTGCTCCTTACCCATGCTGACCGCGGGGTGAACGGGGCTCATACATCTTTCAGTTCAGTATCTACTATATCTTTATTCTCTTAGCCTAGTCTGCAGGTTTCTGAAAGGGATTACATTCCAAAGCCCAGGACTTAAAGCTAGTTTTAATGAGTTTGATGAGCCTGTGTAGCAGACTTTCCTAGAAGCCTGTCTGTCTAAATAGCATTTTTAATAGCAATTCCCTCTGCTCAGGAGATTAGCAAGCTTAATGCTTTGAGGGCTTCTTCCCCACTGGATGGTGGCACATAAAGACAAGCTCTACTGAACAGTAATAGTCTTTGCCAAAAAATGAGCATCTGTAGACTTAAAGTTGCAGCTCACTGGCGTTAGAATTGTCTTTGTTCGTTGTCAGCATTGAGGTGCGAAGAGTTCAGCGTCCAAGCTGAGTGCACCTCTGTGGGCTTTCACCCTAAAGTTGCTCACCACTGTCTTTTGTGGAGGTCGCTACTTGCTAATTTGCTCAAAAAAACCCCAAACGACCCAGCCTTCAAGATTACTTATTCAAGTAATCTGAATTCATATTTTTTGCTTCAATTTCTGTTGAAATTTTTTAACTGTGAGCTAGCGAAAAGGTGCTCGGATGCTCTGTGTATTTGTGTATATTTGTGCATATATATTTATGTATATGTACACACCTAGAAAAGTAGTTCTACTTATAGGTGAAACTGGTAATTGGAGCAAGTGCGCTACAAGATCCCCCTGGGGATGTGCTTTTCCAGTACATTCTGTGTCTCAACAATAGTGGTAGCACATTTTTAGATGGGTGAATACATGTAAAACAGGTCTTAGAAAATAATATCTGATAAGGAATTTTTTACATGAGCAATAACTGGGTAAAATAGGTAAAGCCATCTACACGATGGTGTGTTTTATAGGGTATTTGATTCTTAAAACCTGTTGGTGGTCCAAAATTAAATAGTGCTCTTCTGTTTTCCAAATCTGTGTAATTTTGGAGCAAGGAAAAAACATTTCTGCATTCCTTTTTTTTTTTCTTGATAAAAGACAAAAGAGACGCAACATGGTTTTGCATGTGAGCTTCTGAAATATTAGAAGAATTTGGGGGAGATAGATTAGTTGGCAAAGGGCATGTGGTTGAATTGCTGTTCAGAAACAAAAGTAGCTTTTGGTGAGTATGAGTGTTTCGTTATCTTTCGTTTATCTCATAGTACATTCATTTTTGTGACCTTAAAAAGGGATTGTTTTGCCACAGACCTGGGATGAAAACCTTTGATAGTTTTTCCAAAAGTCCCTGTTGTTATGATGATGACCACATATTAAGTTCTTAGGCACATTCAGTTCCTTTTTTAAAAAAATACCTGTGTGCTTTGCAATACGGTTAAGAGAGGGAGTTGGTATTTTGGGGGGTCCAGGGGCATCTATATCTGTTTCCTGTGCTTATTCCTTTAAAATACACAATCTTTTTAGGACGTAGCCTTTTTAAATGCACCACGATTTTATGCTTGTAGAGGTGACCCTGTACAATGTGGAGGGGAGAGGAACTTGGAAAAATGTAAGACAAAATTTTAACACTTGTAAGTGGGCTGTTCTCAGCAGTTCTTCTTGTGTTTGTATTATTTTCAGTTCTATAAAAGAGTGAAAAAGTGGGGGGTTTCCCTGTCAATGCAGCTGAATGCTAACTGCCTAGATATGGCGTCACCTGCAGCATTTTAAGAATAAACAGATACTTAAGTGCTAACAGCATCCCTAGGCTTCATTCTTCCTTTAGCATGATGATTCGAAAGAAGAGAAAATGGCTCACAAGTCCTGACTTGTTGCTGCCAAATAGGAAAGTCTGTAATTGAAACTTTGGCATTGCTGGCATGCCCCTTTCATAAATATTTGTTTTTTACCTTGCAAGATTAAAAAAATTGGAATTGAAACATAATCAGGTGTATATGTTGTTATATAGAATCTTATTGCCAAATCTGTGCTGTTAACGAAGTATTTTTATTGAAACTTACGGTTTAGTTTTACCAATGTACTGACTTATTCTTGCTCTCAGAGTAGGATAAGTGGCAATTAGTATTCCAATAACCCGGTCTTATGGAAAGCTTTATCTGTTGTCAGATGTTTTATAATTTATATATTATATAAAACCTTGTGTGTTCCATGCTTTGATATTCTTCAATCTGATCTTTTAAAATTTGTGCCAAGAATCAGAATTTAATGTTGGAATTAATTGAAGTCCAGAACATTCAACAGCTATGTTTGTTGACTACAGAAGGTAATAAAGGGATAACTGTAAATATGTTGTGCTTGAAACATCTTCGGGTTTAATTCAATTATTTAAGACCCTTGGATGCAATAGTATTGAAGTCTCTGTTAGGAAAAATTGCACATTTCCTCTTGTGTTGACAGTTTCTGAAAGCTAAAAGATTGGCTTCTAAATGTCAGTGAAATGGTTTCCAAGTGGCAAGTAGGTATATTTGTGGCTACTATGCTGGTGCTCCCCCTTTCCCCCCTCCTTCATATTTAGGAACATGTTTGTAGTATGGATTTTATACTGGGACTTACAATCAGAAATGGTGCCAACAGCAGAATGGTGTTTGTTTAATAAAAGATTGAGTAAGAAGAACCTTGGTGTTAGGTCTTCAGTACATTCACTTTATAAGCTTAACATTCTGGAGCCAGAATAAGAGAAGGGTATTGAAATCTGTGAGGAAGAGCTATTTCTGAGAATTGTAGTGACTTTTATTCTAGAAAAAGGAAATGTTAACCTGAATATCAGTGGGTGGATAAAAAAAAAAGATGCTTAGCGGATAAAAATAATGACATTTATCTTTTTAAAAACAGGGTCTTGCAGGTTGGGATCTTTGGTTGGAGGCTTTCCAAAGCTGGATGACTAAGTAAGAAAAGACAACTCCCAGAGCTGCTGGGTGGAGTTCCTAGACTGGTACCAGCAAATTCCCAGAAAGGAAAACAATTGCTCCTTGATTGGAATTCTTTAATCCAGAGATTATTCACTTATCAATACTCTAAAAATATCTTAAATAGAATTCTTAAGTATAGTAGTTGTGTTAATCAGGATAGATATGTTCTGCTTGTACAGCAGTGGTAGATGTGCCATAGGGTGCTTTTAAGTATTTCTTTAGTATTAAGAGCAGAGAGGGAGATGGGAGGTGAAAGAAATGGAAAATGAAATGAGGTGCAGTGTAACACTGACTCATGTCCTATAAGGAAAGACTGAGAAAGGTCAAAGTGGGATCTAAAACCTTCACTTAGATTTTTGAGGAAAGGGGTATATTTTTCTAATACTTCAATTTTTGTATTGCTGGACTCTGTAAAATTGCATTTTTGTGAAGTATTCAGATACCAAAGCCATACATTTTTCAGTGTAAGTAACTTGGCTTCTCTCAATAGCTCTTGTCAACTGTTCTGCAT